>NC_137335.1:74178391-74768391 GCF_965287045.1 Carcharhinus amblyrhynchos | reverse complement strand
CAGCTTCTTCACAAACTCATTTTATTCTCTTTTACAACTCCACATACAGACACCCAATGCCACCTCGAACTTCATTATATATTCTGGTGAGAAATATTAAACAATTAACATACAAATTAGGTCTAAAATGGAAGATTACAGTTAACCCATTCATAACAGCAGAGTATCCGGTGAAAACCCACGCAGACACAGGGAGAATGTGCAGACTCCGCACAGACAGTGATCCAAGTCGTGGATTGAACCTGGAGCTCTGGCAGTGTGAGACAGCTGTGCCAACCCCAAATTTTAATTTTCTTTTAAGAAGTGGTTGATGTGGTAATGAACTTGGAGGTACTTTAAACTGTTGCTTACATAGGGTAAACAACAGGAGTAAAACTGAATGTGCTGTTTTGGTTCAGATGTGTAAGGAAGTAAAAATAGGTTTTGTTTACTTGTCCTTTAAAACCTAAGAGATAAAATAATGAAATGAATTTAATCAACTATGGGAAAAAGCATTTCTAAAGAGACTGGGTAAGACAATGAAAAGATCAGAAAGAAAGAACGTATTTAAGGAGATACTGAAACTGACATGAGGGATATCTGTTTACATCTGCCAACGGGCAACAGCTGGTCAGAATTCCCGGGAAGCAGTGTAAATAAAGCCAGACCTGAAGAGCCAGCTGTTTTCATCATTATTTAGGGAATGTGGTTGGTGCAAACTTGATGGGCCAAATGGCCTCTTTCTGCACTGTAGGGATTCTATGATCAGATGATACCTCGAGGCATTATGTGGTAAAAATTAACCAGGATTCTACAGATTTTAAAACCAGTAAAGAGTGACTGAACAGAAAATGGTAAGGTTAGCTTTGAGGTGGTTAAGATTTTTGGAATTGTTTTAAAATGCTGGTTGTGATGTGAAGATATTTTGTGTATTTAAGTGCAAGATTTTTTATTTTTTCATAAACATCAAATTTACTATGAAATCATCCCAAGTCGGGGACAGAATTTCCAGGTTTTAGAACCTCTCCTCATTCAATATAATTTGCAATAAAAGGTGTTTTCCTTCTGGGATTTGAGGCAGCCCAGCATTCACCGTCAGCCGTGCCATAACCATGGGTACTATTTAATTTTGATTTGATTTGATTTGATTTATTATTGTCACATGTATTAGTATACAATGAAAAGCATTATTTCTTGTGCGCTATATAGACAAAGCATATTGTATATAAGGAAGGAAAGGAGAGAGGGCAGGATGTAGTGTTACAGTCATAGCTGGGTTTAGAGAAAGATCAGCTTAATGTGAGGTAGGTCCATTCAAAAGTCTGACGGCAGAAGGGAAGAAGCTGATTTTTAGTTGGCTGGTACGTGATCTTAGACTTCTATATCTTTTTCCCGACGGATAAAAGTGGAGGAGAGAATGTCCAGGGTTGTGTGGGGTCCTTGGTTATGCTGACTACTTTTTCAGCTCAGCGGAAAGTATAGACAGAGTCAATGGATGGGAGACTGGATTACGCATGGACTCGGCTTCATTCACAACCCTTTGTAGTTTCTTGGGGACTTGGGCAGAGCAGGAGCCATATCAAGCTGTGACACAACCAGAAAGAATGCTTTCTATGGTGCATCTGTAGGATTTGGTGAGAGTCGTAGCGGACATGCCAAATTTTCTTAGTCTTCTGAGAAAGTAGAGGGTTTGGTGTGCTTTCTTAACTAAAGTGTCTGCATGGAGAGGCCAGGACAGATTGTGGGTGATCTGGACACTTAAAAACTTGAACAAAATCCCAGTCGTTATCAAACAGTGTCATTCTGGATCAGCTAGAGTTTTCAAAACTTGAGATTGATGGACTTCTGCTGAATGAGGGAGCTGGAGCTGTGGACGGGCCATTGGAATCAAATTGAGACATTGATCCAGTCTAATTAAACTGAATGGCAGATAGGCTGGAAAATCTCAGCAGGTCTGGCAGTATCTGTAAGGAGGGAAAAGAGCTGATGTTTCGAGTCCAGATGACCCTTTGTCAAAGCTTTGAACTTTGGACTTTGGACTCAAAACTTTGACAAAGAGTCGCCTGGACTCGAAGTGTCAGCTCTCTTCTCTCCTTATAGATGCTGCCAGACCTGCTGAGATTTTCCAGCATTTTCTCTTTTGGTTTCAGATTCCAGTATACGCAGTAATTTGCTTTTATGACAGACAGACTGAATTGGTCAATTTGATTCCCATATGTAGAAACGTACCCATCAAATTACAAACTTAAAATGAGCACACAACACTGTTAGGCACCAACAATTGTCTTCAATAGAGTTCTTCTGGAAGTTTAAAAAAATGAACTGTCTTCAATAGAACAGCCACAAACTGACCTAACCTGCTACAAACTGACCGTTGGGCAATGGAATAATGATAATTTCACCGGACCATGATCCAGGGGCCCAGGCTAAATCCCTGGGGACACAGGTGCAAATCGCAACACGATCGCTTGGTAGAAATTTTTAAAAATACATTTATTCAGGGGATGTAGGCATTGCTGGCCAGCATTTTGCTACCACATAAACCTGTTGGACTTTACCCTGGTGTTGTGAGACTTCTTGCTGTGTTTTCCCCAGTCTAACGCCAGCATCTCTACATTAGCATTTATTGCCCATCCCTAATTGCCCTTGACAAGGTGGAGGTGAGAGACCTTCCTGCAGTCCATGAGATGCTGTTAGGAAGAGAGGTCCAGGATTTTGACCCACCGATAGTGAAAGAATGCTGATCTGTTTCCAAGTCAGGATGGTAAGTGACTTGGAGGGGAAATTGCAGGCGATGGTGCTCCCATGAATCCGCTGCCCTTGTTCTTATAGGTGGAAGAGGTCACGGTTTGAGAGGTGCAGTCAAGGAAGTCTTGGTTATTGGCTGCAGTGCATACACACTGCTGCTACTGAGTGTCGGTGGTGGAGGGAGTGAATGTTTGTGGATGGGGTGCCAATCAAGTGGTGTTGAGCTTCTTGAGTGTTATTGGAGCCACACTCCCTCAGGTAAATGAGGAGTATTCTGTCACAGAGTCCACGCGCAATCCAGTCTCCCATCCATTGACTCTGTCTACACTTTCCGCTGCCCCGAAAAAGCAGTCAGCATAACCAAGGACCCCATGCAACCCTGGACATTCTCTCTTCCACTTTCGTCCGTCGGGAAAAAGATATAGAAGTCTGAGATCACGTACCAGCCAACGAAAGAACAGCTTCTTCCCTGCTGCCGTCAGACTTTTGAATGGACCTACCTCACATTAAGCTGATCTTTCTCTAAACCCAGCTATGACTGTAACACTACATCCTGCCCTCTCTCCTTTCCTTCCTTATATACAATATGCTTTGTCTATATAACGTGCAAGAAATAATGCTTTTCATTGTATACTAATACATGTGACAATAATAAATCAAATCAAATCAAATCAAAATTAAATAGTACCCATGGTTATGGCACGGCTGATGGTGAATGCTGGGCTGCCTCAAATCCCAGAAGGAAAACACCTTTTATTGCAAATTATATTGAATGAGGAGAGGTTCTAAAACCTGGAAATTCTGTCCCCGACTTGGGATGATTTCATAGTAAATTTGATGTTTATGAAAAAGTAAAAAATCTGATATGTGCCTTTGTAGACGGTGGACAGCCTTTGGAGTGTCAGGAGGTGAGTTACTCGCTGCAGAATTCCCAGCTTGCTTATCTGACCGCAATATTTACATGGCTAGTCCAGTTCAGTTTCTGGTCATTGGTAACCCCAGGATGTAGATCGTGCAGCATTCAGCAACGGTAAAGCATTCAATGTCATGGCGAGATGGTTTGCATTCTTTTGTCTTGCTGGAGATAGGAACAGAGAAACATAGGAAATAGAAGCAGGAGTAGGCCATTTGGCCCTTCGAGCCTGCTCTGCCATTCATTTTGACCATGGACGATCGTCAAATTCAATATCCTGATCCCACCTTCCTCCTATACCTCGTCATCCCTTTAGCCCCAAGAACCGTGGGGTGGCACAGTAGCACAGTGGTTAGCACTGCTGCCTCACAGCGCCAGGGACCCAGGTTCAATTCCCACTTGGGTCACTGTCTATGTGGAGTTTGCACATTCTCCTCATATCTGCGTGGGTTTCCTTCGGGTGCTCTGGTTTCCTCCCACATTCCAGAGGTGTGCGGGTTAAGTTTATTGGCCTTGCTAAATTGCCCCTAAATGTTGGGGACTGGTAAGGTAAATGCATGGGGTCATGGGGATAGGGTCTGTGTGGATTGTGGCCGATGCAGACTCGATGGGCCTGCACAGTAGGGATTCTCTGATTCTATACCTAATGGTCAAATTCAATTAATTAATCAGGAGCTGAAAACTGGCCTCAGTAATGGTGAAATTAGCATTGATCACCAGGAAAACCAGTTTGATTCACCAAGGAAATCTCCCAGCCTTACCTAGCGTGGTCTACACATGATTCAACCCCGTAGTGGCTGGTTCTGAACGCCTAGCAAGGTCATTCAGTTTGAGAAGACAGCTCAACACCACTTTTTCAAGGGGCAATTAAGAATGGGCAATAAAGGCTGGTCGAGGCCGTAACACACACATAACGTAAAACAGTAAAATCAATAATTTTGGATTTTGATTTGACTTGATTTGATTTATTATTGTCACATGTATTATCATACAGTGAAAAGTATTGTTTCTTGCACGCTTTACAGGCAAAACATACCGTTCATCGAGAAGGAAACGAGAGAGTGCAGGATGTAGTGTTACAGTCATAGTAAAAGTGTAGAGAAAGATCAACTTAATGCAAGGTAGGTCCATTCAAAGGTCTGATAGCAGCAGGGGAGAAGCTGTTTTTGAGTTGGTTGGTATGTGACCTCAGACTTTTTATCTTTTTCCCGAAAGAAGAAGGTGGAAGAGGGAATGTCCGGGATGCATGGGATCCTTAATTATGCTGGCTGCTTTGCCAAGACAGTGGAAGTTTAGACAGAGTCAATGGATGGGAGACTGGTTTGCGTGATGCATTGGGCTTCATTCACAATCCTTGTGGTCTTGGGCAGAGCAGGAACCATGCCAAGTTGTGATCCAACCAGAAAGAACTCTTTATATGGTGCATCTGTAGAAGTTGGTGAGGTTTACGGCTAACATGAGGGGACATAGCTTTAAATTAAGGGGTGGTAATTATAGGATGGATGTCAGAGGTAGGTTCTTTACTCAGAGGGTAGTAAGGGCGTGGAATGCCCTGCCTGCAGCAGTTGTGGACTCACCAACTTTAAGGGTGTTCAAATGGTCAGTGGATCGGCATATGGACAACATTGGAATAGTTTAGGTTAGAGGGTCATTAGATTGGTTCCACTGGTTGGCGCAACATCGAGGGCCGAAGGGCCTGTACTGCGCTGTAATGTTCTATGTTCTATGGACAGATTGTTAGTGATCTGGACATCTAAAAACTTGAAGATCTTGACCCTTTCTATTTCATCCCCATTGACACAGACGGGGCATAACACATCTTATTTCTCATTATTCTCAGCACTGTCGCCTCACAGCGCCAGGGACCCAGGTTCGATTCCTGACTTGGGTCACTGTCTGCGCAGAGTCTGCACGTCCCTCCCCCGTGTCTGCGTGGGTTTCCTCCGGGTGCTCCGGTTTCCTCCCACCGCGCTGGTTAGTTGCGTTGGCCGTGCTAAATTCTCCCTCAGTGTACCCGAACAGACGCTGGAGTGTGGCGGCCAGGGGGTTTTCACAGTAACTTCACTGCAGCGTTAACGTAAGCCTACTGTGACACTAAATAAATATACTTCAGATTTTAACTTTAGAGTTCCTTCCTGAGCAGCAGTTCTGCGGCAGTGGCTCATCAGCACGGGGGTAGAATAATCAACATGTCAAGGAATGTGGTAAGGACATCAGGTGGAAACTTGCCAGTGCCTGAGTCGAGCTCTTAACTACCATAATTGTAACATTATCGTTTACAGGAACCACCTCATTTTCTCGTAATCGTTTTTTTACGTTTACCACGGTCGTGCGTTGTGTTTTGACGCGGGTTGGCTACTTCTTGTCCCACAGACTGATTATGAGGTTACTGGGACCACATTGTGGCTGCAGCCACTGGCCTCGAGACAGCGACAGGGCACTTCTCGATAGAAATGGTATTTTAATTCGCGCTAATTTGATACAGGAGTTTTCTCCTTGCCCCTGCATGACCGGCCTCGCTCAAAGGCAGCCGAAAAGCTCCATCGGTTGCCAAGGCTCCGACCTGAGGAATGTTTATGATATTTCAGACATTTAGTGGGCTGGGTGAGAAGATTGTGCAGCATGTAATGACTGGCTTAGCGAATTTTCTAAAAAATCTGAAAAGCAAGCATGACTTCATTCTGTGCAGACTGGGGATCTGTCCTGTCGGGACAGATGTGGGCAGAATTGTTGGAGCAAAGGGGGAGCGAGAAAGCAGAAAAGAAAAGAGTTATTCTTCATTAACCCTTTCCACCTGTAATTCTGTAACTCCCAGGACTTGAGCTCTTGGTTACAAATATTCAGCTGAGTTATCACATCCACGGCAATGTGACGGCTGTCTGTTCTGAGAAGCAGGATTTAATAGCCCTAAGCTTAGGAATACCATCCCTACACCACCCTGCCTCACTCTCTTTCTTTGAGATAGGCCTTGCAGCCTCCCACCTCGCCTGAAACCTTTGGTCATCTGACCCTTCTCTATGTCGCTCGGTGTCACACTTAAGAACACAAGAACTAGGAGCAGGGCAAGGCCATTCAGCCCTTCGAGGCAGCTCATAGAGTCATAGAGGTTTACAGCATGGAAACAGGCCCTTCAGCTCAACTTGTCCAGGCCGCCCTTTTTTTTAAAACCCCCAAGCTAATCCCAATTGCCCGTGTTTGGCCCCTATCCCTCTACACCCGTCTTACCCATGTAACTGTCTAGATGCTTTTTAAAAGACAGATTTGTGCCCACCTCTATTACTGCCTCTGGCAGCTTGTTCCAGACACTCACCACCCTTTGTGTGAAAACATTGCCCCTCTGGACACTTTTGTATCTCTTCCCTCTCACCTTAAACCTATGTCCTCTCATTTTAGATTCCCCTACTGTTGGGAAAAGATATTGACTATCTAACTGATCTACGCCCCTCATTATTTTTTAGACCTCTATAAGGTCACCCCTAAGCCCCCTATGCCCTAGAGAAAAAAGTCCCAGTCTATCCAGCCTCTCCTTATAACTCAAACCATCAAGTCCCGGTAGCATTCTAGTAAATCTTTTCTGCATTCTTTCTAATTTAATAATATCCTTTCAATAATAGGGTGAACAGAACTGTACACAGTAACCCAAGTGTAACCTTACCAATGTCTTGTACAACTTCAACAAGACATCCCAACTCCTGTATTCAATGTTCTGACCAATGAAACCAAGTATGCTGAATGCCTTCTTCACCACTCTGTCCACCTATGACTCCACTTTTAAGGAGCTATGAACATGTACCCCTAGATCCCTTTGTTTTGTAACTCTCCCTAAAGTCCAACCATTAACTGAGTAAATCCTGCTCTGGTTCAATCTACCAAAATGCATCACCTTGTATTTATCTAAATTAAACTCCATCTGCCATTCCTCAGTCCACTGGCCCAATTGATCAAGATTCCATTGCAATCTGAGATAACTTTCTTCACTGTCCACTGTGCCATCAATCTTGGTGTCATCTGCAAATTTAATAACCATGTTTCCTATATTCTCATCCAAATCATTAATATAAATGACAAATAACAGTGGACCCAGCACTGATCCATTCAGTGAGATCATGGCTGATCTTCTAGAATCTCTACAGTGCAGAAGGATTCCATTCAGCCCATCATATCTGCACCAACTCTCCGAAACACCCTGCACCCTATCCCTGTAACCCTGCATATTTACCCCGCTAATTCTCCATATCCCCTACACATCTTGGCACATTAAGGCCTCGGGAATATATCCCTACTTTTGTATTCTACACCCATATATTTACCTTGTTAATTCCCTGACACTAAGGAATAATTTAGCATGGTCAATCCATCTAACCTGCATATCTTTAGACTGTGGGCGGAAACCTGAGTACCCAGAGGAAACCCACGTAGACACAGGGAGAACGTGCAAACTCCACTCACACAGTCACCCACGGCTGGAATCAAACCAGGGTCCCTGGCGCTGTGAGGCAGCATTGCTAACCATTGTGTCGCCATGTCACCCAAATACAAAAAGTTCACAGACAGAAAAGCCATAATGGACAGGGGCCATGTACAGGGGTCATTCTCTCATCTGTCCCAAGAGATGGAGGTGTCAAGAATCTTGGTTCTACTTTGACACCATTTCCCTGTACTAGGCCACCTTTTCGATAACGTTTCTGTCAGGTCCGCTGGGGTATTTATTTGTGAAGACGCTATTATATAGGTTGTTGTTATGTTTGTACATTAAACACCCTCACTCATGAATAAGAAGACATTGCGCTGCAGAGCCATCCAGATCACTAATGTCTCTTGTGGATAGTGAATGCTGTTGATTTCCGCCATTGTTGTGAAATTTGCTACAATTGATGTTGGTGGCTCTGGGGGAAGGGAAAAGAAATCACCCTGGGTTCACACAATTTTTTTTTTGTAGACGCACATCTGTCCAGACGCTGGCTGAGGATAGCAGTTGGACGTGAACTCTGTTCACTGGTCCTGCTGACCATTGGACACTGAAAATCTGTGGGGGTTGATTGTGGAGGTTGGAAGGGGGTGGGGGGGCAGGTAGGGGTATGTGCATCACCACGGCAGCAACAGCTCGCCATTGGCAGGCAGCGGGATCCACTGGTCCGGGGGGTGGGAGGGGGGAGACGGTGAGGGGGGGATACTGGAAGATCCCATCAGCAGGAACGCCTGGAAATTTCTGGCCAGCATGTCGTAGAAGCCCTACAATACAGAAAGAGGCCACTTGGCCCATCGTGTCTGCATAGGCCACAATCCCAGCCAGGCCCTATCCACATAACCCCAGTTATCCACCCTGCTAGTCCCCCTGACACTAAGGGGCAACTTACTGTGGCCAATCAACCTAACCCACACATCTTTGCCTAGACAGCATCGGTGGAGAGAGAAACAGAGTTAATGTTCTGAGTCTGTGTGTTTCTTCATCAGAGCGAAGCAGAGGAAAAGAAGCACAATGGATTTTTTTTACTCTTGTGGAGAAAGTAATAGAAAGCCAGGGATAGGTGAGAGCTAGGAAGAATTTGCAAGGGACACAAGATAAAGGGAGGGTTAATGGTAGCGGTAAAGACTAAAGCAGATGCTGATAGTGACACTGCAGTCAGATAGGAGAATGTGTTAATAGTAGAACAAGGGCCAATGCTCTGTCAATACAAAACGTAAGAACAAGTTCCAGACTCTATAATTGTGAACTGTTGTTGTTGATGAAATCTGACTCTCTCCATGGTGTCCACATCTTCTTCTCTGTCTGGACTCAGTCTGCACAATAAGAAGCAAGGTTGTATCGGTCTGCTCTATGTACACAGCTGGGAGATTACCAGTGTTTTTTGGTTGGTGAATAGTCATCCCATGTCAGTTACAAATCTCTATTAGCCTGAGCTTTCTCTAAATCTCAGGATTTATCTAAGCAGAGTACACGGAGACACAGAGGGATAAGTCCTCTACCTGTGTAGGCTTTTCAGTGGCCTGGATTAGGGACTCTTAAACATAGCGCTAGGTTTCAATGCAGGGGCTAGTTGCCAGAAAATCAGCAAGAAAGGCAACATTTTTTCTTGCACTGATTGTCAGTCTGCTACTCATCTTTAAGATCAGTTATTAAATCGAAGTCCCATCGATTCTCTTAGCTTTTTTCAGTTCTATTTATCAATGTCACAAGTAGGCTTACATTAACACTGCAATGAACTTTTAATTTGATTTGATTTATTATTGTTACATGTATGAACATACAGTGAAAAGTATTGGCTGTTGTGCGCTACCATTCATAGAGAAGGAAATGAGAGAGTGCAGAATGTAGTGTTACAGTCATAGCTAGAGGGTAGAGAAAGATCAACTTAATGCGAGGTAGGTCCATTCAAAAGTCTGACAGCAGCAGAGAAGAAGCTGTTCTTGAGGCGGTGGTATGTCACCTCAGACTTTAGTATCTTTGAAAATCCCCAAGTCACCACATTCCGGCGCCTGTTCGGGTACACTGAGGGAGAATTTAGCATGGCCAATGCAGCTAACCAGTGTGTCTTTCAGACTGTGGGAGGAAACCGGAGCACCCAGAGGAAATCCACATGAATGTGAGGAGCACATATAGACTCCGCACAATGATCCAAGCCGGGAATTGAACCTGGGTCTCTGGCGCTGTGAAGAGCAGTGCTAACCACTGCACCACCGTAGCTGGGCGTGAAAGATCCTACGGCACAATTAGAGGAAGAACTGGAAATTCTCTTCAGTGTCCTGGCCAGTATTCATCCTTCAAATGACACCATGAAAACAGATTATCTGGTGTTTTACTCATTGCTGTTTGCAGGACCTTGATTTTTGATTTGATTTGATTTATTATTGTCACATGTATTATTGTACAGTGAGAAGCATTGTTTCTTGTGCGCTGTGCAGACAAAGCATACCATACATAGAGAAGGAGAGAGTGCAGAATGTAGTGTTACTGTCATAGCTAGGGTGTAGAGAAAGATCAACTTAATGTGAGGTAGGTCCATTCAAAAGTCTGATGGCAGCAGGGAAGAAGCTGTTCTTGAGTTGGTTGGTATGTGACCTCAGACTTTTGTATCTTTTTCCTGACAGAAGAAGGGGGAAGAGAGTGTGCCCGGGGTACGTGGCGTTCTTAATGATGCTGGCTGCTTTACTGAGGCAACGGGTTTTAGAGGTTTTCTTTTCCGGTTTTTCTTTCTGGGCTGTACTCAATCCAGAAGGAAAAACCTGAAAGACTTGGAAATAATTGCTACTGGTCCAGACTGGTGTTTCATTTTAAAGATATACAGCAGCAGGTTGGACCAGCACTGGTCATTTCTCATGTTTTGCTGGTTTTGCCTTTGGGATAAGCATCTCACATGCCACATTTATTACAGTACAACAGTGACAATTCTTTAAAAAATATTATTAATTGCAAAGACCAGTGCACAGTGGCAGAAGTGTGTACCATTTGCAAGATGAACCGAAGTAATTCTCCTAAACTCCTTTGGCAACACCTTCCAAGAGCATGGGATTTCTGCCATCTAACAGGACAAGGGAAGCAGATACATTGGAACACCACAAACTGCAAGTTCTCCTCCAAGCCACACACCATCCTACCTTGGTGACAAGTTCAAAATCCTGAAACTCCCTCCCTCATAGCATGATGGGTGTTCCTACCCTACAGGGACTGCAGCCATTCAAAAATAAGTTCATTTATGAGTCACAAGTAGGCTTACATTAACACTGCAATGAAATTACTGTGAAAATCCCCTAGTCGCCACACACCGACGCCTAACCGAGTACTCTGAGGCACGGCCAATGCATTTAACCTGCACGTCTTTTGGACTGTGGGAGGAAACCTGAGCATTCGGAGGGAACCCACGCAGACATGGGGAGAACATGCAGTCACCACACAGATACCAAGCCAGGTATTGAACCCAGGTCCCTGACGCTGTGAGGCAGCAGTGTTCACCACTGTGCCACCCCCCTCACCACTACCCTTTCATGGACAGTTAGGGACGGACAACAAATGCTGGCCTAGCTAGCAACACCCCTGTCCCACGAGGGAATAAAAGAGAATCCTCAGGCTTCCATTGTCCTGGTGTTTCTGTGAGTTGTGGATGGATTTTTGAAATGTGGTTGTATTATTTTCCCTGGCTTCTGCTTTGATTTTAGCTTTTCTCCCAGCCGCAGTGTATCAGGGAGTGAAGAGGTGTTAAATATGGCTGTGTCCTGGTGGGAGAGTGAAGGTGTTATATTGATGCTGCCGAGGCAGATCAACATGGAAGTAATTAGACTCCGAGATAATGTCCTTCACATCCTACTGCCCACGTGAGCCTTGAACCGCTTCAACCTCCCTCAGATTCTCAGTTATTGCACAGGAAGAAGATAAGTCACTCATGCGAGCACTTGAAAACTCGCTTGCCAACGTGATAACTTAGTGCCCCAACAGTAACAGCTGTATTCCTGAGCGCACGGAGAAATGTCCATCTGACAATAGCAGCACCATCACGCATACCAGGAGGATGAATTAACTGTGAGACCCTGACTCAGCGAAACCCAATGATCTATAGCCACACCCTCTCGCTTCCGACTGCCTCCCACTTTCTCTGTAACCACCCCCCCCACAGCTTCGTCTGAGGGTAACGTGTTTTTTTTGATGCGCCTTCGCTTCCCGCGTGACGAGAGAAAACATAATCCACCCACAAGTGTAGTTGTGTTTATCTAATCAGAGTTGCAGCACCCAAGTGTCAGTGCAAAACTCATTAGCTTAGGAGGCAGAACACTGCTAGGTCCCGAACACTTGCATCTTTACTGTGGGTATCCACTTCACAGTTTCAAATATATGTCCAAACAGGTCAGCACTGATAGGCAATGCTATTACTGCGCTTCTATCACCCGTCTTGTTAAATTTGCATGTACAGAAGCAAGGCTTTCTTTGTTCAGTGTGCAGTGACATTATTTTTATCAGTTCTTCAGTTGTCTCTGCTTCATTTTAATTGGAAAAATAAAGCATGCCTGCCTTAAGTGCCAGTGTATACATCAACTCGGCATATAAACATGCTCCTTTCTTTCCCAGCCCCAAAAATCCTGTTTTTGCATCTACTCGATGTAGATGTTGTCTTGTCCCTTTTAGCCACAACATGATATATTCGCCTAGGTCCCCAAGTTCAAGTTTCATAGGGTCATGGATACTGCCCAACAAGAGGCCCATTGGTCCATCGTGTCTGTGCCAGCCATCAATCACTTACTTATTCTAATCCCATTTCCCAGCGCTTGGTCCACAGCCTTGTATCTATGGTGTTCCAAGCGCTCATCTAAATGCTTCTTAAATGTTATGAGGGTTCCCACCTCTACCACCCTCTCCGGCAGTGAGTTCCAGACTCCCACTACTCTTTGGGTGAAAAAGGTTTGCTTCAAATCTCCTCTAAATTTCCTGCTCCTTCCCTTAAAGCTGGGTCCCCGGTTACTGATCTCTCTATTAAAGGGAAAGGTTCCTTCCTATCTACCCTAACTTTGTCTCTCATAATTTTGTATGCCTCAATCAAGTCCTCTCTCAACCTCCACCGCTCTGAGAAAAAGAACTCCAGCCTCTCTTCAAACCCTCCATTCCAGGCAACACCCTGGTGAATCTCCTCTGCACCCTTTCCAGTGCAATCACCTCCTTCCTATAGTGTGGCAGCTCGTGAATGCATGTTTTACTTCCTTTACCTGATAACAGGGCACAAGGAATCAGGTAGGTGTTGCACGCAGTGCTAGGAAGATGCATGAAAGTTTGAGACACGCCCACTCGGCTGCTGATGGCATTTCAAAATGGCGACAACCACCGCCGCCACCCCCCCCCCACCCCCCCCCCCCCCCCCCCACACACACACGCAATGCCGCTTCACTTTTATATTCAGTGTATATATCCAGTGACCCCCATTTTTTGGAGTGGCACAGTGGTTAGCACTGCTGCCTCACAGTGCCAGGGACCCGGGTTTGATTTCCCAGCTTGGGTCCTTGTCTGTGTGGAGTTTCCACATTCTCCCCGTGTCTGCATCAGTTTCCACTCGATGCTCCGGTCTCCTCCTAAAAGATGTGCTGGTTAGGTGCATTGGCCATGCTAAATTCTCCATCAATGTACCCAAACAGGCGCCATTGGAGTGTGGCGACTAGGGGATTTTCACAGTAACTTCACTGCAGTGTGGAACAGGTTTGAAGGGCTGAATTTGCCTACTTCTGCTCCTAATTCCTATGTTAATATTGGAATATTGTATATAATTCTGGTCACCATACTACCAGAAGGATGTGGTTGCTTTGGAGAAGGTACAGAAGAGGTCTATCAGGGTGTTGCCTGGTCTGTAGGGTATTAGTTATGAAGAGTGGTTGGAGAAACTTGGTTTGTTCTCACTGGAATGACGGAGATTGAGGGCTTCATCCATAAAGAAAGATTTCTTTAATGAGGTTAGCTTTATATGAGTCCGTACCTGAGCATGAGTTACTACCTCAAGGAGAGAACATTGCTGAAATGCCATAGATGTCAGTGTGTATGTTGACATTTGAAGCCTTGGAAAAAGTTTACAGTTTAGATAAAGTTTATCTATTAGTGGCACAGGTAGGGTTACAAAGACCAAAGAACAGTACAGCACAGGGGGAACAGGCCCTGTGCGACCTGATAGAGGTTTACAAGATTATGAGTGGCATGGACAGAGTGGATAGTCAGGAGCTCTTTCCTAGGGTAGAAAAGTCAAGTACTCGGGGACATAGGTTTCAAGCTGATGGGAAAAGGTTTAGAGAAAATGTGCGAGGCAAGTTTTTACACAGAGCTTGGCGACTGTCTGGAACATGCTGTCCAGGAAGGTGGTGGGAGCAGGTACAATAGTGGCATTTAAGGGGCATCTAGATGAATACAAGATTAGGATGAGAGTGAAAGGATATGGACTCCGTAAGTGCAAAGGGTTTTAGTTTAAGAAGGCATCACAATTGGTGCAGGCTTGGAGGGCCGAAGGGCCTGTTCCCCCTGTGCTGTACTATTCTTTGTTCTTTGTAACCCTACCTGTGCCACTAATAGATAAACTTTATCTAAACTGTAAACTTTTTCCAAGGCTTCAAATGTCAACGTACACACTGACATCTATGGCATTTCAGCAATGTTCTCTCCTCAAGGTAGTAAATCATGCTCGGGTGCAGACTCATATAAAGCTAACCTCATTAAAGAAATCGCTCCTTATGGATGAAGCCCCGTGAGTATTCGAATATTGTTGGGACTTTTGGGAGGAGGGAGCAATCTCTCACAGACTCACCTGACGTTAATAATCCTCAAAGTTTAACAGCAGGATAAAATTTGGATCAGAAGCAATCCTTTATTATGCCTCTGTTAGTCGTACTGAGCTTAACCACAATTCGTCAACCCGATAAATACTCTGACCAATGAGGCACAGTCACCTGTGCAAGTAGGGGACCCATCATAAATATAGCATAGAAGAGAAAAAATTAAAAAAAGCTAGATATAAATATATTAGCATTTACAAACTGGATCCTTTTCCTCATGCATTATACTACACATTTTAATGTATCGGTGATGTGTGTGGACCCTCTGGATTTCTTGGTGTCCAGATCCCCAAGAATTCTTCAGAGACTGGTCAGCGACACAGAATATGGATTGAATCCAGAATATTCCTGATCTACAGGGCTCAATTCCCAGTTAACAAGTGCCACCCACACACCCTGAACATTCTCTCTTCCACCTTCTTCCGTCGGGAAAAAGATACAGAAGTCTGAGGTCACGTACCAACCGACCCAAGAACAGCTTCTGCCCTGCTGCTGTCAGACTTTTGAATGGACCTACCTCGCATTAAGTTGACCTTTCTCTGCACCCTAGCTATGACTGTAACACTACATTCTGTACCGTCTCTTTTGCTTCTCTATGAACGGTATGCTTTGTACGCAAGAAACAATACTTTTCACTGTGTGCCAATACTTGTAACGATAATAGATGAAATCAAATCAAATCAAACTTTGTACCCCTCAGGCATGAGAGGACTCATCAACTTTCCATTCACGGGTGATCTGCCTGAAGGCAGGTTCTTGGCTTATTGCCTGCGTCATCTTCAACAGTTTCTTGACATTCTTCGTCAGTGCTGGCTGGAACTCCTGTGCCTCATTGGCCAGAATATTTCATCAGGTTGACAAATTGTGGTTAAGCTCAGTACGACTAACAGAGGCATAATAAAGATTGCTTCTGGTCACGGAAGCAAGTCCCAAGCCCCTCTCAGCTGGAACTGGAATTGAACCCCCGCTGTTACCGTTATTCTGAATCACACGCTTACCACCTAGCCGACTGCGCTATCAGGCCCCAGTTCATCCTCCCTTGCGGAAGTTAAAAAGAAAGTGAGTATAACACCACAATATACAATGCAGTGCCATTGACCTTCTGAAGCCATTTCCCTGTTACAGGAAAGACCACCTCACTGGAGAGTTTACAAGCAGTCAATTTCAAAAGAGTCTTAAACCACGGCTGCCAATCCTACAGGAATGGTCCTGGAGGAAGGGAGGGGCGGGAAGATGGCGGTGGGGGAGGGGGGGGCGCATGGATTGCGTTGTTAGAAATGAAGTCAGAGCCAAAGCTAAGAGGAACCACAAAGAAATATCACTGGGGCTTTGACTCCACCATTTTGTTTTCCATTAATTGGTTTCCCTGGCTTGTTCCAACACAACCCCACCACTCCTCCACTGTTCCTTCTTGCTCAGTTTTGCTTCCACTCTTTGTTACAGAGTCATAGAGGTTTACAACATGGAAACAGGCCCTTCAGCCCAACTTCTCCATGCTAGCCTTTTAAACACTGAAGTTTGTCCCAATTGCCCGCATTTGGCCCATTTCCCTGTAAACCCATCTTATCCATGTAACTGTCTAAATGCTTTTTAAAAGACAAAATTGCACGCGCTTCTACTACTTTCTTTGGCAGCTTGTTCCAGACACTCGCCACCCTTTGTGTGAAAAAATTGCCCCTCTGGACACTTTTGTATCTCTCCCCTCTCACCTTAAACCTATGCCCTCTAGTTTTAGACTCTCCTACCATTGGGAAAAGATATTGACTATCTAGCTGATTTATGCCCCTCAATATTTTATAGACCTCTATAAGATCACCCTCAGCTTTCTACGCTCCAGAGAAAAATGTACCAGTCTATCCAGCCTCTCCGTATAACTAAACCATCAGTCCCAGTAGCATCTTAGTAAATCTTTTCTGCACTCTTTCTGGTTTAATAATATCCTTTCTATAATAGGATGACCAGAATTGCACGCAGTATTCCAAGTGTGGCCTTACCAATGTCTTGTACAACTTCAAGAAGACATTCCAACTCCCTGTATTCAATGTTCTGACTGATGAACCAAGCTTGCCAAATGCCTTCTTCACCACTCTGTCAACCTGTGACTCCACTTTCAAGGAGCTATGAACATGTACCTCTAGATCTCTTTGTTCTGTAACTCTCCCAACACCCTACTGAGTAAGTCCTGCTCTGGTTCAATCTACCAAAATGCATCACTTCGCATTTATCTAAATTAAACTCCATCTGCCATTTGTCAGCCCACTGGCCCAATTGATCAAGATCCCATTGCAATCCGAGATAACTTTCTTCACTATCCACTATGCCACCAATCTTGGTGTCATCTGCAAACTTATTAACCATGCCTCCTACATTTTCACCCAAATCATTAATATAAATGACAAGTAACAGTGGACCCAATATTGATCCCTGAGGCACACCGCTGATCACTGGCTTCCACTTTGAAAAACAACTCTCTACAACATCCTCTGGTTTCTGTCATCAAGCCAATTTTGTAACCATTTAGATATCTCACCCTGGATCCTGTGAGATATAACCTTATGCAACAACCTACTATGCGATACCTTGTCAAAGGCCTTGCTAAAGTCCTTGTAGACAACATCGACTGCACTGCTCTCATTTACCTTCTTCGTTATCCCTTCAAAAAACTCAATCAACTTTGTGAGATATGATTTTCCACTCACAAAGCCATACTGACTGTCCCTAATCAGTGCTTGCGTCTTCAAATGCCTGTCTCTCAAAATATCTTCCAACAGCTTACCCACCACAGATGTGAGGCCCACTGGCCTGTAGTTCCCAGGCTTTTCCCTGCAGCTCTTTTTAAACAAAGGCACAACATTTGCCACTCTAACAATCTTCAGGCACCTCACCTGTAACTATCAATGATTCAAATATCTCGGCTAGAGGACCCGCAATTTCCTTTTTAGCCTCCCACGATGTCCTGGGATTCACTTCATCAGGTCCCGGGGATTTATCGACCTTGATGCACTTTAAGACTTCCAGCACCTCCTTCTCTGTAATATGTACATTCCTCAAGATCACTATTTATTTCCCCAAGTTTCCTAACATCCATGCTTTTCACAACAGTAAATACTGATGAGAAATATTCATTTAGGATCTCACCTATCTCTTGTGGATCCGCACATAGATGACCTCGTTGATCGTTAAGAGGCCCTACTCTCTCCCTTGTTACTCTTTTGCCCTTTATGTATTTGTAGAAGCTCTTTGGTTTCTCCTATTAACACATTCTGCCATCCTAACTTTGCCACTATTGAGACTCTTCAGTCCTGAAAGGCACCATAAACAGCCCCTTTGCCTTATGTCCGTGACATTTTTGTCAATACTGCCTTGGTTCCGATCTATTACTGACCTTCCATTCTGCCATCCCTGTGCCCTCCCACAACCCCCACCCCCCCCCAAATCCCACACTCCCAACCCCTTCCCCACTGCCCCCATTCCCCACCCCCTTTACCACCCACCTCCCCCCCCCCGCATTCTCCCCCTCTCCCTCCATGTATATTATTCATCACATTTCTATCCCCCTTCAGTTCTGTAGAAAGGTCATACAGACTCAAAACATTAACTCTGTTCCCCGCTCTGCAGTTTTAAGTTTAACGTTTATTTATCCGTGTCACAAGTAGGCTTACATTAACACTGCAATGAAGTTACTGTGAAAATCCCCTCGTCGTCACACTCCGGCGCCTGTTCGGGTTACACTGAGGGAGAACTTAACCTGGCCAATGCACCTAACCAGCGCGGCTTCCAGACTGTGCGAGGAAGCTGGAGCACCTGGATAAAACCCACGCAGACACGGGGAGAATGTGCAGACTCCGCACAGACGATGACCAAAGGCCAGAATGGAACCTGGGTCCCTGGCGCTGTGAGGCGGCAGTGCTAACCACTGTGCTGCTGAGCTGCCCAGATGCTGCCAGACCTGTTGAGTTCATCTAGCATTTTCCGTTTCTATCTCTGAAGAGATGCTCTTCAAACATCCTATCCCACGTTTTTAAATTGGCTGAAGGGAAGGGAGCCTGAAAGTGATGTATGCAATTATATTGTGTGATTCTCTTTTCCTTTTTTAACAACATTTTTATGGCAATTGGAAACAAAGTAATATATTTGCAGCACTTCAGACAATAACATCATCACGTTGCCAAACCGCTTATTTTCTAGCGAGTGACAATGCAGCAAAAAGATGAGAGGTACTTTAACATTGAATGTGCTGAAGGAAGGGTCCCAAAGTGGACCCCAGGACTGTGGACTGCCTCAGATCATGGTTACCAATTCTCCAAGGTTGGCCTGCAAGGGAACCTGCAGGAAATGAAGACACAGCTGGAACCATGAAGAAATGTTGCAGGGACATCCAGCAAGCACTTATAGATGTGACAATATTGCAAAGCAAAGGCTGTTTGATTGTCAGTAGAAGGGTGTAAGATTCTTGCTGAAGAGCATTCTTGCTTTGGCATCGGAATGTGACACCGCAAAGATAATTGGCAGGCCAACAGCAGGATCCTGTCACGTGAAGACACCATGTGGAGATGCCGGTGTTGGACTGGGGTAAACAGAGTAAGAAGTCTCACAATGCCAGGTTAAAGTCCAACAGGTTTATCTGGTAGTAAGAGCCACTAGCTTTCGGAACGCTGGCTGCCCCTTCTTCGGGGTGGCCTGACGAAGGGGCAGCCAGGCTCTGAAAGCTAGTGGCTTTTGCTACCAAATAAACCTGTTGGACTTTAACCTGGTGTTGTGAGACTTCTTATGTGAAGACACCTCCAGAAAGACATTGTACCAGAGGTGGCAAATGTACCCCAACCTTTGTTCTAAAATCTGGACACTGGGCACAGAGAGGTGGCCTGCGCCACATTTCATTTCTTTCTAGTTTACCTTATTATTTATTAACAATTGTCACAAGTCGGCTTGCATTAACTCTGCAATGAAGTTACTGTGAAAATCCCCCTTGTCGCCACACTCCAGCACCTATTCGGGTACACTGAGGGAGAATTTAGCAAGGCCAATACACCTAACCAGCACACCTTTCGGACTGTGGGATGAAACTGGAGCACCCAGACGAAACCAATGCAGATATGGGGAGAACATGCAGTCTCTGCACAGACAGTGACCCGAGGCCAGGAATTGACTCAGAGTCCCTGACTCTGTGAGGCAGCAGTGCTAACCACCGGGACCATGCATACTTCTTCCTGCATTTTGCTCCACACTTTGCGTTTCCATTTTCCCTTACCTTGGCCTCACTAGCCTTGCTTGGCTTCGAAACTGCTCCTTGCAAACAGGAAGATTGTTTAGGGAGGCGGAGGGGAATAATACCAGATCTCCCAGGGTCAAAGCTTTGGAATTCGCTACCTAATGGCATCTTTACCACGCAGCCTGGAGCGGTTCAAGGGGACAGCATCCCATCAACACCTTCTGGAGGAGAATTCAGAATGGGTAATAAATGCTAGTCTTATTAATAATGCCCCAAACCTTACCGCCTGAAAATGAAGAAATATTACATAAAATAACCCCCTGCTGTTTTTCATAAAGTGCCATTTGATTTTTTTCTGTGCACCATAACAAGGTTCAACATCTGAAGAGAAGAATGGCACCGCTGACTATGCAGCACTCCCTCACTACCGTCAGACTGTGTTACATAGCACTTAACAACACGGAAACAGGCCATTCAACCCAACAGTGTTTAAGGTCTATGTGAAAGCTCCCCCACCCTTCCTCATCTGACTCCACCAATACCTGTCTCTCTGTTGGTCATTAAATAACAGCCTCTTACATAAAAAGACTTGCATTGATGTGGCATCTTTCATGGCAGCATGATGCCTCAAACGATAAGGAAATTTGGCATGTCAGCTACAGCTCTCACTAACTTTTACAGACGCACCCTAGAGAACATTCTTTCTGGTCGTATCACAGATTGGTACGGCTCCTGCTCTGCCCAAGATGGCAAGAAACTACAAAAGGTCGTGAATGTAGCCCAATCCATCATGCAAACCAGCCTCCCATCCGTTGACTCTGTCTATACTTTCCGCTGCCTCGGAAAAGCAGCCAGCATGATCAAAGACCCCACACACCCCGGATATCCTCTCTTCCTTCAGGAAAAAGATACAAAAGTCTGAGGTCACGTACCAACCAACTCAAGAACAGCTTCTTCCCTGCTGCTGTCAGACTTTTGAGTGGACTTACCTTTCAGTAAGTTGATCTTTCTCTACACCCTAGCTATGACTGTAACACTACATTCTGCACTGTCTCCTGTCCTTCTCTATGAACGGTATGCTTTGTCTGTGTAGCGCGCAAGAAACAACACTTTTCACTGTATGCTAATACATGTGACAATAATAAATCAAATCAAATCAAAGCCCCTGAAGTATTTGTGAAGTGTAGTTGCTGCTGTAATGTATGAAAGGTGGCAGCCAATTTGCGCACAGCAAGCTCCCACTAGCAGAGATGTATTAATGAGCAGATGAGCTGTCTTTGCGATGTTAGTCGAGGGACAAATATTAGGCCTAAAACCAGGGAAATCACCCCTGTTCCTCTCAAAGTTGCCATTGGAAATGAGCCCTTGCCCATGAGTAACAGTTTAACTTGCAAACTGCATTTACGTAGCCCCTTTTATAACCATAGGATGCCCCAAAGCGGGGTGTGTGTGTGATGCACTTTGCAATGTTTTTTTGAGGTGTTACAATTACCTGCTGCTGGTGAATAAATCTGTGGTTCAGTAAATAGTACTCTTCGAAGATTATGAGTTCAAATGCCACTGCAGAGTCCCAACCACAGGAATCCAGGCTGGCGCTGGGTGAGTGCTGGCAGTGTGGGTGGTGCTTCTGGATGGGATGTTCGACTGAATCTCTTTCGGAAAAAATTTCAGTGAACTGTTTTAAAGGACTGTAATGTAAGTCTCACGACACCAGGTTAAAGTCCAACAGGTTTATTTGGCATCACAAACTTTCGGACGGCTGACCCTTCATCAGGTGAGTCACCGGGTGTTGTGAGACTTCTTACTGTGTCCATCCCAGTCCAGCGCCGAATCTCCACATCGTATTTTGAAGGAGAAAATGGGGAAAAGCCAACCTCCCTCACCTATCCCACCCCTCCCCAACTCACCACATCACCAGGGTCCCAGGGTCTTGGCCAGTAGGCGAGGTGGCCCAGTGGTTAGCACTACTACCTCGCAGCACCAGGGACCCGGGTTCGATCCTGGCTCGGGCCACTGTCTGTGTGAAGTCTGCACGTTCTCCCTGTGTCTGCGTGGGGTTCCCTCCAGGTGCTCCGGTTTCCTCTCACAGTCTGAAAGACGTGCTGGTGAGGTGTACTGGTCGTGCTAAATTGCTGATAGTGTACCCGAAGGAGCGCCGGAGTGTGGCGACTGGGAGATTTTCACAGTAACTTCATTGCAATGTTAAGGCAAGCCTACTTGAGACTCTAATAAATAAGTGCTAAAAAATATGTATCCTTTAATTAGTATTGTAAAACAGATTATCTGATAATTGGGATGTGGGTGCTTGCTGTGCAGACTCTGTGACTTTACAACAGTGGCTCCACTTCGGAAGTTACTTCCCTGACTGCCGAGTGCTTTTGTTGAGCGGTTGGGGGCTATGTTAAGTGCAAGCCTCTCTTTTTCCCCTTCCACTGCCAGAGAGAGGAATCAGGGAAGCTTCGCCAGATAGCTGACATTCCGCACCTGTCTGCTCACAAAGCGAGTATCTGCTGCTGGTGATGACCTGCAGACCGCTTCCTGAGAAGGGCCTCCGCACTCGGGTCGATCAAGAATGAATGTCAGGTGCAAAAGCTACGGCGGTGGGGCGTGGCACCCTGTCACATTCCTGCCATAGCTGCCGAGGTGGTGGAAAGACTTGTCGATGCACACCCTGTTCTGGATCACTAACGGCAGATGATTAACTTGGCGTCTCGGCAAAGGCAGCGAGCAAGCTCGCGGTGCCCCCGAACAATGGAAATCGTCAGTCTTTCTTTCTTCCCCTCCACACCCCCACCAACTGATTTATATGTTTGCTTTTTAGTCTGGTACTGCTTTGCTAACCGGTGTGCTCCAACTTTAGTATGCAAACTTACTGCCTTGCGAAGAAAAGGAGAGATATATCATGCAAACGCCAACAATTTATTCATTATACAGTTAAGGGCAGACGTTGTTTACTAAGCCAGGCAACTATTCATTGCTTTCTGCTGACATAACTGTCGTTTTCATTAATATTCAACCACAGTAAACTCTATATTAACATTTATTTTTGGGTATGAGCACCAGCAGTTGAAAAGGTCAGGGTGATTGGAGTTGTACAAAATGCTGTATAAATATTTGAGCTGCACCTTGTTGGTGGTCATTAATTCTCGTGTTACCTGCTTTATTTGGGGTGGGGGATTATGATTAATATTTCTGAACTGTGAGCAGATGAGACGCAAATTTATATTGGACAATTAGCCCGAAAGTTGGCCTCTCTTTCTCCATCTTTGAATCAATGTTGATTCAACGAATCAACGAATCAACGTTGAGCATGCTGCCCGCTTTTAGGTCCGAGAGGCATGTGTGTATTGGCGGCACGGTGGCACAATGATTCGCGCTGCTGCCTTACAGCTCCAAGGACCTACGTTCGATTCCCATCCTTGGGTCACTGTCTGTGTGGAGTTTGCACATTCTCCCTGTATCTGCGTGGGTTTCCTCCGGGTGCTCCGGTTTTCTCCCACAGACCAAAGATGTGCGGGTTAGGTTGATTGGGCCATGCTAAATTGTCCCTTACTGCCCTGGGATGTGTAGGTTAGAGGGATGAGTGAGATAAATGTGTATGGTAGTTGCGGTAAGGTCTAGGTGGGATTGTTGTTGGTGCAGACTTGATGGGCTGAATGGCCTCCTTCTGCACTGTAGGGTTTCTATGATTCTATGATTTCAGCAGCGCTTTCCTGCACTGTCAATACCATGGACTGCCAGAACCGCAGGATCAGGGAAAATTGATCTTTAAAGCAAAGAGATGATCTCTGGCAGCACTTGGTGGGATAAATGCTTCGCCTCTACCTGTCAGGTTAATGAGGCATTGCCGCCTCGGCTAATGGTCGTGTATTGCTGCTTACTGGAGACAGGTCTCTGAAGTGATTGCTGACCTGACAATATTCTCAATCACTGTTGCACATCTGATGCAAATTTAGATTCTTCCTTAAGACAAATTGGATGTGGAGCAAATGGCTAAAAAGGGAAGACGGGAAGGCTGTTGGTTATACATATAAATCTTGTTTATTTGCTGATCCTTGACAGTATCCTACACTCTGGGCCATTACATTTCAATACGTTTCGGTGTTAAGAAAAACAAGGCAGCATAATGGTTAGCGCTGCTGCCTCACAGTGTCAGGGACCCGGGTCCAATTCCTGGCTTGAAATTTGTACACTCTCCTCATGTCTGCATGGGTTTTCTCTGGGTGCTCCAGTTTCCTCCTA
Organism: Carcharhinus amblyrhynchos; assembly: GCF_965287045.1. Lineage (NCBI taxonomy): Eukaryota > Metazoa > Chordata > Chondrichthyes > Carcharhiniformes > Carcharhinidae > Carcharhinus > Carcharhinus amblyrhynchos. Next base: position 74,744,005 of record NC_137335.1, on the reverse strand, counting down.
CAGTCCGATAGACGTGCTGATTAGGTGCACTGGCCACATTAACTTCTCCCTCAGCGTACCCGAACAGGCGCCGGAGTGTGGCGACTAGGGGATTTTCACGATGACTTCATTGCAGTGTTAATGTAAGCCGACTTGTGACACTTATACACAAACTTCCAAATGTATTAATGCATTCTGCAGTATTGCATTTTCCTTGTCAATGGACAGTGACACTTGCAGCTGTTTGCCGAGTTGACTCTTTGTTTAATACCTCAATAATGCCGCTGAAGTGAGGAGGAAGAAAGAACTTCCATTTGTATAGCGCATACCTCAGCATCCCAGAAATATCTAACACTTCCTTCAAATGGTAGGAAAGATAGAATGGCTCTCACTGTTCTAGTGAGTTAAAATTACAGTTTGCCTGAATGACGTGATTAGACTCTGATCCGCCTAGTTAAAGAAGGTCCCCACTGGCTTAATTCCAGTTGCCCTTGTCCCTGTCCATTAGAACAGGTTAAAGTTACAGGGGGCAGGGGCAGTGTGGGATGGTCAGCATTCACGGGTTCAGCCAAATGGGTAAAGTTAGAATCGTTTCTCTAGAGGCTGAAATGGTAAGGAATTCCTTGATATCATCAAATGAAATCCCCTGAGCATTTAGTAAAATAACAGGTCCCAGTTTATATCTTCTTGACTGATAAGAGAGTAGTGTGGAGAGCATGGCCCTGTCTGTATCAATGGTGGTGAATTGGAAATGCTCGAGAGCTTCAGGTCTCTGGGCATCCAGAACACCAACAATCAGTGCTGGTCCCTCCATGCCGGCACTATAGTTAAGAAAACCCACCAATACCTTTACTTTCTCAGGAGGTTAGGGAAATTCAGCATGTCTACTGCAACTCTCACCAATTTTTACAAATGCACCATAGAAAGCATCCTTTCTAGATGTATCATAGCTTGGTATGGCTCCTGCTCTGACCAAGACTGCAAAAGAATTACAAAGGGTTGTGATCGTAGCCCAGCCTATCACGCAAACCAGCCTCCCATCCGCTGACTGCACCTACACTTCTGGCTATCTTGGAAAAGCAGCCAGCATAGTTAAGGATCCCACGAACCCCAGACATTTTCTCTTTTACCTTCTTCCATCGGGAAAAAAATACGAAAGTCTGAGGTCATGTACCAACTGACTCCAGAGCAGCTTCTTCCCTGCTGCCATCAGATTTTGAATGGACCTACCTTGCACTAAGTTGATCTTTCTCTACACCCCAGCTATGACTGCAACACTACATTCTGCACCCCCTCCTTTCCTTCTCCTCTATGTACTCTATGAATTGTATGCTTTGTCTGCGTAGCGCACAGGAAACAATACTTTTGGCTGTATCCTAATACATGTGGCAATAATAAATCAAATCAAATCGAAGAGAAATAGGGATAAACAGGAAAGTAGGGAGAACAATCAGTTTATCAATGATCTTACCCAATGGCAGTAGAGGTTCGAGAGGCTAAGAGACCTGCTCCTGCCACTAGTTTTTAAGTTTGTAAATGAAGCTAATTTCACACAAAGTTATTCTAAACCCAGTGAGATTTTAGCCACCACTAATCTAACTTCTAGTGCTAAAAACAGCATAATGACTTGAACATTTTCATGAATAATTCAGAAAGAAAGCCATGCAGTTGCAAAATGGAAAGGACCTAATCGAATCAGAAGAAATTAATTATGATAATCATGCCTTGCCTTAATATGTAAATGAGACCAAACCGGGATCTCTGGTCCCCGGAGAACCTCTGAGGTCAGCAGACTTCTGTACGCTTGTCATTGGATTCCCGTATTTCACAACTTACTCGCACATTCATTCACTCACTGCATATTAATCAAGAAAAGGCTTTCTGGAATGATAATACTGCTTCACTTTGAATTGCTGAAACTGTCTTTTGCAGGTTAGAACTGAAGATATCCAGGAGTGTCTCATTATTAACAAGGGGAATACCTGGGACTGTGTCATTATTAACAAGGGGAATACCTGGGACTGTGTCATTATTAACAGGGGAAATACCTGGGAGTGTGTCATTATTAACAGGGGGAATACCTGGGAGTGTGTCATTATTGACAGGGGGAAATACCTGGGAGTGTGTCATTATTAACAAGGGGAATACCTGGGAGTGTGTCATTATTGACAGGAGAATACCTAGGAACATGTCATTATTGACAGGGGAAATATCTGGGAATGTCATTACAGACAGGGGAATACCTGGGAACATGTCATTATTGACAGGGAAAATACCTGGGAGTGTGTCATTACAGACAGGGGAATGCCTGGGAACATGTCATTACAGACAGGGGAGTACCTGGGAGTGTCACTTTTGACAAAGGAATACTTGAGAGTGTGTCATTATTGACAGGGGGGCAATAGATGGGAATATGTCATTATTGACAGAGTCCTACCATATAGTGTGTCATTGGTGACAGGGGGAAAACCCAGAAGCCTGTCATTATTGACAGGGGAAGAACTGGGAGTGTGTCATTAATGACAGCAGCACCACTGGAAGGGTCAACATTTCCAGGAGTGACCCGGAAGTGTATCAGCATTTGCAGCAGCACATTGCTGTGTGTCTCTATTGACAGGAGCCCCGGGGAAGGTGTCAATACCTCTATGGTGGAGTGGGGGCAGGCACCCTGCAAGTTAGATGCCACATATTGAAAGCTTGATTAGATAATTGATGCAGAGTTGATGATCATATATTTTAAGAGTGCATTTTGCATCTGCATCAGTGCCCAAGTGGTAAACAAACAAACAAACTGTTCCGAGTGGTTAATAAGAACAGATTTCATTTGGTCAGTTCTTTAATGAATATTTATCAGCTCTCCTCAAATGCACCTTCTGTATTTTGAAGGAGCAGTGCAAAGATGGATTTGTGGAATAACAGTCAATGTAGATTGATCAATAAAAGGAGAGGAAATATGAGGTGAATATCTGGATCCAATTCTGCCCTGAAGCTGCTCGGATACAAGTCTGCGCTGCCACCCTGGGCCCCATTCTCCCGACTCTGCACTAAGTGCCCACGGCAGCGGAAAATCCAAAGGGAAATCCTACGGCTGTCAGGTGGGATTCTCCCTCCAAGATCAGGGATCCCGCAATTCAGGCCGGCCAACCCCGCCGTTCAGGGCCCATTTTAAAGGGCCCCCCCCGATCTCTGCGGTTGGAGGCAGGTCCCCCTCCCCCCAGAAACCAAAATGGTGACCCACGCACCCACAAATAATGGGCAACCCGCCTACACCCACCCCCCCTGCCCCCAGTGCCCAAAGGTCAGAAGCATGAGGGTGATTCGACCTGGTGCCCCCTCAGGTTTCCCCTCAGCCCTCCTGCACCACCCCCCCTCAGAAACCCCCATGCAGCTCACCACGCCCCTCAGACTGTCCCCCACATAGGCCCAACCCACCAGGTCCCCCACTCAGTTCCCCCCCCTCACTCCTCAGTCCTTCAGTCAGCCCCTCCCCCCTCAGATATCCTGTCACAGCTACAGGCAACTTCAAACCAGCTAAGTGCTTTCACTTCCTCTTTTGTGCAGACACTGGGATGAGGAACAATGGGGGTTCTCGAGACGCGGTCAAGTCTATGAAGGGGAAGATGCACACAGCTGACTGGAGGCTGTGAAGAAATCCATTAAGCTGTGAGCGAAATGAAAGTTAAAAGATCTGGACTGAAATTGAATGAAAACAAATGTTTTCAAAGGGTTGGAAGGTATTTCAAAGGCTGAACTTTCTAGGAAAGCTCAGAGATTTGAAATAGAAACTGTGAATAGAATGGGCTGGGTGAACAGCTGTGGAAAATGGAAACTCCCCCTCCCCCCAATGAAAGTGACACCTCCTCTTTGTCAGGGGACTTCAAAGGGTTCTGCTCACACTTGCAGCAATGCGATGGTGAAACCGCCCCCCATGGTTGAATGGCCTCTGCTGCACTATAGGGATTCTATTGGCCCGATTTTACCATTTCGATTCCAAGTGCTGAATCTCGGCATGATTCAGATCCGACGTGTAAACTGTGTTCTCCAGCGCCCCCATACGAATTCTGCCTGAAGAAAAGCAGCGATTCTGAATCGTGGGTGGGGCTTATCGTGCCCGAAACACCGCAGCTCCGATCTGAGCCTCCAACTGCGCGCGCGCCGTTAAAAAAAAACCGAAAAATACTTTCCCTGCCACTTTTTGCGGCCTAGGCCTGATGACCCCCACAGACATTGCCTCACCCCCCACAACATGATTGTCCCCCTTATCCCACCCTACCCCCCACTACCCCGACCGATCGCGATCCCCTGCCCCCCCCTTCCTCCCCATTGTCAGCAGAGTGGCAGCAGACACCGCCCCCTCCCCCCCCCCCCCCACAACCCCACCACCCCCCGCACCCCCCACCCCCCCAGCCCCACCACCGATCTGAATCAGAGAGTCGCTGAAAGCTCTGAACTTGTCCCTTTAGAAGCTGGGGTGCCCGAGACAGACTTTTGCCGAGTATGTCTGTCTCGTGTCGAATCTGGACACGCGAACGGGATGGTAAAAGGGGAAATGCCGGTAAGTTTGGGCGTCCATGCCCATTAAGTCAATTTAAATACATGCAAATGCATTTAAATTGCCACCGTGCCTGTTTCGGGCAAGGTCCCAATCATGTTCCTTTTCGGGCCTTGGTAAAGGGCCTGGACGTGGGCGCGGATCACGCTATTGGCCTCATGCCTGACTTTGCCAAGTTTTCTTGCCCGAAAACAGGCCCAACACAATGATAAAATCCGGCCCTATGAATCTATGATGTCGGTTGATGCGTGGGGAACCGTTTTGTGTAATGTCCAGGTTTGTTTATTTTATCTTGTGTGTAGCAGGGTACGGTTGGTGACCAGGATGTGCTGTGGAGGCGCCATCAGTTCCACCAACTGAAATAAACACGCCTCAGAGACTAACATTGCAAAATATTAAGGATAATTTTCAAAGCTCATGTTGCAGGAAAGGCCGTTCCTTTCCTTACTGGCAATGGACATTAACAATCAGGAAAGTGTAAATTGTATGGTGCTTGGGTGTGAATCATCATCTGTCTATAAAAGTAGACAGACAGAATCATAGAACCCCTACAGTGCAGAAAGAGGCCATTGGCCCATCAAGCCTGCATTAACAATAATCTTATCCTATCCCTATAACCCCACGTATTTACCCTGCTAATTCCCCCGAAACTAGGGTCAAGTTGACATGGCCAATCAGCCTAACCTACACATCTTTGGGCTGTGGGGGGAAACTGGAAGAAACCCATGCAGACACAGGGAAAATGTGCAAAATCCACACAGACAGTGACCCCCCCTCAAGCCCAGAATCAAACCGGGTCCCTGTTGCTGTGAGGCAGCAGTGCTAACCACTGTGTCACCATGCTGCCCAGAGTTAATCGGGTATGAGGGCACAGGGATTCTCTCTGGTATCCTCAAGATGTAATTTAGATTAGCCGAGAGAGTTTGATTTAGGGCTTTAAGACTGCAAGCTAGTTAAGGGAGCTGGTTAACAGAAACTTCCTGGTGCTGGCAATTATTTGTAAATCAACTGAAAATGAAGAGGTGTTAATTATTGTAGCAGGAAGCTGACCTAGCAGTTGCAACTTGGATGTGAATGTCACCTGGAGTGTGGAAACACACAGAGTGTGATGAGGACTGAGTGCTAACTTGGCAATTTGGTGCAGGTCAGAGGGAGATGCAGTGGTGGAAGGAGGTGCTACTCTTTATATTTTCCTTCACAGCCCCAGAAACTGGTGAGTTTTCAAGGCTTTAATTAGCTGAGCAGGGAAGAGATTGTTGAGTTATTAGCATTTTATCCCTCAAAACGTGGAGAGTTTGAACCAGTAGTGGCAAGATAGCGGTGCTGCATTAATGAGCTACTTGGCATAACAACAGTTGAATGCTATTTCTAAACTTGAAACATAAGTAATTGAAAAAGACCGCAATAAATATGGCAAGGCAGGTGATGTGTTACAGCTGTTACACGTGGGAACTGTTGACGTTGGCAAACACATTTGAAATAAATGCCTGCTGCTGAAGGAAATTTGACCCTCAGATGATGAGCAAGATTCCATCTTCAGGCACTGAGGGATTACAGAGGGGTAAAGTTACCTGGTGCTTAATTTAGGGTAACACGGTGGTTGGCACTGCTGCCTCACAGTATTAGGGAACTGGGTTCAATTTCAGTCTCGGGTCACTGTCTGTGTGGAGTTTGCATGTTCTCCCCATATCTGCGTGGGTTTCCTCTGGGTACTCCGCTTCCTCCTACTGTCCAAAGGTTGATTGGCTGTGTCAGGGGTATTAGTAGGGTAAATATGTGGGGTAATGGGAATAGGGCCTGGGTGGGATTGTGGTTAGTGTAAGCCCCTGGGGATTCTGTGCTTCCAGGAGGCAGTCTCATCCATTAGGCTAGGTACTTTTGATTTGGTCCAAGGCCATGGACAGGATGGTAGAGGTACGAGTGAGGTACTGGGACCCAGAAGATAGCAACCCTTGCAATTGTCCAACAAGATTACAACTTGTGGGAGCAAATCAGAGAGAGCAGGGTGGATGAGCAAATTGACCATCACATTCTGGTGAGGGGAGCCATTCAGATGGAAGTAGTGAAAAGGAATGTGGTTATAATCAGGGAAGGTATAATTAGGGAAATGGATAATACTCTCTGCAACCCAGAACTTGAGTCATGAAGATTATCATTGGGCTGAAGGGCCTGTTTCCCATGCTGTATTATATTGCCTGCCTGGTGCCAGAGTTAAGAGCACCTGCTCAGAGCTGGAGAGGAATTTGGAATGGGAAGGGAAGGATCCTGTTGTCATGGTTCACATGGGTACCAGCGACAAAGGTAGGACCAAGAAGTTGGTTCTGCTGAGGGAATATGAGCAGCCGTAGAATAAATTAAAAAGCAGAAACACAAAGGTACAAATCTCGAGATTACTGCCTGAGCCATGAGCAAATTGGTATAAGGTGAATCAGGTCAGGGAGTTGAATGCGTTTGGTGTGGGAGAAATGGGTTTTGATTCATGGGGCACTGGGGAAAGAAGGAACTGTACCACTGGGATGGTCTTCACCTGAACAGTGCTGGGAACCAGGTGTACAGGCCGGCCTAGCTGCACAGGATGTTGGCTATTTGGTGTGCCTTGCATGGTTTCATCCTACAAAGAGTTATTGCAGTTATAGTGGCACAGTGGTTAGCACTGCTGCCTCACAGCAGCAGGGGCCCAGGTTCGATTCCCAGCTTGGATCACTATCTGTGTGGAGTTTGCGCATTCTCCCTGTGTCTGCGTGGGTTTCCTCCAGGTGCTCCAGTTTCCTGCCATAGTCCAAAGATGTGTGGGTTAGGTGGATGGGCCATGCTAAAATTGCCTCTTAATGTCAGGGGGGTCTAAGTAGGGTAAATGGGGAGAGGGCATGGGTGGGATTGTGGTCGGTGCAGACTCGATGGGCTGAATGGCCTCCTTCTGCATTGTAGGGATTCTGTGATCTATGATATATGATCAGTCGAACAACCATCACAGCTAGTGACAGCAAAAAGCAGCAAGCATCCTGGGTGAGTATGGAACGGTGTAGCTTGCAGCTATGCTGTGTGGCTCCTTGCCATATCTCATGGATCACGGAGCAAATATATTGACATGAAAATGGCATAGAAAACAATGATAATACATGGGCATGTCCTGCTTGTTTAGCAAGAAAATGAACATTTAGCAATGCTGCTGTGCATTCTGTTCCTATGCTACCTTACAGAGAAGTGCCATTGTAAGACAACATTAAATAATCAAGCAAACAACATTTACTTTGGCGACTGTCTTGAGATCGCCTGCTTCAAGGTAAATTTCAATCACAGTGTGCTGCTAATTCCACAGGAACATAGGAATTAGGAGCGGAAGTCGGCAAATTCAGCCCTTCAAGCCTGCTCCGCCATTCAATCAGATCATTGCTGATCTCTGCCTGGTCTCAAATCCACCTCCCCACCTGCTCCCCATATCCCTTTAATCCGTTTTTTAATCAAAAATATATCTAGCTCCTTCTTGAAACAATTCAATGATTCAGATTCCACCGGGCTATGGGGCAGTGAGAAATTCACCACATCTGCGACAAGCAGAATCATAGAATCCCTACAGTGCAGAAGGAGGCCATTTGGCCCATCAAGTCTTCACCGACCACTGTCCCACCCAGGCCCTATTCCTGTAATCCCACATATTTACCCTGCTAATCCCTTGGCACTATGGGTCAATTTAGCATGGCCAATCAACCTAACCCGCACATCTTTGGAGTGTGGGAGGAAACTGCAGAACCCAGAGGAAACCCACGCAGACACAGGGAGAATGTGCAAACGGCACACAGACGGTGACCCAAGCTGGGAGTCGAACCCGGCTCCTTGGTGCTGTGAGGCAGCAGTGCTAACCATTGTGCCACCATATTGCTCCTTAGTTCCTCCTCATCTCGGTTTTAAATCTACACCTCTCACTCTACACCTGTGACCTATTGCTTGTGATTGCCTCACGAGGAGAAACATTTGGTCTATGTTTACTTTATCAATCCCTTTCAGAATTTTATATACCTCGATCAGATTCCCTCTTATTCTTCTGAACTCCAGCCAGTATGAACGCAAACTGTTTAATCTCTCCTCATATGTCAACCCTTTCCATTCAGTGTCTTCTCCCGCTGCCCTTCCGTAGGGGATGTCCCTCGACTCCGGGAAACAAGGAGACCCTTCACTCCAGTATCGATTTTGCAACAGGCCTTCTGAAGTTACATCTTGGAAATGGTAAGTTCATCATTCTGCTGTCGTTACAGGTCCTTTCCCACTCCCCCAGCCCACCAGCGCATCACATTATGATAACCAGTCCTTCAAGTACGGATGATCACTGATAATGTTGTGCCCTGTGAGAGCTGCCTGGTGGTAACCTGAAGGCTAGGTCAGAGCAGCTGTAATTTGAAATTCATACCTTCCATTTTCCCGACAACAGTACGCCGCTCAGTCACCTCTTGTGGTGTACTTGTTGTTAGTTGACTAACTAAGATGAAAACTGATCATTAATTAATGCCTGCCTCTGAGGGTGTCTACATTGAAAAGGATGGGCTACCGTCGCTGAAGCAGTTAGCCTGGTCACCATTTCATTGCAGTTTGTGTGATCCTACTGTGCACAATGTCTGTGCCTGGTCTCACAACAGTAACGACAGTTCAGTGAGTACTTGCCTGGTTGGAAAGCAATTCAAGGTTGGAGTTTGGAAGGACGCCACAGAAATATTAATTCTTTCTTCCACCCAATGCAGCACTTCCAGCTAACTGCAAGTCGGTGGCACAGCGCCAGGGACCTGAGTTCGATTCCCAGCTGGGGTCACTGTCTTTGCACGTTCTCCCTGTGTCTGCCTGGGTTTCCTCTGGGTGCTCCAATTTCCTTCCACAGTCCAAAGACGTGCGGGTTGGGTTGATTGGCCGTGCTAAATTGACCCTAGCGTCAGGGGGATTAGCAGGGTAAACATGTGGGGTTACGGGAAGAGGGCCTGGGTGGAATTGTGGTCGGTGCAGACTTGATGGGCCAAATGGCCTCCTTCTGCCCTATAGGGATTCTATCATTGTTCTATGATTCAAAAACTGAGTAATTTATTGCTGGGCAACGTGTTTGTCTTTATGAAGATAATGGTGACTCAGATCCATGTTGTGTGAGATAATTGACACCCCCCTCCCCGACCCCCACCACCACCTCTTTGAGTCAGTTAATGAAAATCCCCTCTTTCTTTCTTCCTTTTTACACACATACTGTGGCGCACGGTGCACTTTTCTGCTACGGATGGCTCCCACGTTTTGTTTGTTGCCTACCTTCCGAATCACAAAAAGCTTTGCTCCTTTTCTCTCGGACGATAATCTGTCGGGAATTGGCTACAATTTAATTTCTCCTCCTGCTTCCAGATTGCTCATTGCACAGCTGTATTTACTCAGTGCGTGCTATTTGTACGCTTCAAGAGGGATTAAATCGCTTTCCAGCAGGGGTGATCTGATTGAGTGCTCTGTACTGCATTAGTTGTACCATTAAAGAAACTGCCTCCATTTCATATCTTTGCTCAGTGTCCTTCTTCATCTATCGCCTATCCACTTCTCTTTTATGTTGACGGTGGTTGATTCACTTGGTTTGTTTTCTTCCCTTGTTGCACCTGTGGCTAAAGGTGCAGAGCGCACTGAGACAATTTTGATATTATCCCTCTTCTCGTTAATCCACTGCATGGATGGTAGGTGCTACTTGCTGTTGCTAGCCACAAAGGTGTGGAGGGATTCCTGCCAGCAATTGGAGAGAGGGTAATTGCTAAGGGGAGAGTTTGGTACATTTATTACACACTGTCTTCATCCATGGGCCTGCACTCATGGACATCAATGATCCCTCACTATTGGCATGGTGGAGTGAGAGCTATCCGTGGCAACTAACTATGCTGTCTCCTGGAAGCTGACCTGTAAACAACTTGTGCAAGCAGTTCCCTCACAGACATCACTGTTACAAAGGAAAAGGTTGATCTGAGAACTAACACAACCACTCAGAGAAATACCTCCCTTCATAATCTGTTAAAGATTATGTGAGACTGGGTTAATATCTGCGCTTCAGGAACTTTTAGTGGTTAAAGCAAAATAACTACCTGAGACTCTCTCTGTAAAAGCAACAAAAATGTACTTTATTTAGCTAACTAACAATGAACAGCTTAACTAAATTATTAACAAACCAAATAAAACATTATTCCAATGGAATGCTTTTTAGATAAATACAATTCCCACTTGTTAACAAACAAATAGAATTTCTAGTCACTCTCAAAATATAACCAGGTGTTATCTTCCGGAATCTTCTGTCTCCTTTATCTACTGTTTTCACTATCTTCTGTGCGATTGAAATGAGGCTTTCTTTTAAGACACGGACAAAGAGAGTGTGTAATAAATGCACCAAACTCTCCCCTCAGCAACTGCCCTCCCTCCAATTGCTGGCAGGTCATCAGAAATCCCTCCTTGATGCCCATCAGGCAACCTTCCAGAGCAGAAACGTCATGGGGGTCATGGGAAATGGTGGAGAGTTCAAACCAGGTGGCATTGTACACATGTGGCAGTACATCCTGCAGATGAAGGACAGCATTCAGATGAGAGGGGGAAGAAGTTAAGGAAGGGTCACTGGTAGATTCTGCGGGTGACTACCTGTGAGTAGGGAAGGAAGACAATGCAAGTTGGTGCACTTGGGCTGAAAAGAATGGTCACCTCCATATAGTTGGACAATGCAGGAGGAGAAGAAAGCATAATGCATTACAATCACAGAGGATGGAATGATGTAGATGGGGTGAAAGGGCATCGAACCAGGAATGCTGGTGGAGACACACATGGAACTGGGTGGGGACAACAGGTTCAGGGACAATCAGTGGCTCACATTCATTCCGAATTCCCTTAAACAGTAGCTCAGGCGTTACTGATAAATCAGCACATCAGATCAAACACAAAACATTTCCCGTTCTGTCACCTTGCCCTGATTCTCTTGCGTTTATGATGAAGCAGCTGCACTGAAACCAATTTCACACGCCTGATGCTGACAACTTTTACATTTTTAATGAGTTTGCCGCTGCTGGACTAGCTCTGGTTTATATCCTCCTTCCTATCTTCATGTGGGGATCCTCAAAAGACCTGACAGGGGAAAGGGTGTGTAAGTAACTGGAACCAGATGGCTTGCAGTGCGGAGAGAATGTTTTATTTATGACTCTCGTGGGCATTGTTATGTTGCTTGCCTGTGTTTGAGAGGATGGATGAGTGGGTGCGGCCGGGCAGTGTAAATAGTTGTACTATCAGTGTGTGTGTGTGTCATTATCTCACCTTTCACCTTGGCATTGAGCCGAGCCCCGACAGACAAAAGGATCATTGTCCCAACCTCAGGGCTGAGTGAGACCCCATGTGAGACCCGAGCACAAAACATCTGGGCTAATTGGCACAAACTCCCCAATCTCATGTCGAGATTTCCACCTTTATCCCAAAAGCTGGACGGAACGAAGGAAGCAGATGGGATAATGGGTGGGAATTCTGCGTTCTGAAGATTGCTAACGTTAATTCACGACAGAGGTAATTGCTGTGACAACAAACTCTTCATGTGAGATGCAGTTAGGAGAAAGAACGATAGAATCGTAGGATGCCTACAGTGCAGAAGGAGGCCACTCAGCCCATCGAGCCTGCACCGACAATGATCCCAGCCAGGCCCTATCCCTGTCACCCTGTATATTTACCCTTACTAATCCCTCTGACACTAATCGACAATTTACCATGGCCAAGCCACCAAATCCACACATCTTCGGATTGTGGGAGGAAACCGGAGCACCCGGAGGAAACCCACACAAACACAGGGAGAATGTGCAAACTCCACACAGACAGTGACCCCAGCCAGGAATTGAACCCGAGTCCCTGGCGCTGTGAGGCAGCAGTGCTAACCACTGTGTCAGCGTGCTGTGTTAAGAAACAGCTAAAAATAAAGCAAGCCGACCCAACCACCTCACTTCTCCCCCACACAAAAGAAACCCTCACCAGAGATCAAATTGTGGATTGTCAGGAAATGGAACCAGTCCCCTTTAACTACTCCCCCACTTTCTTCCAACCTCTCTTGGTTTCCCACCCAATCCTGTCCTTTTACCCGTGGTTCAGTTGGTTGAACTCTCCCTGCTGTGTTGGAAGGAGACTTGGGGCTAGGGTGATACACGCAGTGCGATATTGAGGGTGAGCGGCACTGTCGACTGCCAGCCTTTTGGACCAAACATTTAACGAGAGGCCCCGACTGCCGTCTGAGCGGAACTCAAAATACCCTGAGGAAGAACATTGAAGTTCTTCATCACCGCTACAAGCAGATTACGCTGGTGGTATGTGATGATTGATTGTGGGAGCTTGCTGTGCACAAATTGGCTGCTGTATTTCCATCTTGCTAACGATACTTCATTGGCTGCAAGTCAATTCAGGTTGTCCTGAGCTTGGGAAATGTGTCTATACTATACTCTGCACCCTCTCCTCTCCCATAAGTACTATATGAATGCTTTGTCTGCATAGCGCGCAAAAAAGAATACTGTATTCCAATACATATAATACGTTGACATACATATGATTCATTGACAATAATCAATCAAATCGAAGCAATGGGCGGCATGATGGCACAGCGGTTGGCATTGCTGCCTCACGGCGCCAGGGACCCGGTTTCAATTCTGGCCTTGGGTGACTGTCGGTGTAGAGTTTGCACATTCTCCCCATGTCTTTATGGGTTTCCTCCAGGTGCTCCATTTCCTCCAAAGATGTGTGGATTTGCCATGCTAAATATGTGGGCTAAATATGTAGGGTAAATATGTGGGGTAACAGGGATAGGGCCTGAATGGGATTGTTGTTGTTGCAGGCTTGACAGGCTGAATGGCCTCTTTCTGCATGTAGGCATTCTATGCTTCTATGAAATTAATGCAAGTCTTTCATTTAACCATTCTTCCATTCCGTTTCCACCGATTGAGAGTTAAAGTTGCAACTCGCAAAACGTGGACCTCATGAACATATTTTCCCTGAAATAAATTGATAAGCAGCCGGGGGACAGGGTCTGACTATCCGGGGACTTATTATTGGGTGTTACATGAAGAGGATGGGAATAGAGGGATATGGTCCTCGGAAGGGTAGGGTAGGGGGTTTTAGTTCAGTCGGTGCAGGCTTGGAGGGCCGAAGGGCCTGTTCCTGTGCTGTAATTTTCTTCGTTCTTTGTTCTCAGTACACGTGTGTGTGTGTGTGTTGTCTGTGTGTGTGTCTGTGTGTTGTCTGTGTGTGTGTGTGTGTGTGTTTGCGGTACAGAGTGAACCTCTGACTTTAGTGTCCCCACAATGTAAGGAGCGGGCACCCAAGACAATATATCATTGTTCACCAAGAAGGAAGTAATATATATTGCCTGCAATAAGCTAAAGGCAGTAGAATCCAGCAGCTGAAGTTTGGACGAGGAAGGTCAGACTGCAAATGTGTTCGAACATGAGAGTCTCCTAATGAACTCAAATGTAGAAACCTTTAGCATCTGATTAAATTAAGGAATAATGGATGAGCAGTTGTATTCCGCTGGGGAATTGAAGAACGGTCTGTCATTGTGAAGGATGAAGACTTTAATCTGTTTGTTAACCTCAATGTTGGATTGCATTTTCTGCTGCTTTCTGAGCCACCAGCTGCTGTCTCTTCTCATCCTTTCTTGTTCTGCTCCTCTCAAGATGAAAGAGTCACACCGGGGGCTCAAACGTTGGCAGAAGATTGTGTTGCCTTGTGAGGGAAATGACTGGTAGCCAAGTGTGCCCACGGCATCTTGCCCGGGTGAGACATGTCGGCCCTTATTCGAGGTTGCCAACACTCCGAGGAATTGAAGATGAACATCCAGGTCTTTGCTGAGAGCTAAAACTCCAAAAAATCATCGAGGCAGTAAAATGGTCTTTGCCTCTTCATGGCGACTAGTTATTCAAATATTGGAGATGGGAGGAAGGAGCAGGGTGGGGGAGGGGTGGGAGATGAAAGCCGATTGGTTGACTGACAGTCAAGCATCATCCAATTGGATAATGAAAAGTCTTCTCGCTTTCCTAATGGCTTTGAGGGCCACTTAGAATCATAGAAACCCTACAGCGTAGAAGGAGGCCATTCAGCCCATCGAGTCAGCACCGACCACAATCCTACCCGGGCCCTACCCCCATATCCACCTGCTAATCCCTCTAACCTACGCATCTCAGGACTCTAAGGGGCAGTTTTTAGCATGCCCGATCAACCTAACCTGCACATCTTTGGACTGTGGGAGGAAACTGGAGCACCCGGAGGAAACCCACACAGGCATGGGGAGCGTATACAAACTCCACACAGACAGTGATCCAACCTGGGAATCGAACCCAGGTCCCTGGAGCTGTGAAGCAGCAGTGCTAACCACTGGGCCACTGTGCCACCCACTGTAGTATTCTGTGATTGGCCATGCTAACTTACTCCTTCGTGTCCAAAGATGTGCAGATTAAGGCCAGGGTAAATTTGTGAAGTTACAGGAATAGGGTGGGGGAGAGGGTCTGGGTAAGACACTGTGTCAGAGAGTCGGTGCAGATTCGATGGGTTGAACAGCCTCCTTCTGCAATGTAGGGATTCTACAGATATGGGCATCGCTGGCTGGGCCAGCATTTGTAACCCATCCCTAATTGCCCTTGAACAGATTGGCTTGTTAGGTCATTTCAGGAGTCACGTGTCAACCAGACTGGGTAAGGATGGCAGATTTCTTTCCCTAAAGGGAAGAATAAAGGGCATCGGTAAACAAGATAAGCCTCTGCAACAATGGTTTCATGGTCATATTAAATCGTGAATCCCAAATATTTATTGAATACAAATTTCACCACAGGTTGGAGTGGGATTCGAACCCAAGTCGTTAGAGAATTACCTCATGTCTCCAGATTACTAGCCCAGCAACAATGGCACTGCACCACCGCCTCCCTCACTTTTGGCTGACCAATGAAGGGTGAGGGTGGGTCATGTGATCTGGTCCCCGCTCCCCAGGTGACTGGGTGTATGTCTCACCCTGTTTTTGACCCATGAAAATGAGCCAAGTCTCGGGTTCATTCTGCATCCAGTGCTGTGTTTGTGGGTGAGGGACGTTCAGCCCCATCCTGCCTGTATTGGCACTTTCTGACTACCTGCCTGTTGAAATGGTTCCCTCCTATTGGCTCTGTCAAAGCAACTCTTAAGTTGTAATAGCTCTCTGCTTAGCTTCTGTGCTTCAAGGATTGGCGACTCCAATCTCTCATCTTGACCGGAATTAGAACTGAATCAAACTGCCACTGGCGGAATAACCTCTGCAGCCTTATTAATAGATCATAGAACCCTACAGTGCAGAAAGAGGCCCTTCGGCCCATCGAGTCTGCACCGAACACAATCCCACCCAGGCCCTACCCCCATATCCCTACACATTATAGCCACTAATCCCTCTAACCTACGCATCCCTGGACACTAAGGAGCAATTTCTTAGCATGGCCAATCAACCTAACCCGCACATCTTTGGACTGTGGGAGGAAACCCACGCAGACACGAGGAGAATGTGCAAACTCTACACAGACAGTGACCCAAGCTGGGAATCGAACCCAGCACCCTGGAGCTGTGAAGCAGCAGTGCTCACCACTGTGCTACCATGCCGCCCAGGGATAATAGTGATATTAAGGGGTAGTAGTAATCAAATCAAGGACTCTGATAGTATCCCAAGAGCCTGCTCGAGCTATGCATACCCACGTGGGTACAGAGTCAGACACAGTGAGGACACAGCTGGGGATGATACCTGAGGTGAGTAAATAGCCTTTTTTCTTTCTGGGATGTGGATGTCGGTGGCCAAACCAGCACTTTATTGCCGTTCATATATGCCCTTGAGCAGGTGGTTGCGAGTTGTCTTCTTGGATGTAGCTGACAGTTGTGAGTCATACACAATCAGGCTTGGCTGAGAGCCCAGACGTCTGCTTGTTTGTAGAAATGGGTGAACTCAAGGAAAAATATCACTTGATTGGCAGCCGTGTAAATGACACAATGCTTATTTACAGAACACAAAGAAATGTTGAGGGCTTACAGTTCCTGCCACTGATACTTTAGATGTTGTAAGTCTTGTGAAGGAAGTTATGATTGGCTTTTCGTGAAGCTTTTCCACTGTCACTCGAGGGTTATTGGCTATGCTAGCTGAATGGACGTGGATGTGGAAGTGCTATGAGTTGGCATTGAGGAAATGCCGGCCACTGGGGGAATGGGAGCATGGTTTGGAATGGATGAGCGTGGGGTGGGGATTGTGGGGATGTAAAGGATGGGTGGATCTAATGATTAAGAAAACATGGAGATAAATTTCCAGAGAATCGTGTGGGCCTTGTAGCCAGGCCGTTAGGGCAGTTGGCAGCTCCAGAGGCCATCTCCGATCTGGGTGGTAATCACGCCATTCGGACATCCTCGCGAGGCAGGCTCGCCAAGCTGTGAAATTTCCCAACTCCCGCTATGCGCCTCTGAAATGAAAATCCAGCATTCATGAGGGGAACAGTCACCTGGCAGCAAATTGGCCAATTAGAGGCTTGAAGGTGGGAGCTTCCTGTCTAATTAAGGACGGACTCTCGAAATAAGGAGGCTTCCAACATGAAGAAACAGGAGGGGATCTTCTCCAGCCTCTAATTCACATAGGAGAGAGAGTGAGAGAGAGAGAGAGAGAGAGAGCTTCCAACCTGAGGTGCCCTGGTCTTCAACATTTTAAACTTCCAAACTCAGGAAATGCTTGCAACAACCGGGCCACCGCTACAGAAGGGGAAACCCCACAGCTGGGGCCGTGCAGGTGGTGGAAGCCTGCCTGAGGCGCTGGACACCCAGTCTGTCGCCAAGAGGCTTTGTCCAGGCAGCTGGCCTCGTCCTCGACATGATGGGGGGTCCAGAGGCCTGGTGGAAAAGTTCCACAAGGCCTCTGACAAAGGAGCCTTTAATTATCCTGAATTGGCCACCCTTCTGAAGCCCCATCCCACCCCCAGGAGCAGGATGATGCCAGGAAAGTTTGTGCCCACGAGTCTCTATTCTTGCCCATCAGCAACCTTCCCCCCTCACAACCCACCCCCAACATTCCCACCATACGGGATATCAAATCCTGGCACTCCTGCGCTTGCTTGCAAACAATAAATGATTCGCCAGAACATTTTATTTTCACAAACACTAAATTGAAAGTCCTCCCTCAGCCAAACATCTGCACAATCTAATGTGCAAAAATAGACCCACTTTAGATCCATTTTTATTTGAAAAGCAGAAACAAAAATAATTGCTGGCTCTCATGAGAAAAGATAGCACTGTTAAGAAAAGCAACAATTATAGATTGTTTACGCAGCTAAGTAGGTGGTAAAAGCGGGCAATCGTGCCAAGTCACTGAGGTGCACGGCACTGGCAGGAACAAGCACCCGCCCCCCCCCCCCCCCAGCCCACCGCAAGGTTGATTACCGCAGTCAGGGGTTGCCAGGAAGTTAGCGGCTTTGGGTGTTGCAGTTTAGGGGAAGCGATGGCCTCGTGGTATTCCCACGGGGCTATTAATCCAGAAATTCAGCTAATATTCCAGGGACCCGGATTCAAACCCCGTCGCGGCAGATGGTGGAATTTGAATTCAATAAAAAACGTCTGGAATTTTGAATCTATGCATGCATCTAAATTGACTTAATGGGCCACACGCCCAACCTTACTGGCACTTCCCCCTTTACCACCCCGTTCGCCCATCCAGATTGGGCACGAAACAGGCATGCTCCATAGAAGTCCGATTTGGGTGCTCCAGTTAGTGAGGAGGTAAGTGCCAAGCGTCCAACGGCTCTCTGCATGAGATCGGTGGTGAGGGGGTAAAGGTGGGTCCAACGGTTCTCTGCTTGAGATCGGTGGTGAGGGGGTAAAGGTGGGTCCAACGGTTCTCTGCTTGAGATCGGTGGTGAGGGGGTAAAGGTGGGTCCAACGGTTCTCTGCTTGAGATCGGTGGTGAGGGGGTAAAGGTGGGTCCAACGGTTCTCTGCTTGAGATCGGGGGAAGGGAGGGGAGGTATGGGGGAAGGGAGAGTCCGCTGCCACTCTGCCTGAGATCAGTGGAGAAGAACAAAGAACAACACAGCACGGGAAACAGGGCCTTCAGCCCAACGAGCCCACACTGCCATCTTAACTTTGTGTTTTCCCTCCTCCACCCTTGACCCATGTCTATGTTTATGGTACCCCCAGTGGAAACCAGATTAAGGGGAGAATAATTTAGGGACAATTTGTTACACCAATCAGCCTAAGAGCACATCTTTGGGGTGTGGGAGGAAACCGGAGCACCCGGAGGAAACCCACGTAACCACAGGGAGAATGCGCAAACTCCCACAGACACCGGCCCAAATCCATGTATCTGCACGGCTAACAGTGATAGTCACTGAGCTGTTGTGGTGCCCATCTGCTGGTCCAGTTTTAAGCATACACAAATGACGCGAAGTACAAGGCTACTCTCGAACCATCCAAGAGCAGCCCACGCACGACCCACCGCGTGTATGCCCCTCATTAGACAACAAGGTGGACCGACACACCTGCAGAGTAAAAGAGAAAAACATCAATGCATGTGACATTAGATTTCCAGGAACGTCCCGGGGCTCTGATCCTTATTTAAAACAGTCTCCTATAACTCATGTTTCGCTCATGTGTCTGTCTAAGTAAACCTTAAAACAAGTCCAGCGTGCCTGCCTCCACCACCTTACTTGGCAGTGCATTTCATACCTCCACGACCCTCTGTGTGAAAAACCTCCCTCTAGCATCCAAATTATACCTCTCCTCCCTCACCTTAAGCCCATGTCCCCTCGTGATATTTGTCTCCAATCTAGGAAAAAGCCTGCCACCGTTTACTCTATCTATACCCTTCATTATTTTATACACCTCTATCAGATCCCCCCTTGATCTCCATCTTTCTAAGGAAAAGAGCCCCAGTTACCCAATCTTTCCTCATAACCCAGTCCTTCCATACCAGGCAGCATCCTGGTAAACCTCTGCACTCTCTCCAGGATCTCCACGTCCTTCTGGTAGTAAGGTGACCAGAACTGGACACATGAGCAGTTGGGGGCACTAATCAGAGCTGCAGGGTTTTGGGTGCATTGAGCCCCGGCCACAGGCTTCTGCAGCGTGATTCGGGATCACTGATACTTTTTCAGGCACAGCATGTATGGGGGCAGGGAGGTGGGGGGCTGGGGGAGGTGCTTGAGAACAGGTCAATAAGTCAGACCTCCCAGTTTCCAGTCTGCCCCGCACTTAGAATCAAAATGGTAAAATAGGGCCCAGAGTCAATGGATGGGAGGCTGGTTTGCGCGATGGATTGGGCTACGTTCATGACCATTTGAATTTTTTGTGGCCTTGGGCAGAGCTGTGATACAACGAGAAAGAATGCTTTCTATGGTGCATCTATAACAATCTATAATCAGTGCCATTATTGTTACTAGAGAGGCGGTGCTTGACAGACTGGAGGGACTGATGGTGGACAAGTCCCCAGGACCGGATGGAATGCATCCGAGGGTTCTGAAAGAAATGGCGGAGGTGATAGTGGGTGCCTTAGTGGTTATTTTCCAAACGTCGCTGGATTCCGGGGAAGTGCCGGAAGATTGGAAAACGGCTAATGTTACGCCGTTGTTTAAGAAGGGTGGCAGGCAAAAGGCAGGGAATTATAGGCCGGTTAGTTTAACGTCTGTTGTAGGTAAAATGTTAGAATCCGTCATCAAGGAGGAAATAGCGAGGCATCTTGAGGAGAATTGATTGATAGAGCAGATGCAGCATGGTTTCGTTAAGGGGAAGTCGTGTCTGACAAATTTATTGGAGTTCTAGGAGAATGTGTCTAGGGTGGTGGATACAGGAGAGCCGGTGGATGTGGTCTTTCTTGATTTTCAGAAGGCGTTTGACAAGGTACATCACAAGAGGTTATTGCAGAAGGTAAGGGGGCATGGAGTTGGGGGTAGGGCGTTAGCGTGGATAGAGGATTGGCTGTCAAATAGGAGGCAGGGAGTGGGGGTCAATGGGTGCTATTCGGATTGGCGGTTGGTGACTAGTGGAGTGCCCCGGGGTCGGTGCTGGGGCCTCAGCTATTTACCATTTATATAGATGATCTGGAGGAGGGAACCGAGTGTAGGGTGTCGAAATTTGCTGATGACACCAAGATTGGTGGAACGGCAAATTGCGCGGAGGGTGTGGAGAGTCTGCAGAAGGATCTAGATAGGCTGGGCGAATGGGCCAGGAAATGGCAAATGGAATTTAATGTTGGCAAGTGCGAAGTGGCCCACTTTGGTAGGAATAATGGTAGGAAGGACTATTACTTATGTGGCGAAAAACTGCAGCAGGCGACGGTGCAGAGAGACCTCGGGGTCCTTGTGCATGAGTCGCAAAAACCCAGCCTGCAGGTGCAGCAGGTGGTCAGGAAGGCGAATGGGATGCTGGCCTTCATAGCGAGGGGGATTGAATATAAAAGTAGGGAGGTCTTGCTGCAGCTGTATAGGGCATTGGTGAGGCCGCAGCTGGAGTACTGTGTGCAGTTTTGGTCGCCGCACTTACGCAAGGATATTTTGGCCTTGGAGGGAGTGCAGAGGAGGTTTACTAGACTGATACCGGAGTTGAGGGGGTTGAGCTATGAGGAGAGGCTGAATAAACTAGGCTTGTACTCGTTAGAGTTTAGAAGAATGAGGGGAGATCTCATTGAGACATATAAGATGATGAATGGGATGGATAGGATAGAGGTGGAGAGACTCTTCCCGCTCAGAAAGGACAGTAGGACTAGGGCGCACAGCCTCAAGATAAAGGGGGGACGGTTTAGAACGGAGTTGAGGAGGAACTTCTTCACTCAAAGGGTGGTGAATCTCTGGAATTCTCTGCCTGTTGAGGTGGTGGAGGCTGCCTCGCTAAATATTTTTAAGACACGGGTTGATGGGTTTTTGATAAGAGAGGGGATTAAGGGTTATGGGGAGAGGGCGGGAATGTGGAACTGAGCCACAACAGATCAGCCATGATCTTATTGAATGGCGGGGCAGGCTCGAAGGGCTAGATGGCCTACTCCTGCTCCTATTTCTTATGTTCTTATGTTCTTATAAAAGTTGGTGGGAGCTGTAGCTGACATGCCAAATTTCCTCAATCTTCTGAGAAAGTAGAGGTGTTGGTGGGCTATCTTAACTACAGTATCGGCATGGGGGGTCCAGGACAGGTTGTTGATGATCTGGATACCTAAAAACTTGAAGCTTGCGACCATTTCTACTTTGTTCCCATTGATGTAGATAGTTGGAATGCTGGAGCCACACTCATTCTGCCACCAAACTGGAACAAACTCTCTGCTTCTCAAATATCATTGGGCATGCTCCATCTCAGGGTGGTACAGTGGCACAGTGGTTAGCACTGCTGTCTCACACCATCAAGGACCCGGGTTCGATTCCCAGCTTGGGTCACTGTCCACACAGTCTGCACATTCTCCCCATGTCTGCGTGGTTTTGCTCCAGTTTCCTCTCATAGTCTGAAAGACGTGCTGCTGAGGTGCATTGGCCATGCTAAATCCTCCCTCAGTGTATCCGAGTAGGCGATAGAGTGTGACGACGAGGGGACTTTCACAGTAAACTTCATTGCAGTGTTAACGTAAGCCTACTTGTGACACTAATAAATAAACTTAAACTCTTAGCTTCTCTGCTTCTCGAGCTAACAGTGGTGGCACTGCTACAAATGTAAAGAAATTTCAACTCTTTCACTCCAACTTTGCTTTCGTTCCTCCGAGCTAGGCATATGAGGGAGGAAGGAATGGGAAGTTTGAATGTGGAACTTGATCCACAGGGAATAGTTGGGATGTAAGTCACTGCTGGGCCAGAGGGATTGGTTTAGCTCAGTTGGCTGGATAACTGGTCAATGATGTAGAACGATGTCAGCAGTACAGGTTCAATTCTCTGGCTGAGGTTATTCATGAAGGCACCACTTTCACAGCCTTGCCCCTCACCTGAGGTGTGGTGACCCTCAACTTAAATCATAGGGAGAGCGGCCTGTGGGATTTTGGTGACTTTATTATGTAAAGGGAAGTGAGATAAAGGATAGAAAGATAGGTTGATCAGTAGAGAGGGGTCCCATGCCAAGCACAAATACCAGCATGAGCCAGTTGGGCTGAATGGCCTATTTTGGTGCTGTACTTTCTATTCAGTGATATACTATCCTCTACTTTCTGTCCCCCCTCTGTAATTCCATTTGTTTTTTCATCCTCCAATTTTGTTTGTCCCTTTCTCTGCGGGGAGACGATGGCCTAGTGGTATTATCATTTGAGTATTAATCCAGAAACTCAGCTAAGGTCCTGGGGATGCGGGTTCGAATCCCACCACTGCAGATGGTGGAATTTGAATTCAATAAAAAACATCTGGAACGAAGAATCTACAGGTGACCATGAAACCATTGTTGGAAAAAGCCACCTGCTTCACTAATGTCTTTTAGGGAAGGAAATCTGCTGTCCTGTCCTGGCCTGGCCTACATGTGACTCCAGAGTCAATGTGATTGACTCTTGACTACCCTCCAAGGGATGGCCAATAAATGCTGGCCAGCCAGTGACACCCATGTCCCAGGAATGAATTAAAAAACCTACTCAGTTCAGGCATCAATCTAAACCTCTTGCGAACATCTCCAATGCATTTACAGCCTTTCTTAAATAAGACCAAAATTGTAATGCATTATTCAAGCTTTGGTCTCACAATATCCGATTTAACTGAAGCATAACATTCTTTCTTTCATCCTTGATTCCCTTCATACTCAGCGATTGCATTTATTAGCCTTCTTAATTACTAATTAACTGCTAATATTTGGTAACTCATGACACCTGGGACACCTGGATCCCTCTGCAGCCTAGCATTCAATGTGAGGGAGGCGCTGATGCAGTGTCAGTGTTGCTGGGTTAGTAATCTGGAGGCATGCGATAATTCTCAAGCCACTTGTGTTCGAATCCCACCATGACCCGTGGTGAAATTTGAATTCAATAAATATTTGGGAGTGAAGATTTAATATGAAATCATTGTTGCAGAGGCTTATCTTGTTTACCGAGACCTTTATTCTTCCCTTTATCCATCCTTATCCAGTCTGGTTGACACGTGATTCCTGAAAGGACCTAACAAGCTAATCTGTTCAAGGGCAATTAAGGATGGGTTATAAATGCTGGCCCAGCCAGCGATGACCATATCTGTAGAATCCCTACATTGCAGAAGGGGGCTGTTCGACCCATCGAATCTGCACCGACTCTCTGACACAGTATCTTACCCAGACCCTCTCCCCCACCCTATTCCTGTAACTTCACACATTTACCCTGGCCTTAATCTGCACATCTTTGGACACCTAATGGGTAAGTTAGCATGGCCAATCACAGAACCACAAAATACTACAATGCAAAAGAGCCCTTCGGCCCATCGACTCTGCACTGACCAGCTCACCTAATCCCACTTGCCAGCAGTTGGCCCATAGCCTTGTATGTTATGGCATGTCAAGTACTCATCCAGGTACTTTTTACAGGATGTGAGGCATCCTGCCAGGCAGCCCATTCCAGTCAGTCACCACCCTCTGGGTAAAAAAGCTTTCGCTCAAATCCCCTCTAAACCTCCCACCCCTCACTTTTAACTTGTGTCCCCCTCATAACTGACCCTCCAACCAAGGGGAACAGCTTCTCCCCATCCACCCTGTCCATGCCCCTCACAATCTTGAACGCCAAACCTGCACATCTTTGTACACTAAGGGACAATTTAGCATGGCCAGTCCACCGAACCTACACATCTTTGGAGGGTGGGAGGAAATTGGAGCACCTGGAGGAAACCCACGCAGACATAGGGAGAATGTGCAAACTCCACACAGTTACCCGAGGCTGGATCCTTGGCACTGTGGGGCGGCACTGCCAACCAATGTGCCACTGTGTCACCATGAATGAATTAAAAAATAAATGTTAGTTGCAACAGTCTCTGAGTCAGAGTAATTGTTTGACCAATGTCTTTAAGGCACATGGGTCAATAATGCTTTAATTTACTGAAATTTCCAATCCAATGGACAAGGTGATTAAGTGAGCTTCTGTTAGGATGTGATGGTGTAATTTATTGGGGGGAGTGAGGGAGTGGGAGCTGATGTGACACATTGATAAATCCTCCCCGCCATGAATAATAGCTAACAGGCTAACAGTGACGTAACTGAACTCAATAAGCTTGATCCCAGCTGACACTCCTCGTACAACAAGAGGTGCCGCCAGGTACACCAACTGCGATTGAATTATAAAACCATTGTTGTGCAACATGCGGCCATTCGGCCCATCACAACAGTGCTGGCTCTTTGAAGGAGCTATCCAATTAGTCCCACATCCTTTCAGTTCTTCCCTAATCCTGCAATTATTATTTTCTTTATCTTTGCAAGTACCCATGCAATTCCGTTTTGGAAGTCCTGATTAAATCTGCTGTCGGGTAGGAACTTTTGGATCGAAGAAAAAGCTTGCTGTATATGTAAAAAAAAATCGCCTCATCTCTACTCTTGTTGTTTTGTCAATTATTTTAAGTCTGTGTTCTTTGTCTACCAACCCATTTGTCAGAGGCAGCTGTTTCTCCCTCCTTATGAAAGCCCCTTAAAAAATTTTGAACACCCCAGTTAAATCTCCCACAAATCTTCTCTGCTCTGCGGAGAACAATCCCAGCCTCTCCAGTGTCCACACGTGACCAGGCCCATCATCCCTGGTGCCGTTAGATTCCCCGATTCTAACACTCCTTTGCCCATGACAGCTCTTTCCAGGAGGAGTTGCCTGGCAAATGAGCAGAACTGGGGACTCAGGGCTCCCATCCCGTGTAAACAGCCCAGAATCTGTCCGGAGTTGGAAAACAGGTTAATTAGTGATGGCTGCAGCGCCAGGATTTCGACTGAGCTTGTTTTTCCCAGTAAAAATCCTACTGGAGAGCGGTGCCCGATACGGATCACAGATGTTAGAGCTTCCCAACTGAAACACAAGGCGCATTTTACTTTCGAAACCAGGGGCACGTACTTGCAAAAGGTTAAAAATAAAATACGTCGTTAAAGGAGAAGGAATAAGGCAATTTATTATCCCCGGAAAGTACATGTGACATTTTTGTTACCCAGTAACCCACAGCCATCATTCATAACGGAGGCTGGTTCTCATTACCCACACAGCAAAATTTATTTAACAAGGAAGAAATATGTTGAAACACCACGTTTATGCGGCAACATGTCTCAATAATTCGGTGAGACGATGAGAAGGAATGTTGGGCAGCCTATTTACCAGCACTGAGATCATATATTGCTGGAACTGCAAACTGCTCCCCGAGGAAGCCAGTTGACTTCCAGACCAACAATTTGCTTGCAACTATGTTGTTACTAATGCACGAAGACAGTGATTTATACCGAGAATGATTTAATTGCCCTGTCCAAACACAGATCTCTGTCATTTGTTTCTCCTCAAATTGCCGGGAAAGAAATACAAAATGTCTCAGGTTGCAGGTCCCGGTTATGATGTGATGGAAACATGCGAGTTTCCCTTAACTAACTGCCCACAGTCGCGCTGGCAGGGCCTGTCTCAAGCTGTGCGCCAGCCGCACCTAATTGGAACCGACGTGAATCATAGAATCCCTACGGTGCAGAAGAAAGGCCATTCGGCCCATCGGTCCTGCACCGACAGCAATCCCACCCAGGCCCTCTCCCCGTCACCCCACCCATTTACCCTAGCTAATCCCCCTGACGCTACAGGGGCAATTTAGCACGGCCAACCACCCCCCCTTAACCCACACGCCTTTCGGACCGTGGGAGGGAAACCGGAGCATCCGGAGGAAACCCACCCGGGGGAGAACGTGCGGACTCCACACAGACAGGCAGTGAGCCAAGTCGGGAATCGATCCCTGGCGGCAGCGCTAACCGTGTCTACTTCTCGTGTAAGAGTATTGCTGTGAGCAGCCAGACTGTGAAACTCGCTACCGCTGGATGGTTGCAGCAAATAATATGATGAGGGGGGGAGCTGGTCAAACATATGAGGGAGAAGGGGATGGTGGTCACAGTGGTAGATGGGGAAAGGTGGAAGGAGGCTCGTGTGGAACATCAGTGTCATCATGGACAGGCTGAATCAGCAATCTCTGTGCCGGAGATACTATGTTATCCCATCACCAACCGTGCGCAGTAAATTCAAGGTATTCTCCTGAGCATGCGAGAGGTAAGATGCATCACAAGGCAATGCGATTCCTCCTGTAAGGCACAGGCTGCTATTTTAACCATGGACCTGTGCAAGAAAACCATGAAGGCTTCTCCGCCACCCCAACCCCGGGGGGGGTCAGAGCAGCCGCAAATAAAGAGGCCCAAATCGGGAAGTGGGTTTCGTTCGTGGTTTTTTCCCCCCAGGAGAGCCCGAGAGTGCAATTACATGTAATCTTCTTGCTTCATTAACTGCCCAACACTCATTCTGATTGCTGTAAACTCCTTATCTCCCTTGTAAAAGAATGAGAAACATGAACTCTGTGGCACAGCCCGTTCCGACAAAGTAAACATTACACAAAATGCCCCATTGAGGCAGGATTAATGACAGCGAACGATGTTCGTCAGGTGAAAAATCAAATTTGGTGCAATGATCTCCATGCCCCAACCCACGATAATTCACTGCCATCACCAGAATCTCTGTGCCGGGAATGATAGAATCCCTACAGTTGCAGGAGAGGCCATTCTACCCATCAGGCGGGAGTTTCTGGCCATGCTCGCTGCAAGACTGGAAAAACCCCACCCAAAGTCAACAGACGTATGCATGGTCCTGTTCCGCCTTCCCATGGTGGGTGGGACGGTAAAATTCCGACCCATCCAGCCTGCACCGATCACAATCCCACTAACCGGAGGCTGTGTGAGCCATGTTAGAGAGCTCTGCATGGCATGCTTGTCTTGGCCTTGGTTTTGGGCTCCCTGAACAACGATGGACATTCTCAGTATGATGCACAGGGCATGGACCTGTCACTGAAAGTAGCTCTCTATGATTTGAAGTGGACTAAAACCGCCATTAAAATCACCGGCAATATCTTTATGTACTCCTTGCTGACCTAAGGGGCCTCCCTCGTTCTCATCCTGTGTGTTATTCCTATTGATCCACTCCCTTTTTTGGCAGCCAAGTGAAACATTTTTAAAAAATCATAACCGTAATGAAAAGCTCCTTTGGGAGATGAGGAAGACTGTGCAATCCCACCTTTCCTGATCCTTCTGTACTTCCCTGTGTTGCCAACCTGCCAGTCAATTTGCTGCGACTCAGTCAGTAAATGAAATGCCACACTGAGTGCCATCTCCACCTGCGCTCTGATAAAGACTGTGTCAAGGAACCAGATCAGAAACTCCAAGGTATTTTCCGAAGTTAGCTTAGACTCTCGCTGTACCTTTGGATTTTGGCATTAGGGCGAGCAAAAGATGTTTCACTCCAGTATGATTCAATTGAACCATTAGGATGCTTAAATTTTATTTATTTATTAGTGTCAGCTTACATTAATGCTGCAATGAAGTTACTGTGAAAATCCACTAGTTTCCGCACTCCAGCACCTGTTGGGTACACTGAGGGAGAGTTTAGCATGGCCAATGCACCTAACCAGCACATCTTGCAGACAGTGGGAGGGAACCGGAGCACCCAAAGGAAACCCATGTGACACATCTCAGTCTCCAGACTTCAGAGAGGGAAAGGCCCACTTCAACTTCACTTGCAATACACATCTTTTTAACCTCTCCACTCACATTGTCTGCACCTTTAAGACTTGATTAGCTGTAAAATCTCACATTCCAATCATTATTCATGTAATTTGTGTTTGTGGTCAGAACTCCCACCCACCTGACAAAGGAACAGCCAGTTCTGAAAGCTAGTGGCGTTTGCTACAAATAAACCTGTTGGACTCTAACCTGGTGTTGTGAGGCTTCTTATTGTGTTTACCCCAGTCCAACGCTGGCATTTCCACATCATGGCTGTAGGAACAATACAGGATGTTGGTTATAGACATAGCAGCACCGGTTAGAAGAGACAGTTAAAAATAATCCTGCATAAAATACATGTCTCAAATACATTTCTCAAAGGCACAGTACTGTCACACCTGTAACTGGACAATATTAAAGTAACAGTGAAGTAGCCACAGAATTGGAATATGGGTGTGGGGGCTTTTCTGTTCTTCCTCCTGCAATTCAATAGAATCGATTCCTCACTGATGCACGCAGCTGATCATTTATTTGAATTTTTTAAAGATGTATTAGTGGGATATGGGCGTCGCTGGCTGGTCACCATTTATAGCCCATCCCTAGTTGCCCTTCAGGACGTGGTGGTGAGCCGCCTTCTTGGATCACTGTAGTCCACATGGTGTGGTTTGACCCACAGAGCCATTAGGGAGGGAATTCCAGGATTTTGATCCAGTGACTGCAAAGGAATGGTGATATATTTCCAAGTCAGGAAGGTGAGTATCTCTGAATGTGGTGGTGTTTCCATATATCTGCTGCCCTTGTCCTTCTGGATGAAGTGGTCATGGGTTTGGAAGGTGCTGTCTAAGGTTCTTTGGTGCATTGCTGCAGTGCATCTTGTAGATAGTGCACACTGCTGCTACTGAGTGTCGGTGGTGGAGGGATTGAATGTTTGTAGATCTGGTGCCAATCAAGTGGGCTGTTTTGTCCTGGATGGTGTCAAGCTTCTTGTGTGTTGTTGGAGCTGCACCCATCCAGGCAATTGAGGAGTATTTCATCAAACTCCTGACTTGTGCCTTGTAGATGGGGATAGGCTTTGGGGAGGTGAGTTATTCACTGCAGTATTCCTAGTCTCTGACCTGCTCTTGTAGCTATTGTGTTGATGTGGTGAGTTTCTGGTCAATGGTAACCCAAGGATGTTGACAGTGTGGGACTCAGTGATGGTAACACCTTTGAATGTCGAGGGGTATTGGTTAGAGTGTCTCTTATTGGTGATGGTCATTGCTTGGCATTTGTATGGCTTGAACGTTACTTGTCACTTGTCAGCCCAAGACTGGATCTTGTTGCAATTGAACATGGACTGCTTTGGTTCTGAGGAATCGCAAATGGTGCTGAGCATTGTGCAATCATTGACGAATATCCCCACTTCTGACTGTATGATGGAGGGAAGGTCATTGATGAAGTAGCTGAAGATGGTTGGGCCTAGGACACTACCCTGAGGGACTCCTGCAGCGATGTCCTGGAGCAAGATGGCCCTCCGTTACCACACCCTTCTTCCTATGCACCAGGTATGACTCCAACCAGTGGAGATTTTGCCCCCGATACCCATTGATTCCCATTTTGCCAGGGCTCCTTGATGCCACACTTGTTTGAATGCAGCCTTGACGTCAAGGGCTGTCACTCTCACCTCACCTCTGGAATTCAGCTCTTTTGTCCATGTTTGAACCGAGGCTGTAATGAGGTCAGGAGCTGACTGACCCTGGCAGAACCCAAACTGGGCATCACTGAGCAGGTTACCACTGAGTAGGTGATAGCAGTGTTGATGACCCCTTCCATCACCTTACTGATGAGGAATTATTTGCTTTTGGATTCGGAGAACACCAGCATAGAATCCCTACAGTGCAGAAGGAGGCCATTCAGCCCAGGGGATCTGCATCGACTCTCCGACAGACTATCCTACCCAGGTCTATCCCCTTACCTCATCACCATAACCTCCACATATTTACTCTGCTAATCCAGCTATTTTACACATCTCAGGACACTCAGGGGCAATTTAGTATGTTCAATCAACCTAACCTGCACAACTTTAGACTGTGGGAGATCACTGGAGCACCCAGAGAAAACCCACACAGACACGGGGAGAACGTGCAAACTCCACACAGACAGTGACCCGAGACCAGAATTGAACCTGGGTCCCTGTTGCAGTGAGGCTGCAGTGCTGACCACTGTGCCACCATAATCAATGTGGTCTCCCGAGACTAGTTTACGAAATTCACAGGATCCCGACAGTACAGAAGGAGGCCATTTGGCCCATCAAGTCTGCTTCGACATCAATCCCACGCTATCTCCGTAACCCCACGTATTTAACCTGCTAATTCCCTCAAAACTAGGGTCAGCTTAGTGTGGCCCAAGCTGGGAATCGAACCTGGGCCCCTGGCACCACCGTGCTTCCATTTTCATCCCAGAATTGCGGGTGCAGTTCTTGTTAATCTGATGTTCTGTCATCCAGATGATAAAAGTGAGCAGACACCTGTGTGTTGGATTCACTTCCCTCTACCTTAACTGACCTGAACATCCTTCCTGGCTCCCTGTTCAACTGATTGTTAAAATACTGCCAGGTTTCCCTCCTAGACCTGTGCTCACCTGTCCTGTCTCCCTGTCGGAATGTATAGCTCTGGGTGTGTTTTCTCTAATCCAACTCGACTCCCCGGTGAAATATCTCTTTTTCCGACTGAAGTACTTTAATTTATCAAGTCATTCTTTGTCCCTCACCTCCAGCACTGCAGGTGAATCTCATTGCTCTCCCAGCTCTGCCCTCCTGCTGGGCTCGGGATGGCACATTAATGTCACGCTGGGGACAGCTTTGTCACCAGGGCTGCACGCTTCATGTTCCTGACAATTAGCCTCCTTCCTCCTGACACCCTTCAGTTGTGCGCGCCTCGGGTCTGTTACGGTTAATAGTCATTCACGGTTCCGACACTTGGGATTTCACACAGGATTTCATTACTTAACTGTGCTAGAATCATTCTGCCAGCTAATGATGTGTTAAGAGCGAATCATTTCCTGATTTGCCCTTCATTCATTTTGTCAACGTTCCTTCTTCCTGTGTGTACACTGATCTAAAAACATGCTCAGATCTCACCTCGGCGTGTCTGCTCTGCTTGTTAGGCAGGAATTAATGGGAAGATGCATAAGTTCCTCTCGCTTCACCTGGTGCTAACCTGTTCAAAGAACCTCGCACCACATCTGCCGAAATGTATAACCCATACCTTTGTCATCTTCAGATGTCTCGAAGACGCCTGTGGCTGAGCGCTTGACATCTACCCTCCTTGAATGGCCAATTAGCTGCAAGGTCACTAGTTACTTCCTGTCCTACACCACACACTCTTTCCTCAACATCCCCTTCCCCCTCCAGACCCAAGATGGTGCCGGAGTGAGGCGACTTCCTGTGAGCTGTCCCCACCGTACTCTCTAATTCCATCTTTTACAACTATATTCTTCACCCTCTCCTTTCCTTCTCCCCTATGTACTCTATGAATGGTATGTTTTGCCTGTAGATTGCAGCAGAAAGGATACTTTTCGCTGTATTCCACTACACGAGACAATAATCAAATCAAATCACAGTGATTCCCTGTCCTTGAACAGATCAAGTTGAAAAATCAGCTCCGTGCCCCTTATAAAGTTCCTCCATGCCCTTTATAAAAGCAAATTACTGCGGATGCTGGAATCTGAAACCAAAAGCAAAAATGCTGGAAAATCTCAGCAGGCCTGGCAGTGTCTGTAAGGAGAGAAAAGAGCTGATGTTTTGAATCCAGATGACCCTTTGCCAAAGCTCCATCTGGATTTGAAACGCCAGCTCTTTTCTCTCCTTACAGATGCTGCCAGACCTGCTGAGATTTTCCAGCAGTCTCCTCCGTGTCCTTTGCTCCACTAATTTTTATGCCCTGCTCCAACCTCAGATCCCCTCGTTCTACCTCTGACCCTGTGTGTCTCCGTCTCCCCCTAGCCGTGCACCACCCTGAGGTGACAGTGAACCTGTTGGCCGAGGGTTCAATGCCTGGGAGGCCCTGTGTGAAGATCCTGGAAATCACTTCACACCAGCACTGTGGGTGTACCTACACCACATGGACTGCAGTGGTTCAAGAGGGCAGCTCACCCCCACCTTGTCAAATGCTGGCCTAATCAGTGACGCTCACATCCCATGAAAGGATAAAAAGTCTGACTGGAAAATTCGAGTTATTCTCTCATAATGGGCTTCAATACATCCTTATCCACCCTTAACTGGCTGCCTGTCCCCATCCTGCCCTCTGTCTCTTTAACCTGGTGGTAGCGCAGTGGCATTATCATTGGTCTAACAATCCAGGGACCCAGGGTAATTCTCTGGGGACCCGAATTCGAATCCCACCTTGGCAGATGGTGAAATTTGAATTCAACAAAATCTGGAAATAAAATTCTACAGGTGACCATGAAACCATCGTCGATTGAAAAACCCATCTGGTTCACTAATGTCTTTTGGGAGAGGAAACCTGCCACCCTTACCCGGTCTGCCCTACATGTGACTTCAGATCCACAGCAATGTGGTTGACCGTAAAATGCCCTCTGAAACAGGCTAAGGGCAATTAGGGATGTGAAATAAGTGCTAAACCAGCCAGTGATGCCCACATTTCATGAATGACTATATAAATAAAACCTTTCCTGTCAGTCACATTTAAAGAGGTTGTGACAGTAAAACTAACTTCCTGAACGTTCCCTCTTGATTCCTGCCCACTGTCAGCTAAATGGGGCTTTATATTAGGTGGCCAAGGTGTTTGCCTGACTCATTCATGCAAATTGCAGTCCCTAAGCTGTTATTAACAGAACATCATGCACTCTGCTGGTCAGGGAAGACACAGAGTCTCCAAACAATAAGGTTGAAGCGTACATTTAGGGATGAGTAAAAGTCCTCCCACTCAGCTTCAAGTAGCAAACCTGAGCTTCTGCTGCCCTGAGAACCCCCTCTCTTCCACCACCCTCCTCTAGCCATAGCTTCCTCATCCTGGATGGGTTACGAACCGTCCAGCCCTTACCAGCTGTTTCATCATATCTATTTCAGGAAGGTAGTGTGAGATGGTCGAGGGGAAGCAAGTGAGGCCCAGGAAATGGTGGCACAGTGGTTAGCACTGCTGCCTCAGGGAACTGGGTTTGATTCCCAGCTTGGGTCACTGTCTGTGCGGAGTCTGCACATTCTCCCCATGCCTGCGTGGGTTTCCTCCGGGTGCTCCGGTTTCCTCCCACAGTCCAAAAGACGTGCAGGTTAGATGCATTGGCCATGCTAAAATCTCCCTCAGTGTAACCGAACAGGCGCCGGAGCGTGGCGACTGGGGGCTTTTCACAGTTACTTCATTGTAGTGTTAATGTAAGCCTACTTGTGATGAATAAATAAACTTTAATCAACACACCCTGCAAGGTGCAAGAGCTATTTGCTGGAGCTGGCAGGATTGGGAGCTGAGTAACCTATCTGTCAGAAGAGGATGGCATAGGGTGGAGCACAAGACTCTTGTCAGACAGATTGTCACCTCACCACCACAAGGCCTCCAAAAAGACAATTGAGGGGCTTAATATGTTGCAAATGAAGCAACAACAAGCACGGCAGAGCCTGTCATCACCTGGAAGAAGAACAAGAGAAGGGAACAGCTTGAGATATAATCGAAGAAACTTCCAGCGTAAGGGGGAAAGCAGTTGGTCCACTGCGCTTGTGCTAGCTCGGTGAAAGAGCTGTCCCATAATCCCCACTCCCATCTGAGAAGATTGAGGTTGCACATGCAGATGCGGGTTGGAGATTCCAGAGATGACTCCATCATTTTCCCATCGGATTTCCAACAGGACTCGCTCTTCCCCCAGCAGTCTGCAACACCGCGTAACTCCTCAACATCTCATTTGCAGCTGGCAAACTTTTCCATTGAGCGTGCATTAACATGAGAGAAAAATGCCTAGGGAAAAAGCTACGTCAAGAAAAGTAATAGCCCCGTTTTTGTTGCGGGAACAAAAGGTTAATCAATGATTATTTTAACTAAAAACATCATTGTGCTCTAAATGACCCTGCTCAAGTAGTGGAACTGCACCAGGCTTATAGTTCATGCCTTTGCTTCAAGGGACATGTTTTATGATTGTGACCATTATTATTTCTAATATAACTGAGACAATCAATTATTCTGAATGTGCCTTTTCAAAGCTCTTTCTTTTCTTGAGAATCAATAGCTGAAAAAAATTGTCTTAATTTCACACAGCTAACATTTTGAAGTTTGTTTTAATGATTGCGGACAAAGTGAGACTGCAAAAAGGATTCATTCTGAATGAGTTCTATTTGAATTTTGACTTTTCCTATGAATACATAAATTCAGTACATGTATTTTATACATCGTGTGTGCAGATTAGACATTCTATATATTGCAGCTCCAAATTAGGCATTCAGTCAGACACACTGGGCAATTTGCCAAGTATTTAGTTTAGAATTGTCAAATCTTCCTCTCGTAGCCCTCAGTAAGTATTTCTCTGGGGAAATTTTGTTGTAAAGTTAGCAGTGGCACAGTGGTTAGCACTGCAGCATCACAACGCCCAGGTTCGATTCCCAGCTTGGGTCACTGTGTGCCTGGAGTTTGCACAGTCTCCCTGTGTTTGCGTGGGTTTCCTCCGGGTGTTCCGGTTTCCTCTGAAAAAAATGTGCCGGTTAGGTGCATTGTCCACGCTAAATTCTCCCTCCGTGTACCTAAACAGGCACTGGAGTGTAGCAACTCGGGATTTTCATGCTAACTTCATTGCAGTGTTAATGTAAGCCTGCTTGTGACAATAATAAATAAAACTCTCCAGGTAAGGAAAAGTCTCCTTCCCTGTCGGAATGAGAGCGGGAGGTGACTGGAGCCCATGCAGAAATTCAGCCCCTC
The DNA here is from genome assembly GCF_965287045.1 of Carcharhinus amblyrhynchos. Taxonomy (NCBI): domain Eukaryota; kingdom Metazoa; phylum Chordata; class Chondrichthyes; order Carcharhiniformes; family Carcharhinidae; genus Carcharhinus; species Carcharhinus amblyrhynchos. The sequence goes on along the minus strand of NC_137335.1, from coordinate 74,708,927 downwards.
ACTCTATTGCCAAGTTAAAGTGATGAAAACCTCTTGGTTGAACATCGGCCGTTGAGAGTCGATCAAATAAGAATTCATTCTCATCTCTGGTTACTTTTGTGTACTGTCCATTCTGTCCAGCCATGCCCAGGGGGCCTAAGCGATTCAATGTGCTGGAACTAACAGAGCATCCAGTCATAGAATCATAGAATTCCTTACAGCGCAGAAAGAGGCCATTCGGCCTATTAAGCCTACACTGACAACAATCTCACCCAGGTCCTATCTCTGTAACCCATAAGACCAGGAGGGTGTGAGGGAAGAGGCACAAGGAATAATGATAATGGATCTGCCCCACTTTTGGTTCCTGGTCCCCTTCTTGATTGGGCCTCTGAGATGGAAAGTTGGACCAATGCTGGTGACAAGGGAGTGTGATTGGTTCAGGGGAGTGCTGGTGGTGGGGTAGGGGAGAGGCAGGGATTGGGGTGTGAGAGCAGTGCTACAAGTTTCGAAGGAGAAGTGCACACTTAGATAAATATATTTTGAAAACTACTTTGCGGCAATCCACTTAGGAATTGCCTGTTAGGCCATATTCAGACCGGGTTTTCCTGAATGTGATTGGTGGCAGTTACCTGAAGGAAACTCAATGCCTGCAGTCCGGTGGGGGCCTCAAAGAGGTGTTGACTTGTTAATGATGCCTAATCCTGATTTCAGATGTTGGCACCGTGCGCTAATATAGGATACCTTGGACCTTCCAGTTTGTAAAGTGTCTGAACTTCCTGCCCACCAATTTAGACCAATAAGCCATAAGATGAAGGGGCAGAATGAGGCCATTCGGCCCACTAAATCTGCTCCACCATTCGATCATGGCTGTTAAGTTTCTCAACCTCATTCCCCCACCTTTTTCCCACAACCTTTGATCCCCTTACATAAGAACATAAGAACATAAGAAATAGGAGCAGGAGTAGGCCATCTAGCCCTTCGAGCCTGCCCCGCCATTCAATAAGATCATGGCTGATCTGTTGTGGCTCAGTTCCACTTTCCCGCCCTCTCCCCATAACCCTTAATCCCCTCTCTTATCAAGAACCCATCAACCCGCGTCTTAAAAATATTTAGCGAGGCAGCCTCCACCACTTCAACGGGCAGAGAATTCCAGAGATTCACCACCCTTTGAGTGAAGAAGTTCCTCCTCAACTCCGTTCTAAACCGCCCCCCCTTTATCTTGAGGCTGTGCCCCCTAGTCCTACTGTCTTTTTTGAGCGGGAAGAGTCTCTCCACCTCTATCCTATCCATCCCATTCATCATCTTACCAATCAAGAACCTCCCCATTTCTGTCTTAAATAGATTCAAAGACCTGGCCTCCACAGCCTTCTGTGACAATGAATTCCATAGATTCACCAGCCTCTGGCTGAAGAAATTTTTCCTCATCTCAGTTCCAAAGGGTCATCCCTTTACTCAGAAACTGTGCCCTCAGATGCTAGTCTCTCCTACAAATGGAGATATCATCTCTACATCCACTCTATCCAGGTCTCTCAGTATTCTGTAAGCTTCAATGAGATCCCCCCTCATCCTTCTAAACTCCATTGGGTACAGACCCAGAGTCCTCAGCCACTCCTCATATCTCAAGCCTTTCATTCCAGGGACCATTCTCGTGCATCACCTCTAGACAGTCTCCAAGGCCAGCACATTCTTCCTTAGATATGGGGCCCAAAATTCAAACTATTCCAAATGTGGTCTGACCAGAGCGGAAATGAAGCCTCAGGAGTACATCCCCGCTTCTGTATTTTATCCTCATGTATTTACCCTGTTAATCGGCTACGTTTAATGGATAATTTAGCATGGACAATCCACATAACCCACACATCTTTACGGTGTGGGAAGAAACCAGAGCACCCGGAGGAAACCCATGCAGACACGAGGAGAATGTGCAAACTCCACACAGACACTAACCCGCAGCCGGAATCAAACCCCCGTTCCTGGCGCTGCGAGGCAACAGTTCTAACCACTGTGCCACTGCGCTGCTAGTCAGCTCACATCCGTTATGACCTCTTTGAAAAGCACAACTGATACATTAATGTGACAGTGAATTGAATGAGGTTGAAGGACAACGAGGAGCGTAAAGTATCAAAAGGCCAGACTGATAGACACATGGACTCAGATACTTATGGGGAGGGGGAGGCGTGTATATAGAAGCGAAACTTAGACAGGGCAGGAACATGGGCAATCTGCCGAATAGGACGGGGTCTCCACATCCTGACTGGCTGCCATCTAGACTGGGAGGGGGCGAGAGTCCCTGACATTTAAAAAGATCAAGGTGTCAGTGGTGGTGGTGCTGAGTGGAGTTGGGGGTAGGGTGTTAGCGTGGATAGAGGATTGGTTGTCAAATAGGAGGCAGAGAGTGGGGGTCAATGGGTGCTATTCGGATTGGCGGTTGGTGACTAGTGGAGTGCCCCAGGGGTTGGTGCTGGGGCCTCAGCTATTTATCATTTATATAGATGATCTGGAGGAGGGAACCGAGTGTAGGGTGTCGAAATTTGCTGATGACACCAAGATTGGGGGAACGGCAAATTGCGCGGAGGGTGTGGAGAGTCTGCAGAAGGATCTAGATAGGCTGGGCGAATGGGCCAGGAAATGGCAAATGGAATTTAATGTTGGCAAGTGCGAGGTGGTCCACTTTGGTAGGAAGAATGGTAGGAAGGACTATTACTTACGTGGCGAAAAACTGCAGCAGGCGACGGTGCAGAGGGACCTCGGGGTCCTTGTGCATGAGTCGCAAAAACCCAGCCTGCAGGTGCAGCAGGTGGTCAGGAAGGCGAATGGGATGCTGGCCTTCATAGCGAGGGGGATTGAATATAAAAGTAGGGAGGTCTTGCTGCAGCTGTATAGGGCATTGGTGAGGCCGCAGCTGGAGTACTGTGTGCAGTTTTGGGCGCCGCACCTGCGCAAAGATATTTTGGCCTTGGAGGGAGTGCAGAGGAGGTTTACTAGGCTGATACCGGAGTTGAGGGGGTTGAGCTATGAGGAGAGGCTGAATAAACTGGGCTTGTACTCATTAGAGTTTAGAAGAATGAGGGGAGATCTCATTGAGACATATAAGATGATGAATGGGATGGATAGGATAGAGGTGGAAAGACTCTTCCCGCTCAAAAAAGACAGTAGGACTAGGGGGCACAGCCTCAAGATAAAAGGGGGGCGGTTTAGAACGGAGTTGAGGAGGAAATTCTTCACTCAAAGGGTGGTGAATCTCTGGAATTCTCTGCCCGTTGAAGTGGTGGAGGCTGCCTCGCTAAATATTTTTAAGACGCGGGTTGATGGGTTTTTGATAAGAGAGGGGATTAAGGGTTATGGGGAGAGGGCGGGAAAGTGGAGCTGAGCCACGACAGATCAGCCATGATCTTATTGAGTGGCGGGGCAGGCTCGAAGGGCTAGATGGCCTACTCCTGCTCCTATTTCTTATGTTCTTATGTTCTTATGAGTGAGGATTGTGAGATTGTGGGGCGAGAGATTGTGGAGGAGAGATCCGCACAGAGGAGAGATTAAGAGAAGGGAGAGATGGCGGGATTTGGGATATGGCAGTGGGTGCAAGTGGAGGGAGGGGTGGGGAATGGGACAAATGCTGGAAAGGAGTGGGGAGATCTGCTTGAGAATCCCAAGATCAGAAGAAGATCTCCTCTTGGCTCACAAGCAGTGCCGCAAAGGCACCAGTGGAGGAGGATGATCGCACCAATGGTCAGGTTTCATGCTGGAGTCTCTAATTCCAAATTCCAGAGAGTGTTACATGATTATTAGAGTAGAAACAATGTGCGGGGATACAGGGGAAAGACAGGAGAATGGCACTAAAGCCATGATGCTCATTCGAACACACAATGAGCTGAATGGCCTCCTTCTACCTCGTACTTGTTTCGGATTTAACATTCCTCTTTCACCCTCTCACACACTTTGGGGAGATTTTACGATTACCCTGTTCGCTCAGTGAAGAAAAGTGAAGCCTTTATGGGAATTAAAGAGCTTCTAACAAACAGACAGCATGACCCACGCAATGTCCCACATCCACTCTCTGGCTGGAATCTTCAGGATGTGGAGATGCCGGCGTTGGACTGGGGTAAACACAGTAAGAAGTCTCACAACTTTAACCTGGTGCTGTGAGACTTCTTACAGGAATCTTCAGGCCTTTCATGCCGGTGGGATTTTCCGGTCTCACCGTCGACGAACCCTCCACCGTGGGTTTGCCGGCGGTGAGGGTTGCATTCAGATGGATACTCCATTAAATTGCTGGGACCGGAAAATCCCGCTCCCAGCCAGCAGTGGGCTGTCTCCGGGAAACCCGCAATGCAGTTTTGTGGAAGATCTCATCCTCTGTAAAAAGAACGTGAATATTTTCATTTCGGATTTCCAACATTCAAAGTATTTTTCTTCTTTTACGGAAGGAAGCGAATGGTTTCAGAGAAATTGCCAAAGGAAAAGAGAATAATATCTATCAGTTATTTCACACTATTACATCTCAGTGTGAATTGCAGCGACCTCATGGAAGTAAAAGTGGTTTGATTTACAATTACCTCACATAAATATATATGATTACCATAGCATCATGGGAGCCAGTGACCCAGAAGGAGATCTATCGTGTCTGTGCCGGCCTTTTGGAGAACAGACATTCTTGTCTCGAATTTGTCGTCGATAAATTGAAGAAGAAAGACTTGCATTTAAATAGCACCTTTTGTGACCTCAAGCAAAATTCTTTACAGCCTCTGAAGTATGGTCACAGTTTTAATTTGGCATCATGGGAATCAACATCCATCATAAATTCCTACAACCAGAAAAACTGTAACGAGAGGGATTAATTTTTATTGATATTGGTTTACAAATAAATACTGGTCAAGATGCTGGGGATAGAGATATAGAAGATAGGAGCAGGAGGAGGCCATTTGGCCCTTTGAGCCTGCTCCACCATTCATTACGATCATGGCTGATCATCCAACTCAATAGCCTAATCCTGCTTTCTCCCCATAACCTTTGATCCCGTTCACCCCAAGTGCTATATCCAGCTGCCTCTTGAAAACATTCAATGTTCTGGCATCAACTACTTCCTGTGGTAATGAATTACACAGCCTCACCATTCCTTGGGTGAAGAAATGTCTCCTTGCCTCTGTCCTAAATAGTCTCCTTGAATCCTCAGACTCCCAAAGAGCAGGCAGGGCTTCAGATTAACTCATCAGCCGTACCTCGGCGAGTGCAGCACTCTCTCAGTGCTACAATGAAGCATCTGCCTAGATTTTGTGTTCAAGTAGGGACTTGAAACCACAACCTTCACATATATAAGTAGCTGAGCCAGAGTGACATGGCCAGCAGGTTAATAGCTTAGCCACAGTATAATGACTAGTTTCAAGAAAGGATTGTGAACCCAACCTCAACTACTAATTTGTTCCAAATGAAATGCGTATTTCTAGTGGAAGAGGGTAAATGGAATTCTGAGTTTGTGTGTACGTAGACACACACATATACAATCTATAGGCATGAAACTAAAGGCAAGAAAGTGAAAGTAAATCTGTACAAGTTATTATATAGTCAAAGTTTAAATTTATTTATTAGTGTCACAAGTAGGCTTACATTAACACTGCAATGAAGTTACTGTGAAAATCCCCTAGTGGCCATACTCGGGTACACTGAGGGAGGATTTAGCATGGCCAATGCATCTAACCAGCACATCTTTCGGACTGTGGGAGGAAACCGGAGCACCCGGAGGAAACCCACGCAGACACGGGGAGAACATGCAAACTCCACACACAGTAACCAAAGCCGGGAATTGAACCGGGGTCCCTGATGCTGTGAGGCAGCATTGCTAGCCACTGAGTCTTCGTGCTGCCTAACTGATTGACTCAAGTATTGCATACATTACAGAAAGGACATTGCGACCATGAAGAAGGTGTAACTGATGGATTGCGGTAGAATCAGAGATGGGAGGATATTGTTATTGTTTGAGACAAAGAAATAATAAAATTGAATCTGTAAAACTGAATTGCAAATAAAGCCACTGCCAGGAAATGAGCTGGGACAAGAGATATCCTACGTAAGGTGTTCCTAAATCATTGGCCCTCAGAGAAAGCTTGTCTAATCTTGACAGCAATATTCCTGGTGGAATAAGGTGTCTGGATTTACTGAAGGTCAGATATAAATCCTGCTTGGAGATTCAGACTGAGGATTACTATCTAGCCCACTGATACAGGGACATTTGCATTCATTTTGAAAGGACAGGGCTCCAGAATACCTTCCTGTCTGGTAAGTTCCATGTTAGGATGTAATCTCTCCAATGGGCTTCCACCCAGATATACCAGTGACTCCATGCCATACCCACCTGCAATGGATAACAATAGCATGGAGGGACATTGCCTGGTTGGAAGCTAGGCATGGCTACATCAACGGGGATGAAGTAGAAATGATTAAGAGCTTCAGGTTTCTAGATATTCGGATCACCAACAACCTGTCCCTGGTCCCGCCATGCTGAAGCTATACTTACGAAAGCCCACCAATGCTTGTACTTTCTCAGGAGACTGAGGAAGCTTGGCATGTCCGCTCCGTCTCTCGCCAATTTTTACAGACGCACCATAAAAAGTGTCCTTTCCAGATGTATCACAGCTTGGTATGGCTTCTGCTCTGACCAAGACCGCAAGAAACTACAAAGGGTCATGAACAAAGCCCAGTCTATCACTCAAACCAGTCTCCAATCCATTGACTCTGTCTACACTTCCTACTGCCTCGGAAAAGCAGCCAATATAATCAAGGACCCCATGCATCTGGACACTCTCTCTTCCACCTTCTTCCATCAGGAAAAAGATACAAAAGTCTGAGATCATGTACCAACCAACTCAAGAACAGCTTCTTCCCTGCTGCCATCAGGCATTTGAATGGACCTATGGTATATTAAGCTGAGCTTTCTTCACACCCTAGCTATGACTGTAATAGTACGTTCTGCACCCTGTCCTTTCCTTCTCTCCTATGTACTGTATGAACAGTATGCTTTATCTGTATAGTGCAAGAAACAATACTTTTAACGTACACCAATACACATGACAATAAAAATCAAATCAAGTCAAAGAACAGGACTTTGAGCAATTCCTAAAATTCAAATTCCCACTTCAAAGGTGAATATCCTCCCCGATAAATCTACATCATATCTGCTAAACATGAGATTGATAAGAAGACAACAGATTTGATATCAGATATATGAAATGTGCCTCTTTCATCCCAAGGCATTGCTGTTGGGAACCTTGTTTTGTTCTCCAACTAGAACCTTCTCTGGGAATCCAGGAACACAGTAAGAAGTCTCACAACACCAGGTTAAAGTCCATCAGGTTTATTTGGCAGCAAAAGCCACTAGTTTTCAGGGCTCTGCCTCTTCGTCAGGAATGTGGGGCGTTCTGATCACAGGAACATCACAGAGTTTGGTTGGAATATTGATGTAGAATGCCAAAATTACAGGAAGGAACTCTGAATGATGTGTCATTACCTTGGATCGAGTGCACCAGGGTTCACTTCAGACCTTAGTTTCTCCAAGCGGTTTACGTCTCATGTATCTCTCCATTGCTACCCTCACCCCTCCACACCCTCACCCCCTTCCCTCTCACACCCTACCCCTTCCCTCCAATACCCTACACCCGTTCCCTCTCACACCCTACCCCTTCCCTCCACACCCTCACCCCCTTCCCTCTCACACCCTACCCCTTCCCTCCAATACCCTACACCCGTTCCCTCTCACACCCTACCCCTTCCCTCCACACCCTCACCCCCTTCCCTCTCACACCCTACCCCTTCCCTCCAATACCCTACACCCGTTCCCTCACACACCCTACCCCTTCCCTCCAATACCCTACACCCGTTCCCTCTCACACCCTACCCCTTCCCTCCAATACCCTACACCCCTTCCCTCTCACACCCGACCCCTTCCCTCCAATACCCTACACCCGTTCCCTCACACACCCTACCCCTTCCCTCCGAAACCCTACACCCCTTCCCTCTCACACCCTACCCCTTCCCTCCGATACCCTACACCCGTTCCCTCACACACCCTACCCCTTCCCTCCCATACCCTACACCCGTTCCCTCTCACACCCTACCCCTTCCCTCCAATACCCTACACCCGTTCCCTCTCACACCCTACCCCTTCCCTCCAATACCCTACACCCGTTCCCTCACACACCCTACCCCTTCCCTCCAATACCCTACACCCGTTCCCTCTCACACCCTACCCCTTCCCTCCAATACCCTACACCCGTTCCCTCACACACCCTACCCCTTCCCTCCAATACCCTACACCCGTTCCCGCACACACCCTACCCCTTCCCTCCGATACCCTACACCCCTTCCCTCTCACACCCTAACCCTTCCCTCCGATACCCTACACCCGTTCCCTAACACACCCGACCCCTTCCCTCCCATACCCTACACCCGTTCCCTCTCACACCCTACCCCTTCCCTCCAATACCCTACACCCGTTCCCTCTCACACCCTACCCCTTCCCTCCAATACCCTACACCCGTTCCCTCTCACACCTTACCCCTTCCCTCCAATACCCTACACCCGTTCCCTCTCACACCCTACCCCTTCCCTCCAATACCCTACACCCCTTCCCTCTCACACCCTACCCCTTCCCTCCAATACCCTACACCCGTTCCCTCACACACCCTACCCCTTCCCTCCCATACCCTACACCCGTTCCCTCTCACACCCTACCCCTTCCCTCCAATAGCCTACACCCGTTCCCTCTCACACCCTACCCCTTCCCTCCCATACCCTACACCCGTTCCCTCTCACACCCTACCCCTTCCCTCCCGTACCCTACACCCCTTCCCTCTCACACCCTACCCCTTCCCTCCCATACCCTACACCCGTTCCCTCTCACACCCTACCCCTTCCCTCCAATACCCTACACCCGTTCCCTCTCACACCCTACCCCTTCCCTCCCATACCCTACACCCCTTCCCTCTCACACCCTACCCCTTCCCTCCAATAGCCTACACCCGTTCCCTCTCACACCCTACCCCTTCCCTCCAATACCCTACACCCCTTCCCTCTCACACCCTACCCCTTCCCTCCCATACCCTACACCCGTTCCCTCTCACACCCTACCCCTTCCCTCCAATACCCTACACCCGTTCCCTCTCACACCCTACCCCTTCCCTCCCATACCCTACACCCCTTCCCTCTCACACCCTACCCCTTCCCTCCAATAGCCTACACCCGTTCCCTCTCACACCCTACCCCTTCCCTCCAATACCCTACACCCCTTCCCTCTCACACCCTACCCCTTCCCTCCCATACCCTACGCCCGTTCCCTCTCACACCCTACCCCTTCCCTCCCATACCCTACACCCCTTCCCTCTCACACCCTACCCCTTCCCTCCCATACCCTACACCCGTTCCCTCTCACACCCTACCCTTCCCTCCAATACCCTACACCCGTTCCCTCTCACACCCTACCCCTTCCCTCCCATACCCTACACCCCTTCCCTCTCACACCCTACCCCTTCCCTCCAATAGCCTACACCCGTTCCCTCTCACACCCTACCCCTTCCCTCCAATACCCTACACCCGTTCCTCCACACCCGACCCTTCCCTCCCATACCCTACACCCGTTCCCTCTCACACCCTACCCCTTCCCTCCAATACCCTACACCCCTTCCCTCTCACACCCTACCCCTTCCCTCCAATACCCTACACCCCTTCCCTCTCACACCCTACCCCTTCCCTCCAATACCCTACACCCGTTCCCTCACACACCCTACCCCTTCCCTCCCACACCCTACACCCGTTCCCTCTCACACCCTACCCCTTCCCTCCAATACCCTACACCCGTTCCCTCACACACCCTACCCCTTCCCTCCAATACCCTACACCCGTTCCCTCTCACACCCTACCCCTTCCCTCCAATACCCTACACCCGTTCCCTCTCACACCCTACCCCTTCCCTCCAATACCCTACACCCGTTCCCTCTCACACCCTACCCCTTCCCTCCAATACCCTACACCCGTTCCCTCACACACCCTACCCCTTCCCTCCAATACCCTACACCCGTTCCCTCTCACACCCTACCCCTTCCCTCCAATACCCTACACCCGTTCCCTCTCACACCCCACCCCTTCCCTCCGATACCCTACACCCGTTCCCTCTCACACCCTACCCCTTCCCTCCCATACCCTACACCCGTTCCCTCTCACACCCTACCCCTTCCCTCCATTACCCTACACCCGTTCCCTCTCACACCCTACCCCTGCCCTCCCATACCCTACACCCCTTCCCTCTCACACCCTACCCCTTCCCTCCCATACCCTACACCCGTTCCCTCACACACCCTACCCCTTCCCTCCAATACCCTACACCCGTTCCCTCACACACCCTACCCCTTCCCTCCAATACCCTACACCCGTTCCCTCACACACCCTACCCCTTCCCTCCAATACCCTACACCCGTTCCCTCACACACCCTACCCCTTCCCTCCAATACCCTACACCCGTTCCCTCTCACACCCTACCCCTTCCCTCCAATACCCTACACCCGTTCCCTCTCACACCCTACCCCTTCCCTCCGATACCCTACACCCGTTCCCTCTCACACCCTACCCCTTCCCTCCAATACCCTACACCCGTTCCCTCACACACCCTACCCCTTCCCTCCGATACCCTACACCCGTTCCCTCTCACACCCTACCCCTTCCCTCCAATACCCTACACCCGTTCCCTCTCACACCCTACCCCTTCCCTCCGATACCCTACACCCGTTCCCTCTCACACCCTACCCCTTCCCTCCAATACCCTACACCCGTTCCCTCTCACACCCTACCCCTTCCCTCCCATACCCTACACCCGTTCCCTCTCACACCCTACCCCTTCCCTCCAATACCCTACACCCGTTCCCTCACACACCCTACCCCTTCCCTCCAATACCCTACACCCCTTCCCTCTCACACCCTACCCCTTCCCTCCAATACCCTACACCCGTTCCCTCACACACCCTACCCCTTCCCTCCAATACCCTACACCCTTCCCTCCCACACACTACTCTTTCCCTCCCACACCATACCCCCTTCCCTCCCATACCTTACCTCCCCTTCCCTCTCACACTCTAACCCCCTTCGCTCTCACACCCTCACCCCCTTCCCTCCCATGCCCTACCCCCTTCCCTCCCACACACTACCCCTTCTCTCCTACACCCTAACACCCTTCCCTCCCATACCCTACCCTCTTCTCTCCTACACCCTAACACCCTTCCCTCCCATACCCTACCCTCTTCTCTCCTACACCCTAACACCCTTCCCTCCCATGCCCTACCCCCTTCCCTCCCACACTGTACCCATTCCCTCCCACACCCTATGCCCTTCCCTCCCACACCCTATGCCCTTCCCTCCCACACTGTACCCCTTCTCTCCTACACCCTAACACTCTTCCCTCCCACACCCTGCCCCTTCCCTCCACACCCTACACTTCTCCCCCCTTCCCCTACCCTTCTCCCCCTCCCCCGTCCCCGCCACTCCCCAGGAAAGCACTCTATCCCGTACATTATTGCTGCTTCCTGACCTTCATCTCACACAGTTAGTGCCTCTGAAGGCTGTGGGAATTGAACTGTTGTCAAACAAGGTAGCAATCTGTACAATTGGGCTGTTCTGTGAGCAGCAACTAAAAGCTCATTTGCCGCGGTAGATAAATCGTGTTAAACAAGGCTCCTGCATTCTAAATTTGACTTCCCGAGAAACAAAAACACGGCCACTTACTTAAAACGGTAAATAATTTATGTGTGGCAGCTGATGCTTATATTTTCCCTTCAATAAAGCGCCATCAAAATGGGGAAATAGAAATGCCTGGTGCCCACGGGACAGGAGTCTCAGAGCAAAGCACAGAGTCGCTCAGTTCCCCAGACCCATCTGTGCAAAGCAGCGGAGGCATTTTGTGTTAATGGAACAGTTTATCAGGCCCGCCAGAACACTGTTTACTCCTTGACAAAGTGTACGTTCAACTAGCAGATGATGTCACCGCCAGGGATAAATCTGCCTCTCTGCCTTTGCTTGGCCCCCCCCCCAATGGGCTCAGAATCAGACTGTTTTTACGAAGTGACAGTGATGAGGCATTACTGGGGGAGGTGGCGGGGCAGGGAGAGCGGCTTACACTCTATCATGTAACCATGAATCATTAAAGCAGAGTGCCTGACACATAGTGTGTGCGTGCGTGTGGAGAGTGTCCCCGTTCGCCAGCGTTAGTTAAGATTGCACACAAACATTACCTCGTTCTGCAAACGCGGCGATAGAAACACAACCCACTGTAGTTAAGAAAGCCCACCAATGCCTCCGCTTTCTCGGAAGATTAAGGAAATTTGGCACGTCAGCTATGACTCTCACCAACTTTTACAGATGCATCGTACAAAACATCCTTCCTGGTTGTATCAGAGCTTGGAGTTAGCTCCTGCTCTACCCAAGACCGTGAGAAACTTCAGAAGGTCGTGAATGTAGCCCAATTGATCACGCAAACCAGCCTCCCATCCATTGGCTCTGTCTGTACTTCCCGCTGCCTCAGAAAAGCAGCCATATTAATTAAGAATCCCACGCACCCCGGACATTCTCTCTTCCACCTTCTTCCATTGGGAAAAAGACACAGAAGTCTGAGGTCACATACCAACCGACTCAAGAACAGCTTCTTCCCTGCTGCTGTCAGACTTTTGAATGGACCTACCTCGCACTAAATTGATCTTTCCCTACACCCAAAAATGGTGGAAATGGTGAGCAGCTCACAGTCTGATGGATGGTCAATGCCGACCATCTCCTGTTTTGTCCCCTGCTCAGCAATCCCATCATTTTCAGCTTTTGTTTCAGATTTTGATCGATGTCTTCAGCCCTGCATTAAATTATATAAAATTTACAACTTAGAAACAGGCCCGTTACCTAGAATATATAGAATCCTACAGTGCAGAAGGAGGCCGTTGGCCCATCAGGCCTGCACCGACAACAATCCCACTCAGGCCCTACCCCCCATAACCCCATGTTTACCCTGGTGCCCATGGGACAGGAGCCTCAGAGCAAAACACAGAGTCGCTCAGTTCCCCAGGCCCATCTGTGCAAAGCAGCTGGTCTCCCTGGCACTAAGAGGCAATTTAGCATGACCAATCCACCTAACCTGCACATCTTTGGACTATGGGAAGAAACCAGAGCACCCAGAGGAAACCCACGCAGACACGGGGAGAACATGCAAACTCCACGTAGACCATTACCTGAAGCCGAATTGAACCCGAGTCTCTGGCGCTGTGAGGCAGCAGTGCTAACCACTATGCCACCGTGCCGCCCCAACTCATCTGTTCCAATATTTAGGCTCCACATAAACTCCTCATCCCCTCTTCATCTCAACTTGGTACCTTCTATTTCTTTTTACCCCTTGCACTTACCTAACTTCGCCTTTAATACTATTTGACTCAACTGCTCCATGTAGTTGCATGTTCTACATTCTAACCACTCTCCAGTAATTCCCTTTGGAATTTATAACCAGATATCTTATACTCATTGCTCCTAGTTTTGGTCTCCCCAGCAAGTGGAAACATTTCCATGTCAACCTTATCAAACCTCTTCATATTTTTAAAGGTCTCTAATACATCACCCTTTTGTCTCGAGGCAAAAGGAGTCCAGATCTGTTCAGTTTGTCCTGCCAAGTGTGGCCCTCAGTCCTTTCTCCCAGTTCTATGTACTGTGTACAGTTTTGGTCACCCAGTTATAGAAAAGATATTATTAAACTAGAAAGAACGAAGAAAGGATTTACTAGGATGCTACCGGGCCTTGATGGTTTGAGTTATGAGGAGAGGCTGAATAGACTGGGACTTTTTTCTCTGGAGCATAGAAGGCTGAGGGGTGACCTTATAGAGGTCTATAAAATAATGAGGGGCACAGATCAGCTAGATAATCAACACCTTCTCCCAAAGGTAGGGGAGTCTAAAACTAGAGGGCATAGATTTAAGGGGAGAGATACAAAAGTGTCCAGAGGGGCAATTTTTTCACGTAGAGGTTGGTGAGTGTCTGGAATGGGTATAAATGGGTATAAATGGTAAATGGGTATAGTACGATAATAATGTTTTCTCTCTTTTCATTCACAGGTTTTAACAAAGAACAAAGAACAAAGAACAACACAGCACGGGAAACAGGCCCTTCGGCCCAACGAGCCCGCGCCGCCATCCCATTGTCTCAGTGACCTATTCATGATTTTAGTCTACGCCTAATGTGCGAGGATCAGGGAGGTCCAATATAGGGACAATTTGTTACCCAATCAATCAGCCTAAAAGCGCACCTTTGGGATGTGGGAGGAAACCGGAGCACCCGGAGGAAACCCACGAGTCGGCCCACCTTGTGTCCAACGAGGGGCACACACGCAATGGGTCGTACTGGGGCTGCTCTTGGTTGTTCGAGATTGGCCTAGTGCTTCATGTCGTTAGTGTGTGCCTAAACTGGACAAGATACTGGACAAGACAACAGCTCAGTGACTATCACTGATTGCTGTGCAGACACATGGATTTGGGCCGGTGTCTGTGGGAGTTTGCGCATCCTCCCCGTGCTTGCGTGGGTTTTCTCCGGGTGCTCCGGTTTCCTCCCACACCCCAAAGATTTGCTGTTAGGCTGATTGGCAGGAATAAATTGTCCCTAAATCAGTTTCCCTCAATCTGGATGGCCATAAAACATTAGATAGGGGTCATGGGTAGAGAGGTGGACTGGTGGTGTTGAGATGGCGGCGCGGGCTCGTTGGGCCGAAGGGCCTGTTTCCTGGACTGACTTTGTTCTTTGTTCTTTGGAACGAGCTGCCAGAGGTAGTAGTAGAGGTGGGCACAATTTTGTCTTTTAAAAAGCATTTAGACAGTTACATGGGTAAGACGGGTGTAGAGGGATATAGGACAAATGCAGGCAACTGGGACTGGCTTAGTGGTTAAAAAAGGGGCAGCAGGGACAAGTTGGGCCAAAGGGCCTGTTTCTATGCTGTAAACCTCTCTGACTCCACATGCTATACTGCGTTCATCAATGTTGTACAATGCACACAATCTGATGTTGTTGTACCAAAAGGCCACTGATGTCTGATTTCCTGCTGCCAGCTGCAAGTATTAATTATTTTTATTGAGACTAAAGAATTAATTAGTGCAGTAATGAAGAACCGCATTAACTGGCAACAATCGGTGTCAGAACTAGGTTATGTTGGTGGAAAATACGCTGCTTCTTATCTCTCCGTTTCAGATAGCCCAGCATACACCTTTTACAAAATACCACGATGGGGATGAGAGCAAAATGAGTGAAGACAAGACAACTTTCATTTGCAAACCTGCCGACCTCTCTCCTGTCCTACATGACCTTCCAGGATGACAGCAAACAGAATCACATGTTGTATTCAGATGAAGAAGTCCTTTGATTCATCTTTGTTTACCAATAAGTCAAGCTCACTGCTGGCTTCGACCATCATTTCGCCAATAGCAGGGGACAGTTGTGGTGGCGAGGGCCCTTTAAGTTATTCATGGGTCACCTGATCCTCCTAGGACCTATCAGAAAGAAGCGTGGGATCCACTGCCTAGCGGGTGTTAGGGCTCAGGTCCTGGTTGAGCGTGAGTTTGGGAGTCAGTGGGATTAGACCTGTATCTGTACTGAACTTGTTTATATATAGGTTCAACTATCCTTCAATAAATCAAAGAACAGTACAGCACAGGAACAGGCCCTTTCAGCCCTACAAACCTGCACCAATCATGTTGTCCTATCTAGACCAACCGTCTGTATTCCCTCTATTCCCCATCTGTTTATGTCTCTATCCCGATAAGTCTTAAATGTGGCTAACATATCTGCCTCAACTACCTCACTTGGCAGTGCATTCTAGGCTCCCACCGCTCTGTGTAAAAGCATCCCCCACACATTTCCACTGAATCTTTCCCCCCTTACCTTGAACTTGTGCCTGCTTGTAATTGTCATTTCTGCCCTGGGAAAAAGCTTCCAACTATTCACCCTATCCATACCCCTCATCATTTTATAAACTTCTTCCATTGTGATTCAAGGCTTCCTCATCGTGATACCTCACGCTACAATACTGGGGATGAGAATAAATCAGCCTATAGTTGCTCAGACGTCAACATCTGGAGGGGGAAGAGTGAGTCCCCGAGGAAGGTAAAAAGTTATTGTAGCAAACATAGTCAAATTACTATACTATTGTTAGCGAAAATTGATCTGTTTGATCCGGACGTTGAAAGTTGGGACCTGAACGTGGAAAGACTTTGATACTTTTTCACAGTCAATGAAAGAACTTCCAAAGAAAAGTAGAAAGTTATTTTACTCAGGGTTTGCAACCCTCAGACATATAACCTTGTAAGAAGCCTCACACCTTCAGAGGCACCGAATATTAGGGGAGGCGATGGCCTAGTGGTATTATCACTAGACTATTAATCCAGAAACTCAACTAATGTTCTGGGGACCCGGGTTCGAATCCTGCCACATCAGATAGTGGAATTTGAATTCAATAAAAAAAATCTAGAATTAAGAATCTGCCAATGACCGTAAAACCATTCTTGATTGTTGTAAAAACCCATCTGGTTCACTAATGCCCTTTAGGGAAGGAAATTTGCCATCCCTACCTAGTCTGACCTACATGTGAGCCACAGTAGTGTGGTTGACTCTCAACTGCTCTCAGGCAACTAGGGATGGGCACTAAATGCTGGCCAGCGGTGCCCATGTCCCATGAACGAATAAAAAAAGTGAAATCCTTTGACCAGCTGGTAAGGGACAATTACAATCCTCAACCCTCCATTATAATACAGGGATATAAATTCCACCCAGCCATTAGGGACCCGGCGGTGGGGGGGGCGATGTTCCTACTTTTGTCTCCAGTCTTCACCAAGTGGCCAAACATCGTGAGTTTGGCCCATCACTAAATGATGTGTTGCCTGATCGTCTCATATGTGGTATTAACAGTTTGAACAGCCAGAAGAAGTTGCTGACAGAACTGAAATGCCCTGAGATAAAGCAGTTGAATTGCCTCAGCCGACTGAAAGCACTGAACGGAGCGCTTTTGGACTGCAAGGGACGCAGGGCAAAGTGAACAAAATTTCGCGGGTAACAGTCAACGCTCAGAATACCAATAGTGAGGTTACAGTGAGAAGGAAGCAAAATCACCAGCCACAAGGTTGTTGACCGGAGTTATTGTTGTGGGAGAGACCATTTACAAGACTGAGGCAGTTGTAAAGAGCTCACTTATTCAGATGTAATTGGAAAGGCCACATACAAGTCAGAGGCAGAGTCAGACAGATGGCCTGGCTTCCCGAAACAAGGACTCCAGTGAACAAGGCTGAGGAAGATTCAGAAGAGAAGTCTGAAGTTTATGAGCTCAACATTGTAAAGTCAGCCAGAGGCTCTGACATCCATCATCATGAAGTGCTTTGAAAGGTTAGTCATGGCAAGAATCAATTCCAGCCTCCCAGACTACCTGGATTCACTACAGTTTGCCTACTGCCGCAACAGGTCCACAGCAGACGCCATCTCCCTGGCCCGGCTCTCAACCCTGGATCACCGAGATAACAAGGATACCTATGTCAGACTCCTACTTATTGACCACAGCTCAGCCTTCAACACTGTTACTTCTACAAAACTCATCTCCAAACTCCATGGCCTGGGTCTCGGCAGCTCCCTCTGCAACTGGATCCTGAACTTTCTAACTCACAGACCACAATCAGTAAAGATAGGCAACAACACCTCCTCCACGATTACCCTCAATGCCGGTGCCCCACAAGGCTGTATTCTCAGCCCGTTACTATACTCCTTGTATACCTATGACTGTGCAGCCAAGTTCCCCTCCAATTTGATTTTCAAGTTTGCTGATGACGCCACTGTAGTGACTCGGATCTCAAACAATGACGAGGCAGAGTACAGGAATGAGATAGAGGATCTTGTGAAACGTATGGCAAAAATAATCTTTCCCTTAATGTCAGCAAAACGAAGGAGATTGTCATTGACTTCAGGAAGCGTAAAGGAGAACATACTCCTGTCTACATCAATGGGGATGAAGTAGAAAGGGCCGAGAGCTTCAAGTTTTTGGTGTCCAGATGCCCTGGTTCCCCCTTACCGACACTATAGTTAAGAAAGCCCACCAACCACTTTCTCAGAAGCCTAAGGCAATTTGGCATGTCAGCTATGACTCTCATCAACTTTTACAGATGCACCATAGATGGTATTCTTTCTGTTTGTATCACAACTTGGTATGGCTCCTGCTCTGCCCAAGACCACAAGGAACTACAAAAGGTCATGAACGCAGCCCAATCCATCACGCAAACGAGCTTCCCACCCATTGACTCTGTCTACCCTTCCCACTCCTCAGATCCACACAGCCCGGACATTCTCTCTTCCATCTTCTTCCTTTGGGAAAAAGATACAAAAGTCTGAGGTCACGTACCAACTGGCTTAAGATCAGCTTCTCTAAACCCTAGCTATGACTGTAACACTATATTTTGCACTGTCTTGTTTTCTTCTCTATGTCTGTATAGCGTGCAAGAAACAATACTTTTCACTGTATGTTAATACATGTGACAATAATAAATCAAATCAAATCAAATTAAAGAATACACCTCACCACTGAAATCTCTCTATGTTTAATGGGTGTCCATTAACTATGGAGGTCGATACAAGCACTTTGGCCATGGTAATTGGTGAATAAACCCACAAGTTATTTGTATGGAGGTTTGCAACCTATGAGGTTCCGCCATACCTCGGCAAAGTTGGCAACCCATACGGGGGAGGCACTGAAATTATTGGACACAATGTCAACATCGGTGGCTTAGCAGCACCAGTTTGCCCAGCCACCCCCTGGCAGTCAAGGAAGAACAGAGGCCTAGCCTTCTAGGATGAGAACAAACCAAGTTAAATTGGCTGGAAATATTCAACATGTGATTTTCCAGGAGCCCTTGTGTAAGTATCAAGAGGCCTTTCAGAGAGAGCTGGGTGCATAACAAGGAGTTAAGGCCATCATTCATGTGAACCCCGAGTCAACGCCAACATATTTTAGAGCCTGGCTTGTCCCTAATCAAAACATTGAGGGCAGTTGAAGTGTTTGGAAGACTTATGGATAATTAAACCGGCACAATTCTCCGAATGGGCTGTGCCAATAGTCCCAGTGCTTAAACCAGACTGCACAGTGAGGATCTGTGGCAATTATAAGTTGACGGTGAACAGTGCTGCTCAATTAGGTAGATATCTCATCCATAGCATAGAAGACCTTTAAGCAAAACTGGCAGGAGCCTCAAGCACACAAAATTGGACTTAAGTCATCCATGCCAGAATCTTGAGAAAAACTCAAGGAGCTATTAATAGACACAAGAGTTTATTCCAATGTATGAGATTACCCTTCAACATTTATCTGCTTGCACTATTTTTCACAGCACCATGGAAAGCCTTTGACAAGGGATCTCAAAGATTGTCTTGTATCTGGACGATGTCTTAATAATAGGGGTGTCATTGGAGAACAGATTCAATTTAGAGGGAGTTCACAAAAGATTCAAAGAAGCTTGGAAAGAGAAAAATGTACTTTTCAGACCAATGAGGTCAGACATTTAGGATTCAGAGTTGATACAAAGGGATTGCATCCATTAGAAGAATAGGTCAAGGCAAAAGAATGTAACAGAGTTGAAGGTCTTCTTAGGGATGGTCAAAGATTATGGTCAATTTTTTAACAAACATGACGACTATTTTGTCACCTTTACACCAACTTCTAAATAAAATCAGCATTGGCAATGGGAAGATTCTCAGAGGAAAGCCTTTGACCAAATGAAAAAGCCCCATAATCATCTACCTTACTTGTTCAGTTAGACCTAGGCAAGAGGGTAATAGTGATGTGTGATGCATCATCACGCAGGGGCCGTCCTTCCCCATAACATGGACAATGGCGTGGAGTGCCCAGTCCCTGTTGCTGCCAGGATATTGTCTGATGCTGGAAGGAGGTATTGGCAGATTGATAAAGAGTCTGGCAGTCACATACGCTGTCCACACGTTTCATCAATATCTTTACGGCTGCCTGCTCACCATCACCTTGGATCACAAGCTATTATTAGGGCTATTCTGCAAAGATAAACCAGATCTATGGATCGCATTGGCCAGAGTACAAAGACGGGCCTTACTATTAGATGCTGACAGCTCCAAGGTGATTTTGTGGGGGAGATGGGCAATAGTTCCACCTCCCGGGGGCAATGGCCAATCCTCCAGGAGTTGCACAGCACACATCCTGGGCAGACTCGGGTGAAGATGTTGGCCAGAGCTACATTTGGTGGCCAGGAATTGACAAGGAGATCGAGAGTGTGGTCAACTGGTGTTAACATTGTCAAATGCAGCACATCCTTCCATCGCAGCAAACCTACACCATTGGGAGTGGCCCAGCCACCCTAGGAGTGACCTGGCTGCCCTGGGAGTGACCTGGCCACCCTAGAAGTGACCCGGCCATTCTGGGAGTGACCTGGCTGCCCTGGGAGTGACCTGGCCACCCTAGAAGTGACCCGGCCATTCTGGGAGTGACCTGGCTGCCCTGGGAGTGACCTGGCCACCCTAGAAGTGACCTGGCCATTCTGGGAGTGACCTGGTTGCCCTGGGAGTGACCTGGCCACCCTAGAAGTGACCTGGCCATTCTGGGAGTGACCTGGCTGCCCTGGGAGTGACCCAGCCACCCTGGGAGTGACCCAGCCACCCTCAGACAAGGCTCCAGATTGAATTTGCTGGCTCTTTCACGGGAATGATATTTTTGATCCTGGTAGATGCCCACTCAAAATGGCTTAATGTGAAAATCATACATTGCATGACCTCGTCAAACACCGTAGACAAGTTGTGACAAATGTTCACAATACATGGCAGGCCAGCAGTAATTGTCTCTGACAAAGGCATCGCCTTCACAGCCACAACCTTTAGCACTTTGTCAGAACGAATGACATCCAGCACACCCTCCAGGCCCTGTACCAGGCTTGGCAGAAAGGATAATGCTAGCTTTTCAGGCATCGATGCAGTAACAATTCATGCCGGTTGGCCAATTTTCAGCTCTCCCATAATACAACCTCCCGCCCCCGTGTTATTACAGGGGTTACACCAGCTGAGATAATGATAGGTCAATGCGGAGAACACACCTTGACTTTGTTTTCCCAAATTTGATCGGGAGGTGGGAGGCTAAGCAAGCTCCACAGAAGGAGCATCGCGATTCACTAAGGGAGGCAAGACATTTCCCTTTCATTCATTTACAGGATGTCGCTGGCTGGGCCAGTATTTATTGCCCCTTTCCTAAATGCCCTCCAATTCAGAGGGCATTTGAGAGTCAACCACATTGCTGTGGCTCTGGAGTCACATGTAGGCCAGACCGGGTAAGGGTGGCACATTTCCTTCTGTAAAGGATGTTATTGAACCAGATGGGTTTTCACGTCAATTGACAATGGTTTCATGGTCATCAGTAGGTTTTTAATTCCAGGTATGTATTGAATTCAAATTTCACCATCTGGGATTCGAACCCTGGTCCCCAGATCACGCCCTGGGTCTCTGGGTTACAAGTCCAGTGACAAAACCACTACGCCATTGCCTCCACTCACTTGGCTTGACATTTGTTCAGGCCTTTGAAAGGACGGGGGCAGATTGGGGGCCCAGGAAGACAATCCGGAAGACTGGCCCAATATCTTCTCGGCCTGCAGGGTCACGAGGTGTGGAAGCCTGTCGGTCACATCAGGAGGCCGGAAGCTGCAGTCCTGACCAGCAGTCGTCTGGACTCAGTAACAGAATCCAGTGCATTGGCAGCTGAGTGGGTGTTAGCAGAACCTAGTGTTCTCCGGGGAGAATCTCGACAATCAGTGGGAGGAGGGGAAGAAGGTACAGGCACTCATTCAACATTGGAATCTGTCAACCCACCACTACTGTAGGCTCTGCTATCTCCAGCTTGGGGAACGTGGCTGCAGAATTCCGAGGCTCCACAAGATTCAGGAAGTCACCAGATCGATTGACTTTGTGAACATTGCCCAATGGCTGCTGTTTGAAGACTCTACTTTGACTGTTTATACCTTTTGATTTGATCTGGTTTATTATTGTCACATGTATTAACATACAGACAAAGCTTACCGTTCATAGAGAAAGGAATGAGAGGATGCAGAATATAGAGATATGGTCATAGTTATGGTGTAGAGAAAGATCAACTTAATGCAAGGTAGGTCCATTCAAAAGTCTGATGGAAGAAGCTGTTCTTGAGTTAGTTGATACGTGACCTCAGATTTTTGTATCTTTTTTGTATACATGAATTGTGCCTCTTTCATCCAAAGCGCTGCTGTTGGGAACCTTCTTTTGTTCTCCAACTAGAATTTTCTCTGGGAATCCAGGAACAAAGTAAGAAGTCTCACAACACCAGGTTAAAGTCCAACAGGTTTATTTGGTAGCAAACACTACTAGTTTTCAGAGCAGAACTCCCCACTCACCTGATGAAGGAGCAGCACTCCGAAAGCTAGTGGCGTTTGCTACCAGATAAACCTCTTGGACTTTAACCTGGAGTTGTGAGACTTCTTACTGTGTTCGCTTTCTGTAAGAGTGGTTCCTGAATTGTAGCGTTCTTTCCGTGTTCCAAGAACCCTTCCCTTATACAGAGGCAGTAAAGTGGTCAACCAACACAGACTGGCCTCTGTCAGATTTCTACTCCGAGCTCACAAGATGTCCTTAGTTGGCATTTAACCGTTATATTCGCCTGTGCGCTGTTACGGTTAAGTACTTAAGAATGAGACACTGTGGGGCGAATTTTGCCATTCCACCCACCACGGGAATCGTTGCGAGCAAGGAGCAGACCATGGAAAGGTCCGTTGACCTCAGACGGGATTGTCCGGTTTCGGAGTGAGTGTGGCCGGAAATTCCCGCCCGTTGAATCAGGGCTATGGGCACGGGACTGTTGGATAACTTTCAAAGAACTGGCACAGGCATAATGGGTCAAATGCCCTTGCGATCATGCTATCCGATTCTGAAGGGCCAACTACACAGGATTTTAATATAAAGGAGGGCTGTTTCAGGGTAACTCACATAAAACAGTCAGTTCCCGAGTAAATCCCTGGAGCTTCCAACTACCGTGTTGTGGCTGATGGAGGGAAGGAACAAGGAAGAGTGAGAAGCGGAAGGGTGGAGATGGGGGGCTGGGTGGGGGGAGAGGGTTAGGGAGGGGAAGGGTGGGGGGCAGGGCTGTTTGGGTAGAGGCATGAGAACGAAGAACAAAGAAAATTACAGCACAGGAACAGGCCCTTTGGCCCCCCAAGCCAGCACCAACCATGCTGCCTGACTTAACTAAGACCCCCTACACTTCCAGGGGCCATATCCCTCTATTCCGATCTCATTCATGTACTTGTCAAGATGCCCCTTAAAAGTCACTACCGCATTCGCTTCCACTACCTCTCCCGGAAATGAGTTCCAGGCACCCACCACCCTCTGTGTAAAAAATCTGCCTTGTACATCTCCTTTAAAACTTGCTCCTCGCACCTTAAACCTAAGCCCCCTAGTAATTGACTCTTCCACCCTGGGAAAAAGCTTCTGACTATCCACTCTGTCCATGCCTGTCATAATCTTGTAGACTTCTATCAGGTCTCCCCTCAACCTCTGTCGCTCCAGTGAGAGCAAACCAAGTTCCTCCAACCTCTCCTCATAGCTAATGCCCTCCATACCAGGCAACATCCTGGTAAATCTTTTCTGTACCCTCTTCAAAACCTCCACATCCTTCTGGTAGGAAGGGGGAGATGATCTCTTTACAAATTCCAGGAGCTGTTATCACTGGAATTAACTTTTATTATGTTGCATGGAGATTTAGAGCATTTTATTTACTGACATAAAATCAAATTGCTTAGGCGCCAGTTTAATCATTGTTAATTATAGTGGGATTAATAAAGTTCCACTAATTGTCAAGGCAAGGAAGTTCCACAGTGCACATTTTTACAAGATGCATATTTATCCCACAGACTGTGTTTTATAGGCTGACAAACGAGGTAAAACTGGCTGAACAATGTCCAGACATGGGCTATAATTTTCAGTTTTTAAATTACAGCAAGGAATGTGCAGTAATCAACAGCACACTGCTTGTATACTGGGCTTTACTTTAAATAAAGATATATTGTTCAGTCAGAGTGCCTGGAGATGTACTGTGTCATTCTTGTTTAAGGAATCAGATTTATTACAATGCCTCGATACTAGTGACCCAACATGGAACAGTTCCTGTTCCCCTTCTCAATACGTACAACAGTCACTAATGAATTCTAATAAGCCACTGTTTCTGGAATCCGGGTATTGCTAATGTGTGTCACAGAATGTAAATTATAGCGGAACCCTCCCTGCCAAGACAAAGGAATGAAAACATACTTACTACAAGAGCCACATTTCCTGCTTGGGCCTGGTCTACCACTGCTAAATATATTAAACCGATCACGCTTTCCTTCTCACTATTTGTTCATAAATATGATTGCAAGTGAGTGGGCCATTAGATAGCGATAGTAACAAAATTTTGAATCACCTGCAACTCTGATTGCGATGGGCATCACAGTGAATTTGGGCCGGGGTTTTCCGGCCCTGCTCCTGGAATGCCATTCGGAAGTCCCATGACTTCGACGAGATCGGGGGATCCACCCCAGCGGGAGGGGACAACTCAAGACCGCAAGAAACTTCAAAAAGTCATGAATGTAGCCCAGTCCATCAGGCAAACCAGCCTCCCATCCATTGACTCTGTCTACACTTCCTGCTGCCTCGGCAAAGCAGCCAGCATAATTAAGGACCCCACACACCCCGGACGTTCTCTCTTCCACCTTCTTCCGTCTGGAAAAAGATACAAAAGCCTGAGGACGTGTACCAACCAACTCAAGAACAGCTTCTTCCCTGCTGCCATCAGACTTTTGAGTGGCTCTACCTCATATCAAGTTGATCTTTCTCTACACCCTAGCTATGGCTGTAACACTACATTCTGCATTCTCTTCTTTCCTTCTCTGTGAATGGTATGCTTTGCCTGTATAGCGCATAAGAAACAATACTTCTCACTGTATGTTAATACACGTGACAGTAATAAATCAAATCAAATCAAATCAAACATTCCGGCCTTGATTTCCTGGGATACGAGAGTTGTCCAATGGGGAAAGGCTGAGTTGAGTGGGGACCGTATTCTCTGGAATGTAGAAGAATAAAAGGTGATCTTGTTGAAATGCATGAAATTCTTTGAGGGCTTGATAGAGAGACGGAGGGAGCAGGTACATAGTTCCTTGACAGTGGCGTCACAGGTAGACAGGGTTGTGAAGAAGGAGTTTGGCACACTTACCTTCATCGGTAAGTACAGGAGTAAAGACGTTAAGTTACAACTGTACAAGACATTGGTAAGGTCACATCTGGAATACTGCATACAATTCTGGTCACCCTGGTATAGGAAGGATGCTATTAAACTGGAAAGGGTGCGAAAAAGTTTTACAAGGATGTTACCGAGACTGGAAGGTTTGAATTGTAAGGAAAGGCTGAATAAGCTGGGACTTCCCTGGAACGTAGGAGGATGTGGGGTGATCTTATAGAGGTTTATAAAATGATGTGGGGAATTGCTAAGGTAAATAGCCAAGGTCTTTTCCACAGAATAGAGGAGTGCAAAACTGGATGGTATAGGTTTAAGATGTGAGGGAAATGATTTAAAAGGGACCTGAGGGGCAACTTTTCCACACAGAGGGTGGTGTGTATATGTGCTGCCAGGGGAGCTGGAAGAGGCAGGTATAATTGCAGCATTTAACATATATTTGGATAGGTACATGGATGGGAAAGGTTTAGAGGGATATGGGGCAAACGCAGGCAAGTAGGACTAATTCAATTTAAGAAGCCTGGTCGGCATGGACAAGTTGGGCCGAAGGGCCTGTCTCCATGCTACATATCTCTATGATTCTATGACTCTATGTTAGATGCTGCAAAAGGTCGTTTCCCATGACCAGAGAATCTAGAATTAAAGGTCATAGTCTCAGGAAAAGGGGTTGGCCATTTTGGACAGCGATAAGGAAAGATTTCTTCACTGAAACTTCTCAGCACCTGCTTGGTTTGTTGAGGACATACGAGACAGCGATGATTAGAGTTGGTTAGAGATGATTAGAGGCATGAATAGAATCAAAGGATATTGGGGCAGGAAAGGGGATATGCCCTTAATAAATGCTGGGCCTGGTTTGTGGAGCTGCGAGGTGTATACGTTCCACTTCTGGAAAGCTCCTTCATGGCTCAATGAGCAGCCAATCCATCCAGAGCAGAAGATTCCAGTTGCCAATCCTATTTGCTGCTGCCTTAACTGATCGCAGCCACAGTGAGAGCAGAGGTGCTGATGAACAGTCTGGAGGGAGAGCTGCCCCGGATCTTCCTGACATGGTTTGTTTCCCTGTGTGTGGAATGAGGCCCAATTAGCCTCAGTTCATCTGTGATGCTGACACATCAGAATAGGAGGAGATCATTCAAACACACGAACATGACCATCCAATTAGATCAAAGCTTCTCTGTAGCTTAACCCCATCAAGAATATTCCCTTTTCCAATCTGTAACAACCTGACTAACAAAAACCTATCCTTCTCAGTTCTGATATATGAAATTCACCCTCAACGACGTCTTAGGGACGATAGTTCCAGATTTTCCATCCTCTTTCTGTGAATAGGCGCTTCCTGCTGTCACCTTTGGATGAGAAACTGAACAAAGGACAAAGAAAATCACATCACAGGGACAGGCCCTTCCACTCTCCAAGCCTGCACTGACCATGCTGCCTGTCTGAACTAAAATCCCCTATCCTTCCGGGGACCATATCCCTCTATTCCCATCCCATTCAAGTATTTGTCCAGATGCTCCTTAACAATCGCTATCGTATCTGCTTCCACTACTTCCCCTGGTAGCGAGTTTCAGGCACCCTCGGTGTAAAATCTTGCCTCGTACATCATCTTTAAACCTCACCGCTCACACCTTAAGCCTCCGAGTAATTGACTCTTCCACCCTGGGAAAAAGCTTCTGATTATCCATTCTGTCCATGTCCCTCATAACCTTGTGGACTTCTATCAGTTCACCCTTCAATCTATGTCGTTCCAGTGAGAGCAAACCAAGTTTCTCCAACCTCTCCTCATGTGAAGGGGGTGCAGAAATTGGCAAAAGCACAGGTCGATAGGAACAGGAGTGGATCATGTAGCCTGTTCCTTCATTCAGTGAGACCACTAACAGTTTGGTGGTCACTGTGACCAGTGGTCACTGAGGTAGGCCGTGTCTATTTCACTAGGAACTTGCCACAGTAGCGGTCAATATGGCCCCTGCATTGTAAAGGCACAAAGCCCCCTTCAGAACCCAAACCTGCCAGAGCACTGCCCCCAGCCCTCTGCGAGTCAGTAACACCAGCCCTTGTTAAGGATTTACATTGATTTTTCTCTGTTGCTGTTTGACACGTTAGGGCCGAGATTGAGAGCTCAGAGAATACTGGCAAAGCTTCAACAATGTAGCAATATTGAATTGAACTGGTTTATTATTGTTATATATATTGGGATACAGTGAAAAGCATTGTTTTTTGTGAGCTGGTACTGTTCATAGAGTACATCAGGGAGAAGGAAAGGAGAGGGTGCAGAATGTAGTGTTGCAGTTATTGCTAGGGTATAGAGAGAGATCAGCTTAATGAGTCAAAGCACCATTCTAAAGTCTGGCAGCAGGGAAGAAGCTGCTCTTGGGTCAGTTGGTACATGTTTTCAGACCTTGGTATCTTTATCCTGGTGGAAGAAGATGGACGGGAGTATGGGATGTATATGTCTGTGTACGCATTTGTGTATATGTATGTATGCATGAATATGTCTATTATGTATGTACATGTCTATGTATGTATGTACATGAGTATGTATGCATATGTCTATGTGTGTATATGTTTGTGTTTGTGTGTATGTGTATGTGTGTATGTATGTGTATATGTGTATGTATGTGTGTAATTGTGTATATATATATGTGTGTGTTTATATGTATGTATGAGTGTATATGTAGGTATGTGTGTTTGTGTACATATGCATATGTGTTATATGTGTTTGTATGTGTGTATATGACTGTGTATATGAGTGTATGAATGTGTGTATGTGTGTACATGAGTGTGTATGTGTGTGATATATATATGTATGAGTTTGTGTATGCGTTTCTGAGTGTGTATGTGTGTGTCTGTGTATATGAGTGTGTGTGTATGTGTGTATATGAGTGTGTATGTGCATGATGTGTGTTTTCTTAGTCTCCTTATGTTTCTGGTGTCGTTACCTAAACAAACTTTCTTTTCTTGAAGCCTGCTTTTGATGCAACTGTTTTTGTTTCAGGCATTTGAGAGGGAGAGCTGTTTTTACGGCTGCCCGTCAAGTTTTATAATAGCTTCATACACATCCTCACTCCCCACCTGTGTCAAAGGTTAAGTGATGGCGTGCACACCCTTTGCCCCGTTTGTGACATGGCTTCTCGATGGCCGCTGCCCACTGAGGAAGAACAGGTGCTGAAATTCAACCTGACGGCAGCCCACGGAAAGCAGGCCCCAGCCTGGGCCCTCGACTGCTTCAGGCCTGGCTAAACAAAGGGTGGAGGGCTTGGTGCCTAAAGAGAGGGGAAGAGTGGTTTGGATCTGGGTTTCATTGCCAAGAGTGTGGAGGAAGTAGATTCAAAAGGGAATTGGATAATCAGTTGAAGAAAAAATCACAAGGCTAAGGGTGATAGCACGGAAAGAATGGAAATTGCTCTTGCAGACAGCCAGTAGGCACTTAGAGTCATAGAGTCCTACAGGCAGAAGGAGGCCATTCAGCCCATCGAGTTTGTACCAACCATAATCCCACCCAGGCACGTATTTACCCTGCTAGTCCCTCTGTCACTAGCTTGAACAATCCAGCTAACCTGACATCGTTGGACAGTGGGAGGAAACCGGAGCACCTGGAGGGAACCCACGCAGACACGGGGAGAATGTGCAAACTCCACACAGACAGTGAGAATCGAATCCAGATCTCTGGAGCTGTGAGGCAGCAGTGCTAACTACTGTGCTGCCATGTCATCCAAATGGATGGGACCAAACAGCCTCCTGCAGTGATATAACTCATCTGTGGAAAAAGCAACAACTTCTATTTATATAGGGCATTTAAGGAAACATCCCAAGGTGCTAACTGGAGCAGTATAATATAAAACAAGTGCAATACCAAGCCGCATTAGGGGCATATTAGAAGTAAAAACAGAAAATGCTGGAAAGACTCAGAAATCTTAGCATCATCTGTGGAGTAAGACGTGTAATTCATGTTTCGAGTCATGTATGACTCGTCTTCAGAACTGCCGAAGGAGGTTTTGGGTCAGCTGACCAAAAGCTTGGTCAAAGAGGTCAGTTTTTAAGAGTGTCTTAAAGGAGGGGAGTGAGGCAGAGATGGAGGCAGAGTGGTGTCGGCTATTTGGGAACTTGGCAACCAAAGACATAGCCATCAATGGTGGAGCGATTAAAATCGGGAGGGCAGAATTTGAGGAGCGCCGAGATCACAGTGGGCCCTGGGGCTGGAGGAGATTACACAGATCGGGAAGGGGTCACCAGCAAAACAAAAATGAGAATTCTAAAATCCCCGAAATTTATGCAGCAATCGAGTTTCACCTTTATGAGGGCAGCGTGTTTCCCTCAGAGCTGCCAACCTATTAGCAAAGCTATCAAGTGAGGAATTCCTTCCGGTGAAAGTAATTGATGCCATGGAAATTAATGCCTTTTTAAGAGTGAGCGTGTAGCCCTGTCTGTGGCCTCACTGGCAATTGCACAGGCACTCTGTGGAATTGAACTATATGGAGCAGGATGTCCCACAGTACATACACTGACTGAGATACTTTCACAAAGGATAATTAGTTTCTGGTGCTAAAAATCAGTCTTGACGAACTGAGACAAGACTCACACCGAGGTGAAAAAGGTATAGAACAAAGGAAGGCTACCTGTGAACTGGCTACACGTGAACAGGTAATCTTCTCTTGTTCTATACCTCTCACATTTTTCACCTCGCTGTGAGCCCTGGCTCAGTTTGCAGCACCCTTACCTCTTGACCCTGAAGATCCTATGTTGCAATTCCACTCGAGAACCATGAGCGCAGCCTCTAGGCTTGACACTCTGATGCAGCGCTGCAGGAAAGCTGCAGTGTCGGAGGTGCTCTCTTCCAGATGAGGTGCCAAAGTGAGGCTCCGTCCGCCCTCTCAGTTGAAAATAAAAGCTCCCACAGCACTATTTCGAGGAAAGGAGATAGCCTGATCAATTTTTAACCTTAAACGCATATCACGAACGTAGATGATTATCACATCACTACGGGGTGGCACAGTGGTTAGCACTGCCGCCTCACAGCGCCAGGGACCAGAGTTCGATTCCCAGCTTGGGTCACTATTTGTGTGGAGTTTGCACTTTCTCCCTGTGTCTGGGTGCTCCGGTTTCCTCCCACAGTCTGAAAGACGTGCTGGTTAGGTGGATTGGCCGTGCTGAATTCTCCCTCAGTGTACCCAGTGAACAGGCGGCGGAGTGTGTCGACTAGGGGATTTTCACAGTAACTTCATTGCAGTGTTAATATTAATGTTAACTTGTGACAGTAATAAGATAAACACTGCCTAGAAGGAGCCATTCGGCACAAAACAGGCCACAGAGGGAGATGAATATTCTGCTGTGCTGTGATTTCGATGTTTGTATTGTCTGATGTTGTGGTTGGTCTTCTTGTTTATAATACTGTGCCGAAGTGCTTCGCACTCTGGCAATAAAGATAAATAAATACAATAAGAGGAATCAGTGCAAGTTTTTCCTTTTACTCATACCCTATATTATGTCCTCATGAAACAGGGCACAGCCTGTGTTAAGTGTGTTTGGCTGCATTTTATAAACTTTATAAAGTTTTTGTACCCTCCCAGTGGGATTTCTGGTGAACAGGAGTGGAATAAACTGGCAAATCACTCAAACATCCCATGGAGGACTTACTTTTTTCAGCATTCATAAGCAAGCGTCAATCACTGGGAGCGACTCTTGGCAGGTCTGCCTCGCTGAGATGGAAGTGCTTTCTGACGAGAGCTGGTGAAGCTAGCTGGAATTGACTTAAAGTAGAAGCAGAGACAATTAGCTTAGGCTCTGAGCAGTCTGCTATTAATCACTCTGAGCACACTCAATGTTATGGTATCGTTGCGCAAGAATTAGACTAAGTAACTGAGATTGCAACTGATGCAATGAAAACAAAGTGCTCATTTTAAAACAAGACCAAAAAGCCTTTGAATTAATTAATACCTCATCTTCACTAATAACCCCAGGATGTTTGGCTCTATTATATTCCTCAGAATGTGTGGAAGGTAGAATCTTGGAATCCCTATAGTGTAGAAGGAGGCCATTCGGCCCTTGTGTCTGCAACAACAACACTCATACCCAGGCCCTATCCTCGTAACCCCACATATTCGTCTTACTAATGCCCCTGGTACTAAGGAACAATTTAGCATAGCCAATCCACCTAACCTGCACATCTTTGGACTGCGGGAGGAAACCAGAGCACTCGGAGGAAACCCACGCAGACACAGGGAGAATGTGCAGACTCCACACAGGCAGTGACCGGAAATGAACTCGGCCCCCGTGCTATGAGGCAGCAGTGCTAACCACTGGGCCACCGTACCACCCTTACCGGGTAAACTCATAAATCCGAGAACCTATCCCAAATCTTGCTGTGTGGTATGTTGAGGTGTGAAAAATTGGAGGCAATAAAGATTTCAGTTGATGGTTCCACTGTGGTGAAAAGGCCATTGTTCATCATCAGAACCATTGCTAAGGGGGTAGCAGTCTTGCCTCTTGTCAGGAAGCTAAGGATTCAGGGCTTTGTTAAGCTGGAGCTCAGTCTGATCTTATCTCCTCAGGTGGACATAGGACATATTCTCCTGGTGAGGAGAATAGGGGAATTCTCTCTGTTATCCTGGCCAATACTTATCTCTTGTTAAAGCAGATCATTGGATTCTTTGTGGGAGCTTGGATTGTACAAGTTAACTGTTGTGTGTTTCCTTATACTGCGTTACAACAGTGACTATACTTCAAAAGCACTTAATTACCTGTAATGTTCTTTGATGTCCTGAAGCCATGAAAGGTGGGATATAAATGTGTTTCTTCTTCCATTTGTCCCTCCCCCTCTTCCCTTTCCACACCCTCACCTCTTCCTCCCTTCCTTCCTTCTTCCCCCCCTCCGTCCTCTTCTCTCCATGTCTGCTCTCTCTCTCTCTTTCTTCCCCTTTCTTTCCTTCTCTCTCTCCTTTCTCCCTTCCCTCTTTTCTCTCTCTCCCTTCCTTCCTTTCTCTCTCTCCCTTCCTTCCTTTCTCTCTCTCCCTTCCTTCCTTCCTTTCTTTCTTTCCTTCTTTCTTTCTTCCTTTCTTTCTCTCTTTCTCACTGAATCTCTTTCTCAATCTCTCTCTCAATCTCTCTCTCAGTCTGAACTCTGATAGCTTGGTGCAGGACGAACTATCAAGATGACACTTCTTAAAGAGCTGTTAGCTATCGCTGTGCCGACTACGGATTCAGTTTAGTTCCCTGTGGGCAGAACGTAGGGTGGGGATTGGCAGAAGTAACTCCAGGGGCCTTCAAGCAATTAACTTCCACTGGGGTAATGAGGCCTTGAACCTCACCTTGCTCCGTGCCACCCAGGGACTAACAATCCCTTTCCCTCTCGCCCACAAAACCACTGCTGTTCAGACATGTACTTAACATAATACCACCAGCAAACATGTGATTAGTTCATCCTGTTTATGATTTCAAAGGCTGTTTTGCCAGCAAGTATGTGCTAACCACACATATTTTTTAGTAATGAAACATAGGACAATTGTTCAGAGAGCATAGTTCCATACCTTAATGTTGTTTTTAACATGTGACTGAGGATTGAAGCACTTGTATTCTGGACAGTAAGGTTTCTAAATTTAAGATAGATAGAGGCAAGTATCTCTCACTGAGCGCATGTGGGAACCACGCTTGTAACTAATCCAACTGGTACGTGACCTCAGACTTTTGTATCTTTTTCCCAATGGAAGAAGGTGGAAGAGAGAATGTCCGGGTTGTGTGGGGTCCTTAATTATGCTGGCTGCTTTGCCGAGGCAGTAGGAAGTGTAAACAGAGTCAATGGACGAGAAGCTGGTTTGCGTGATGGATTGGGCTACATTCATGATCTTTTGTAGTTTCTTGTAGTTCATCAGTTCACCAATGTCCTTCAGGGAAGGAATTCTACCATCCTGTTTGAGTCAATTATCATCTTTGTTTCAGAAAAGACTCATTCAGTTCAGGAATGCCTTTCTCTATCCATCAAACCCCCACATCTTTCGGACAGTGGGAGGAAACCAGAGCACCCGGAGGAAACCCACGCAGACGTGGGGAGGATGTGCACACAGTCAGTGATCCAAGGCTGGAATCGAACCCAGATCCCTGGCACTGTGAGGTAGCAGTGCTAACCACTGCGCCATCATGCCATTTGTATTTAAGTTGAATTTCAGCATCCTTCCCTGAGCTGCCTAGTAAGGCAAGATTGAGCATCCGGTGTATTAAAGGTGATCTCAGAGTATGTCTTCTGTCAGTGAAGCTGCCCATTATCCCTTTGTGTGTGGCAAGAGACTTAGAGAAGTCAATGGCATGCTTTATCTCGCACAGGAATTCTTCATGTAAGGCATTGAGGAAGGCTTGGCTCTGAAGAAGGGTCATCCAGACTCGAAACGCTAGCTCTGTTCTCTCTCTACAAGTGCTGAGATTTTCCAGCATTTTCTGCTTTTCTTTAAGACACACTTTAGGGTGGTACAGTGGCAGAGTGCTGCTGCCCCACAGTGTCAGGAATCCAGGTTCGATTCCCGGCTTGGATCACTGTCTATACAGAGTCTGCACATTCTCCCCATGTCTGCGTGGGTTTCCTCTGGGGGCTCTGGTTTCCTCCCACAGTCTGAAAGACGTGCTGGTTAGGTGCATTGGCCATGCTAAATTCTCCCTCAGTGTACCAAATAGGCACCGGAGTGTAGCAATGAGGGGATTTTCAAGGTAACTTCATTGCAGCGTTAATGCAAGCCTACTTGTGACACTAATCATAGAATCATAGAATTCCTACAGTGCAGAAGGAGGCCCATCCAATCTACATTGACTATAATCCCATTCAGACCCTATCCCCATAACCCTATGCATTTACCCGAGCTGGTCCCCCGGACATTAAGGCACAATTTAGCATGGCCAATCCACCTAACCCGCATGTCTTTGGAACTTTAGCTGGAAGAGGCATACTTTTGATGAGATGTTACGTCAGGTCCCAATTTGTTTGCATGTCAAGGATGTGATGGGACTATGTCAAAATCAACAGGTAGACAATGGCCAACATTTCTTCATAAGAACATAAGAACATAAGAAATAGGAGCAGGAGTAGGCCATCCAGCCCTTCGAGCCTGCCCCGCCATTCAATAAGATCATGGCTGATCTGTCGTGTCTCAGTTCCACATTCCCGCCCTCTCCCCATAACCCTTAATCCCCTCTCTTATCAAAAACCCATCAACCCGCGTCTTAAAAATATTTAGCGAGGCAGCCTCCACCACCTCAACGGGCAGAGAATTCCAGAGATTCACCACCCTTTGAGTGAAGAAGTTCCTCCTCAGCTCCGTTCTAAACCGCCCCCCCTTTATCTTGAGGCTGTGCCCCCTAGTCCTACTGTCCCTTCTGAGCGGGAAGAGTCTCTCCACCTCTATCCTATCCATCCCATTCATCATCTTATATGTCTCAATGAGATCTCCCCTCATTCTTCTAAACTCTAACAAGTACAAGTCTAGTTTATTCAGCCTCTCCTCATAACTCAACCCCCTCAACTCCGGTATCAGCCTAGTAAACCTCCTCTGCACTCCCTCCAAGGCCAAAATATCCTTGCGTAAGTACGGCGACCAAAGCTGCACACAGTACTCCAGCTGCGGCCTCACCAGTGCCCTATACAGCTGCAGCAAGACCTCCCTACTTTTATATTCAATCCCCCTCGCTATGAAGGCCAGCATCCCATTCGCCTTCCTGACCACCTGCTGCACCTGCAAGCTGGGTTTTTGCGACTCATGCACAAGGACCCCGAGGTCTCCCGAGGTTCACCAACAACCAAAGGCAGATTCATTCATCTCATGCGAAAGCTGCCTTGTGTATTTACTGACTCAGAGAATGCCAACCACAATCTAAAAGTGTTTTTTTTTTAATGAAGTGCTTTAGGGTGAGATACGGTGATAAATGCAATTTTTTTCCTCCTTGCGGCTGAATGACAGTCCAGGGGGAGCTCTCTTTGCCCACAGCCTGTCAGCGGCACAAGAAAGGCTATTGAAGAATTAAGTTCTCCCAGCCTGGATTACAAACCCCTGTTCCCTTTGATTGAGGCTGGAATGAAAGTGGATACATACCGCTCTCAGTCAAAGCTGCCCCTGCCACACGTTTGTAGCACTGAAAGACCAGTTAATCAAGGCAGGTTTTTAAAAGGTAACAGGTTGATCTCTTGGGACCTGATTCATCTAATTCACCTCCCTCCAGGACAGAATAGAGCTCCAACTCTGATAAACCAGTCCTTCTGTTGAGTCAGATGTTATGGTCGCAGGCGTAGAATAATTTATACATACCACTCCAGTTACTGTCCTGGTCCCTCCACACTGATGCTATAGTTATGAAAGCCCACCAATGCCACTACGTTCACAGGAGGCTAAGGAAATTCAGCATGTCCGCTACGACTCTCACCAATTTTTTACAGATGCACCATAGAAAGTGTTCTCTCTGGTTGTATCACCGCTTGGAATAGCTTCTGCTCTGCCCAAGACCACAAGAAATTACAAAAGGGTTGTGAATGTAGCCCCAATCCATCACAGAAACCAGCCTCCCATCCATTGACTCTGTCTACACTTTCTGCTGCCTTGGAAAAGCAGCCAGCATAATCAAGAGCCCCACGCACCCCGGACATACTCTTTTTCCATTGGAACAAAGGTATAAAAGTCTGAGGTCACATACCAACCGACTAAAGAACAGTTTCTTCCCTGCTGCCATCAGACTTTTGAATGGACTTACCTTGCATTAAGTTGATCTTTCTCTATTCTCTAGCTATGAGTGTAACGTTACATTATTCACCTCTGCTTTCCTTTTCCCCCAATGTACGCTATGAATGGCATGCTTTGTGTGTATAGCATGCAAGAAACAATACTTTTAATTGTACAAAATTGCATGTGACAATAATAAATCAAATCAAATTAAATTAAACTTGAGAGCACAAAACCCCGGCTGGCATTCCAAAATAAAGTTTAATTCATATCATAAGTAGGCTTACATTAACACTACAATGAAGTTACTGTGAAAATCCCCAAGTCGCCACACTCCGGTGCCTGTTTGGGTACACTGAGGGAAAATTTAGCATGGCCAATGTAGCTAACCAGCACATCTTTTGGACTATGGGAGGAAACTGGAGCACCCGAAGGAAATCCACGTAGACACAAGGAGAATGTGCAGATTCTACACAGACAGTGACCCAAGTAGGGAATCGAACCCGGGTCGTTGGCGCTATGATGCAGCAGTGCTAACCACTGTGTCACCGTGCTACCCGCAGGTGGCATCTTCCAGACGAGACATTAAAGGAAACCCCATTTGCCTTTGCAGGTGGACATCCAGCCAATATGTTTGCTAGACGTCTGTGCTTGTGCCATGAGTATAATCTTCTGCAAAAGGATTCAGAAGCACTGGGGGAATGAACTAGATAATGGCAAACAATCTGTAATATAGATGAATGCAATGTGATGCACACAGCCAGGACCCAATTTATGCTTTAAAAGGAACAATATTAAAAGCTGTTGAAAAGGACCTGGGTGTTATCAAAGGCAGACTTTCGTTCTCCCCAAATTATGGGATAGATTCCCATTGCCTGGGAATAAAATTGGCCGATAGAAACATCTCAATCTTTATTTCAAGGGCATTACAGATATAATGACAATGTACCGGCAGCAGTTCCACTCTAATGTGCTTGCATCTTTACACTCCTACATGAAGTTCTGCCTCTCTGCTTTGTCATCCAGATCTGTGCCTCTGGCACCCCTCTCAGCCAATTTAAAAGCAATGGTCTTTCCTGCAGCCTCTCACTTCCAACATCGTTGCTGCATCTTGACATCTCAGGTAATGCAAGGTAGAGATGCTTTCCTCCATTCCAATGATGTTATATTGGTCCATACAGTTGATGATGGGAACAAATTTAGAAGGAATTACATTTGCTCTTCATTTCTCCTTTCCTGACTCGACCAATAGAAAGGCCAATCATCAGCCTCTGAAGTTTGCCACATGGAGACTTAAGACTATAAGATTTTGGAGCAGAATTAGGCCACTCGGCCCATCGAGTCTGCTCCACCATTCAATCATGGCTGATATGAACCTCATCCCCATTCTCCTGCCTTTTCCCCATAAACCTTGATTGACTCAAGAAAAGCTTTAGAATGAATGGATCTATCTCACATTAAGTTGATCTTTCTCTGCACGCCAGCTGAGATTGTAACACTACAACATGCATCCTCTCATTTTCTTCTCTATGAATGGTATGCTTTGTCTGCACAGTGTGCAAGAAGCAATACTTTGCACTGTAAACTAATTCATGTGACCATAATAAATCAAATCAGACTTTCCTTATTAATCAAGAACCTCTCTATCTCTGTCTTAAAGAAACTCTATGAGCTGGCCTCCACAGCTCTCTGTGGCAATGAGTTCCATGGATTCGCCACACTCTGGCTGAAGAAATTCTTCCTCGTCTGAATTTTAAAAGCGCGTCCCTTCACTCTGAGGCTGTGCCCTCGAGTTCCAGTCTCTCCCACTGGTGGAAACATCCTCTCCAAGTCCACTCCATCCAGGCCTCTCAGTATTCTGGAAGACATGGTTTCCATGCTGACACGGTGAGGGAGGGAGGAGAGGGCTGTGTGTGTGGGGCTGATGATTGCAGCCCAGCATGGACTTGCGAGACGCCCTCTAGGACTAACTGAAAGAAGAAAGAAAGTTGTAGGATTGATTTTTCAAACACGTGTATCTGGAGTATTGCTTTTGCAGGGAGCTCAGGCACTTTCCAATCACTGGGGGAAACATTGGTCAGTGCCGGGGAGTGGCTGGGAAGCTGTGGATGAAAGGGTTGTGTATCTACTCAACTCTATTTGATGTAGGTGTCCCTCCTGGACTTTCCTGCTGCAGTTCCAACATTGTTCATCAATCTTCCTCTTGTCTTTCTTTTTGTATCAGCAAGAAGGAGTTGGGAAAATGACGGAAGCTCTGAAAATGGAGGCAGAGTTGTTAGCACTGCTGCCTCACAACGCCAGGGACCTGGTCTCAATTCCCAGCTTGGGTCATTGTCTGTGTGGAGTTTGCTCATTCTCCCCGTGTCTGCGTGGGTTTCCTCTGGGTGCTCTGGTTTCCTCCGAAAGATATGCGGGTTAGGCAGATTGGCTATGCTACGTTGCCCCTTAGTGTCAGAGGGACTAGCAATGGGGTTATGGGGAGAGGGCCTGGGTGGGATTGTGGTTGATGCAGACATGGTGGGCCGAATGGCCTCCCTCTGCACTGTAGGATTCTACGTGGTTGCAAGGGACTCGAAGAGACCATTGAAGGAAATAGTGGGGGCTGCAACATCCATTTCTTTTCCAAAGCACCTTGTGAAAGGTCGTTGGATCTGACTTACTAATGAGGATAAGTGCAACCTATGGGTGCGAATCTCCTGTGTTCCACTTGCTATCCAATATCAGCCCTCACTGAGTTAATGGAGAATCAGCTCAGGCAGGTTACAGCATTAAAGTTACAGCCAATCATATCAGCCTCCTGGTGAGTGGGTTATGTTAAGATTGACGCTTTAATTCTGTCTCCCACAGCACAGATACTGCCTGATCTGTTGCGAGCTTCCATCATTTCCCCACCTTTTTTTGCACTAATAAAAAAAGAAAGGTTTGCATTGATATAGCAGCCACTGTGCTTTACAATTAGCTAACAACTTTTGAAATGTAACCACAGTTGTCATACAGAACTGCCCTCTTCAAATGTGACAAACATGTTAAGCACAGCAAGCTCCCATAGCTGTTATATGATAATAAGATATGGGAGCAGAATTAGGCCACTCGGCCCATCGAGTCTGCTCCACTATTCAATCATGGCTGATGTGTTTCTCAAGCCCATTCTCCTGCCTTTTCCCTGTAACCTTCGATCCTCTCACCAATGAAGAACCTATCTACCGCTGTCTTAAAGACACTCAATGATCCGGCCCCCGCAATCTCCTGTGACAAAGAATTCCACAGATTCACTACCCTCAGGCTGAAAAAATTCCTCCTCATCTCGGTCCTAAAGGGTCGTCTCTACTCTGAGGCCGTGCCCTGAGATCCTAGTCTCTCCAACTAATGGAAACATCTTCCCCACGTCCACTCTATCCTGGTCTTTCATTATTCTGTAAGTTTCAGTGACATCCCTGCTCACCCTTCTAAACTCCCTCGAGTAGAGAGGCTAAATAAGGCTACATAGACAATCTGTTTTTGTGATGGTAAATTGAGGGACAAAATATTACATAAGAGATTAGGGATAACTCTGTTTCACTTCAATAAAGTGCCATGAGATCTGTTATGGTTACCTGCAAGAACAGTCAGGAGCTTGGTTTAAAGTCTGATTTGAAAGATTGTTAGGGGGTTGGACTTCTCACCCATAGGGTGAAATTTTACAGCCTCACCAATCCTGAAACCATAAAATTCCACTCGAGGCCAATGGACCTCTTCATGTTCCGCCCCTCACCCACTCCCATTCCCGTGGCAGGCGGGTGATAAAATTTCAGCCATAATATTTTTAAAAACTGATTTTATGGGACATGAATAACATTAGCTGGGCCAGCATTAACTAACATCCCTAACTGCCCTCTATTTCAGAGGGCATCTAAGAGTCAACCACATTGCTGTGGCTCTGGACATGTAGGCCAGACCTGTAAGGACAGCGGATTTCTCTCCTTAAAGGACATTAGTGAACCAGATGGGTTTTTCCAACAATTGACAGCGGTTTCATGATAATTTAACTTTTAATTGCAAATTGACTTCAAGTTTCACCACCTGCTGTGGCAGGATTGTGAATCCAGGTCCCCAGGGTTTTACACTGGGACTCTGGATCCTAGTCCAAAGACAGTGCCACTACACCACCACCTCCCCAAATTGTGAGTCTTTACTGGTTCATGAGGAGCTAATGGATTGAAAATGATTGAAAACCCTTTCAAAAGATTCAAGCCTGATCTTCAACTACATTCCTGCACCTACCTCATATCCCCAAATTCCCTTTGTATCCAAAAATCTACCAACCTCTGTCTTGAGTAAATTCAGACTGAGGCCTCCAGGTTAGGGAATTGCAAAATACTTGAGTGAACAAATTTCTCCTCAACTAAGTCCTAAATAATTTATTCTGAGACGGTTATTCTGCGTTTTAGATTCCCCTGCCAGTGAACATTTTCTCAAAACTCTTGGGTGGGAATCTGACCAACCCTCGTGCTAGTGGGGTTATCCAGTTCTGCTAAGATCAATGGACCTTTGAGTGGCTCACTGCATTTTCCAGTCCCACACCAGCCCAGTGAGGATGTAACATTCCCCACCCAGGTATATAGAACCAGAGAACCATAGAGTCCCTACAGTGCAGAAAGAAACCAGCTGGCTCATCGAGTCTGCACTGATTCTCCAAAAGACCTTATCTTCCCCATAACCCTCTGCATTTAGCATGGCTAATCCACCTAACCTTACAGGGCATGGGATCCAAGGGCATTTGGCCTTGTGGATCCAGAACTGGCTTGCCTGCAGAAGGCAGAGAGTGGTTGTGGATGGGTCTTTTTCTGAATGGAGGTCAGTCACCAGCGGAGTGCCCCAGGGATCTGTTCTAGGACCCTTGCTGTTTGCCATTTTCATAAATGACCTAGATGAGGAAGTGGAGGGATGGGTAAGTAAGTTCGCTGATGACACTAAGGTCGGTGGTGTTGTGGATGGTCTGGAAGGATGTCAAAAGTTGCAGCAGGACATAAATAGGATGCAGGACTGGGCGGAGAAGTGGCAGATGGACTTCAACGCGGATAAATGTGTAGTCGTCCATTTTGGCAGAACCAACAGGATGAACGAGTACACTATCAAGGGCAGGAGTCTTAGTAGTGTTGAAGAGCAGAAGGATCTTGGGGTCCGGGTCACAGGACTCTTAAATCAGCCTCGCAGGTGGAGGATGTGGTCAAGAAGGCGTATGGTGTACTGGCCTTCATTAATCAAGGGATTGAGTTTAGGAATCGGGAGGTAATGCTGCAACTTTATAAGACCCTTGTCAGGCCTCATT
Organism: Carcharhinus amblyrhynchos; assembly: GCF_965287045.1. NCBI lineage: Eukaryota > Metazoa > Chordata > Chondrichthyes > Carcharhiniformes > Carcharhinidae > Carcharhinus > Carcharhinus amblyrhynchos. The sequence continues at coordinate 74,667,625 of NC_137335.1, read as the reverse complement.
TGGAGTACTGTGCGCAGTTCTGGTCGCCTCACTATAGGAAGGACGTAGAAGCTATTGAAAGGGTACAGAGGAGATTTACAAAGATGTTGCCTGGACTGGGAGGCATGCCTTATGAAGTTAGGTTGAGGGAGCTGGGACTCTTTTCCCTGGAGAGACGAAGGTTGAGAGGCGACCTGATAGAAGTTTATAAAATATTGAGAGGAATAGATAGGGTGGATTCTCAGAGGCTATTTCCCCAGGTTGAAATTGTCGCTACGAGAGGACACAGATTTAAGGTGCGGGGAGGAAAGTACAGAAGTGATGTTAGGGGTAAGTTTTTCACTCAGAGGGTGGTGAGTGAATGGAATCGGCTGCCGTCAGTGGTGGTGGAGGCGAACTCGCTGGGGTCTTTTAAAAGACTTCTGGATGAGTATATGGGGTTTAATGGGATTGGGGGTTATAGATAGGTCTATAGATTGGTAGGTGTTGATGTGATCGGCGCAACTCGTGGGCCGAAGGGCCTGTTTGTGCTGTAGTGTTCTATGTTCTATGTTCTAACCTTGGGCACTAAGGGGCAATTTACTATAGCTAATCTACTTAACCTATACATCTTTGGACACTAAAGGGCAATTTAGCATGGCTAATCCACCTGGTAAGTCCCTGGTAAGGTAAATGGATATGGTATGATAATAATGTTCTTTCTCTTTTCATTCACAGGTTTTAAGTCGGTCCGCCTTGTGTCCAACGAGGGGCATACACGCGATGGGTCGTACTTGGGCTGCTCTTGGTTGTTCGAGATTGGCCTAGTGCTTCATGTTGTTAGTGTGTGCCTAAACTGGACCAGATGCTGGGCAAGACGACAGCTTAGTGACTATCACTGTTTGCTGTGCAGACACATGGATTTGGGCCGGTGTCTGTGGGAGTTTACGCATTCTCCCCGTGCTTGCGTGGGTTTTCTCCGGATGCTCCGGTTTCCTCCCACACCCCAAAGATGTGCTGTTAGGCTGATTGGCAGGAATAAGTTGCCCCTAAATTAGTTTCTCTCAATGTGGATGGCCATAAAACATTAGACAAGGGTCATGGGTGGAGGGGGGGACTGGTGGTGTTGGGATGGCGGCGCGGGCTCATTGGGCCGAAGGGCCTGTTTCCCAGGCTGATTTTGTTCTTTGTTCTTTGTTCTAACCTGTACAACTTTGGATACTAAGAGGCAATTTACCGTAGCTAATCCATCTAACCTACACATCTTGGGACACTAACAGGCAATTTACCATGGTTAACCTACTTAACCTACACATTTCTGGTCACTAAAGGGCAATTTGGCATGGCCAATCCACCTGGCCTGCACATCTTTGGGCACTAAGAGGCAATTTACCATTGCTAATCTACCTAACCTACACGTTTTTGGATGCTAAGGGGCAACTTAGCAGGGCCAATCCACCCGATGCATGTTTGGAGTGTAGGAGGAAACCCACGTAGAGACAGGGGAACTGTACAAACTCCACTCAGACAGTCACCCAAGGCTGGAATTGAGCCCGGGTACCTGGCCCTGTGAGGCAGCAGTGCTAAGCACTGTGCCGCCGTGCCATTTCCATATAAGCCTAATCTATTTAATCTCCCCTCTTATCATACCAGGAGCTAGTGAAACCCCTCTCCCCTCCCTCTAAGGTATGTCTTTCCTAAGGTAAGCAATTCAAAATTGCACATTGTCCTCCGGGTGTCCCCTACAGCACCTATTTAACGTGGAGCAGAAGGGCATTCTGGTTTCCATGGTCACATCTCTAGTACCCGAATCTTATTCCATGTTACTGAAACTCTGGCCTTTGCAGTTTCATTTTGAAACCACAGATCTTGCAGCACACCTTCCATTCAGGGGAGGTTGCATTCTCTCAAAGCCCTAGAAAATGTTTGTCTCTCAATTATCCGCATTAAACCAAACGCACTGGTCATTAACTGATTGTTATTTGTGGGACCGGACTTTCTGGAAATTAGCCGGGATGTTACAACAGCGACTGCACTTCAGAAAGTGGCTGTAATGCCATTTGAGAGGGGACCTGAGGTTTGTCAAAGGCGCTGTATAAATGCAGGCAGTTTCTTTAAAATGGGGAGAAATCTCTCAGCACAGCCGAGGCTCCCTTGCTGTCTGAGTGGATCCTCTCGCTGCCTCATCGGAATTGCAATGTCAGATCGCTGGAAATGAAAACAGGAAGTGCTGGAAAACCTCAACGGGTCTGGCACCATCTGCAGAGATTGCAGCAGAGTTAAGGTTTCAAGCCTGGATGAATCTTCACCAGAGCTGCTCTGACAAAGAGTCATCCAGTCTCAAACCCTCAGCTTTGTTCCCCCTCCCACAGGTGCTGCCAGACCCGCTGAGGTTTTCCCGCATTTTCAGTTTTTGATTCAGATTCCGGCATCTGCAGTATTTTGCTTTTATCTTTATCTCTTTTTCCGGAGCAGAATGATCCCTGGAATGAAGAGCTTGTCCTGTGAGGAATGGTTGAGGATTTTGGGTCTGTACGCGTTGGAGTTTAGAAGGATGAGGGGGGATCTTATTGAAACTTAGGGGATACTGTGAGGCCTGGATAGAGTGGATGTGGAGAGGAGGTTTCCGCTAGTAGGAAAAACTGGAACCAGAGGGCACAACCTCAGGGTGAAGGGATGATCCTTTAAAACAAAGGTGAGGAGGAATTTCTCCAGCCAGGGAGTGGTGAATGTGTGGAACTCCTTGCGGCAGAAGGCAGTAGAGACCAGGTTATTGAGTGTCTTTAAGACAGAGATAGGTAGGGTTCTTGATTAATAAGGGGATCAGGGGATATGGAGAAAAGCCAGGAGGATGGGGATGAGAAAAATATCAGCCATGATTTAATAGTGGAGCAGACTCGATGGGCTGAGTGGCCTAATTCTGCTGCTATGTTTTATGATCTTATGAAGGAATCAGTCTTCTTAGTTGTCCTTTTCTTTTAAATTAATTCAAGGGATGCAGGCTTGGCTGGCTTGGGCAGCATTTATTACCCGTCCCTAATTGCCCCAGCACATATTACCCATCCCTAATTGCTCTAGCATTTATTACCTGTCCCTAATTGCTCTAGCACTCATTACCCATCCCTAATTGCTCTAGCATTTATTACCCATCCCTAATTGTCCCAGCACTCATTACCTTTCCCTAATTGTCCCAGCACTCATTACCCATCCCTAATTGTCCCAGCATTTATTACCCATCCCTAATTGCCCCAGCATTTATTGCCTGTCCCTAATTGCCCCAGCACTCATTACCTTTCCCTAATTGTCCCAGCATTTATTACCCATTCCTAATTGCCCCAGCATTTATTGCCTGTCCCTAATTGTCCCAGCATTTATTACCCATCCCTAGTTGTCCCAGCACTCATTACCCATCCCTAATTGCCCCAGCATTTATTACCCATCCCTAATTGCCCCAGCATTTATTACCCATCCCTAATTGCCCCAGCACTTATTACCCATCCCTAAGTACTTTGGAGCCAGTTCAGACAATCTAAGGGACAGCCTGTCTCGGTTGGGTGGCAAGATTAAAGAGGGCACAGAAATAACGCTGGAAGGTGGCATATTGGCTTATTTTTCTCAAATCCACACCTTAATTAGTATGTTTGATTGGCATTCCTGACCTTACATGCTAAACTTTTACATCTGGTTTTGATTCACTGCATGACAGTAATTAGGTAAAAGAAACAGGTTTATTGCCAAAAGTAACCTCCCAGCGCTGCCGCACAAGGAAATCAATGGTGATCTTAGGGCACATCCGTCCATTCTGGAGCACACTGCCTGCCAGTCACCTAATCAGCATGTACTGCAAGTGTCTCCCAGTTCCTCTGCAATGCTGCCAGATAATCATGCTGCACAATCGTCTCTCCATAGTTAAAGTAAGCAGCAGCCTACATTTTGATTCTTATTTTTGTCCTGCTCGGGATCTGTAATAAAATAGTGCAAGAATAAAGAAAGTGCCGTCTGTGCATCAGAAGCCAATGACCATAAAATCCCTATAGTGCAGAAGGAGGCCATTCAGCCCATCGAGCCTGCACTCTCTGAAACAGCATCTTATCCAAGCCCACCATCACCCACATCCCTGCAACCCCGCACATTCGCCATTGTCAATGCACCTGGCCTGCACATCTTTCAGACTGTGGGAGGAAACTGAACTACCTGGAGGAAACCTACGCAGACACGGGGAGAACATGCAAACTCCACACAGCCAGTGATCTGAGGCCAGAATTGAACCCAGGCCCCTGGAACTGTGAGGCAGCTGCTGAATGGCGCTACAATTAGGAGGACAGGGTCAGTGTCATTAGAAACATTGGAGCCATTTAGCCCCTCAAGACTGTTCTCCCATTCATCTAGCTCATTGATTACCTTAACATCAACTTTTTCACACATAATGTCCACATCCTTTCTGGTTGTATGGCTTGGTATGGCTCCTGCTCTGTCCAAGGCCACAAGAAACTACAAAGGGTCGTGAACGAAGCCCAGTCCATCACGCAACCCACCCCACCATCCATTGATACCGTCTACACTTCCTGCTGCTCCCGGAAAAGTAGCCAGCATAATCAAGCACCCCTGATATACTCTCTTCCACCTTCTTCCATTGGGAAAAAGTTACAAAATCTAAGATCACGTCCCAACCTACTCAAGAACAGCTTCTTCCCTGTTGCTGTCAGACTCTCGAATGGACCTACCTCACGTTGATCTTTCCCTAAGCCCTAGCTTTGACTGTAACACTCCATTCTGCACCCTGTCCTTCCTATCTCTATGAACGGTTGTTTTGTCTGTATACTGCACAAGAAACAATGCTTTACACTGTATACTAATACATGTGACAATAATAAATTAAATCAAGTCAATTGCGCCAGTCAGGGGGTGAAAACCCCCACCTGTAAAACCAATTCTGAGTTCATAACAATAAACTAAAACAGTAAATTTAAAAGAACAAGTCAGAAAGAAAACCAAAAATCATAAAGTTTGACCCAAGTTACATGAACCCTGCAGCAGGTCAGTGAGCAGCTGAAGCAGGAAGATAAGGCAGGGTACAATCCAGACCAGAGGTCGACACACTTATTCTAAACCAAATAGTCGGCACATTTCCAAGTGCCGCTGAGAGAATGCATAATTTTTTTTAGAGATAATCAAAGAAACTACATGTGTTGAATTTATGCATGAGTAGAGAAAAGAGCAAAATTAAAATGGATCTACTTCTGAAATATTGCAATTTTTTTAACTGTGATTTTGTCAGCAAAGCCATTCTAAAATAAAACTGTAACCTAGGATTTGTACATTTTGGTCATTGATTCTCATGATATATAAATAGCTTTCTATTGGAGATTCAGAATAATTTATCATTTCATCATCTTCATAATCGTAAAGCCCGTTCCCAGAACCAAGCATTGACTGGAAGCATGGTGTGGCTATACCGCTCAAATAGGGGTCACTTAGAGCACAACGGTATTTTTAGCTAAAATCGTTATTTATAGACTAAAGTACAGCCCAATGATTCTTAGAGTCGTATAATTCCTACAGTGCAGAAGAGGCCATTTGGCCCATTGAGTCTGCACCTACTCTGACAGAGTAACTCACCTTTCCCCCACCCTATCCCCATAACCCCACACTTTTTCCATGGCTAATCCCCCTAACCAACTCGTCTTTGGATGCTAAGGGGCAATTTAGCCTGGTCAATCCACCCAACTTACACATCTTTGGACTGTAGGAGGAAACCAGAACACCTGGATGAAACCCACACGGACACAGGGAGAACGTGCAAACTCCACACAGACAGTGACCCGAGGCTGGGAATCGAACTCGAGCCCCTGGCACTTTGAGGCAGAAATGCTAACCACTGTGCCACGTGTCATCTCTTCATTCATCTTCTAGTCCCACAATAAAAACATGGGCTGGAATGTTACGACTGTCCACGCTGGCAGGGTTTTCCCATCCTGTTGCAGTGAACAAGGTGCCAAATTCTCTGATTTTGCTGCATTGGGAGCATGGTGTGAACAGCTGGTAAGATTGCACCCATATCTCCTACTTTTCTTGACTTCACTCTTTCTGCTTGTTAATTTGATCAAAAAAGGTTGAGAACTACAAATGAAATGTTAAAGAGCCACATAGTGCAGCCCTCAGATCTGTACCAGTCCAGTGTAACGCTGGGGGTGTGCTGCATTGCCATCAGTGCATATTTTAGGTGGCATTGTAATGGATAGGAGAGATGTAAACTGAACTTCATTATTCTCTCACCATCTGTCTGTAAGCAGAGGTGTTTATAAGTGTTTTAAGCTGAGGCTGCACTGGGTTTCCCCAAATGCTCAGTTTATGTGGCCCAAGTAACTCACAGAAACCTCTTATGATTGACTCAGGAGCTTAGTTTACTCACACATTCAAACCTGGGGGCTGTGGGGTGTGTTTGCAGCCTCACTGGGATGCATGCACATACATACAGTAAAATGGGGTAGAAAAGAGGGAGTTTTACAGCTGTACAACTATAGATAACAATAATAAAGGAACCACAGAAACGAATATGGGCTTAAATGATCTCCAGAGTTCAGAAAGTCAAAATCTAGAGGAAGAGTCCTCCACAATGAGGTTCAGTTCAGATGTGTCTCTGGTTGGAGACACAGCATGAGAAAGCTTTAAAGCGAATGATGTTGCAGCGTACTGAGGTTTCTGTGCAATGACTGCTTGGCAGGTGATGGTCGGATGCTTTTACAGGGACTTGAGAGATGGTGGTTGGGTGTCTGGCCAGCCAGGGAATCTTATGGAGTTCTTTCCAGTTGGTGTTTAATGAGCAGGCAGTTTATTACTTGGCTCTCACCTAAATATACAGATATCAAAATGATCACTTGATTCGTGTGACCTCCTTCTTCCACAGTAATTTCAAAAAGAACGTGTATCTGGCATAGAGGCGTAGCTTTTGTTTTATGGTTTATAATATTCCTGTTAGCTTCTTAACACATCACCACCCATGTAGAGGGTCTTGTTTCAGGGAGCTTTTGTCTGGGCAGATCCTGTGACTCCACTACAAGGATAAGCTTATCAAGATGCAAATCATGTCCATTTTTCCCTCAGTAGTCGCCTTTTGAAATAGACCTGGGCATTTCCAGATGTGAGATGGGTTTCCTAACACAGGTAACAGGTTTTGATCTCTGCATATCTCTTGGATTTGGAATTATAATTTCTTTCCAATGGGGTTCAGAAGGCGTTTGACAAGGCACCTCACAGGAGGTTATTGCAGAAGGTAAGGGGGCATGGAGTTGGGGGTAGGGTGTTAGCGTGGATAGAGGATTGGTTGTCAAATAGGAGGCAGAGAGTGGGGGTTAATGGGTGCTATTCGGATTGGCGGTTGGTGACTAGTGGAGTGCCCCAGGGGTCGGTGCTGGGGCCTCAGCTATTTACCATTTATATAGATGATCTGGAGGAGGGAACCGAGTGTATGGTGTCGAAATTTGCTGATGACACCAAGATTGGTGGAATGGCAAATTGTGCGGAGGGTGTGGAGAGTCTGCAGAAGGATCTAGATAGGCTGGGCGAATGGGTCAGGAAATGGCAAATGGAATTTAATGTTGGCAAGTGCGAGGTGGTCCACTTTGGTAGGAAGAATGGTAGGAAGGACTATTACTTACGTGGCGAAAAACTGCAGCAGACGACGGTGCAGAGGGACCTCGGGGTCCTTGTGCATGAGTCGCAAAAACCCAGCTTGCAGGTGCAGCAGGTGGTCAGGAAGGCTAATGGGATGCTGGCCTTCATAGCGAGGGGGATTGAATATAAAAGTAGGGAGGTCTTGCTGCGGCTGTATAGGGCATTGGTGAGGCCGCAGCTGGAGTAGTGTGTGCAGTTTTGGTCGCCGTACTTACGCAAGGATATTTTGGCCTTGGAGGGAGTGCAGAGGAGGTTTACTAGGCTGATACCGGAGTTGAGGGGGTTGAGCTATGAGGAGAGACTGAATAAACTAGGCTTGTACTCGTTAGAGTTTAGAAGAATGAGGGGAGATCTCATTGAGACATACAAGATGATGAATGGGATGGATAGGATAGAGGTGGAGAGGCTCTTCCCACTCAGAAAGGACAGTAGGACTAGGGGGCACAGCCTCAAGATAAAGGGGAGGCGGTTTAGAACGGAGCTGAGGAGGAACTTCTTCACTCAAAGGGTGGTGAATCTCTGGAATTCTCTGCCCGTTGAAGTGGTGGAGGCTGCCTCGCTAAATATTTTTAAGACGCGGGTTGATGTGTTTTTGATAAGAGAGGGGATTAAGGGTTATGGGGAGAGGGCAGGAATGTGGAACTGAGACACGACAGATCAGCCATGATCTTATTGAATGGCGGGGCAGGCTCGAAGGGCTAGATGGCCTACTCCTGCTCCTATTTCTTATGTTCTTATGGGTGTGTGGTTTCACAAGGATGGAAGGAAAGGTTTTCTCTCTCGTAGCTGCTGTAGGAAGCTTTATATGGGAAGAGTTATACGATCTGTAGCAGCCACCTATCAGTTCAGCAGGAGTTCACTTTAAAATAACAAAAAGAGAATGAAGTTTGGTGTACACAGTTTAGTTTTGACATGTCAACATGCTGACGTTAGAAGTGGGGATTCCAGCACTGGGCTACTTTTACTGCATGCACTGGAGCACCTGCTTTCCTTCCACCACATCCCTGAGCCACAGGAACCGACTCCAGTTTGTCACGCTTTGCATTTCTCCCTCTCACTGCGTTATTGGGACCTGGGTTCGATTCCTGGTTTGGGTCACTGTCTGTATGAAGTCTGCACGTTCTCCCCCATGTCTGCATGGGCTTCCTTCGGGTGCTCTGGTTTCCTCCCACAATCTGAAAGACTTGCTGGTTAGAGTACATTGGCCCAAACAGGCGCTGGAGTGTAGTGACTAACGGATTTTCACAGTAGCTTCATTGCAGTGCTAATGTAAGCCTAATTGTGAAACTAATAAATAAACTTTAATTTAAACTGTTCTGTTGTCACCATTCATACATCCTCTGACCCTACTTTTCTTTTCTTCATTTGTCCCATTGCCAATCCTTTATGCTTTGCACTTTTCGCTGACAGTGCGTTAATTGACCCTCTTGTTTGCCTCCACGATGAAACTGTCCTAGTAATTTCAAAAATGTGATTCAGAGTGCAAGACAAGAGCAAATTCTTTCTCCCAAGATCACAATTCAGATGTGTCTCGAGAATTGCTTGGTGGACAATTGAGAGAACCTTAGGTTACATGAAAATATTCCTCACGTAACCCAACTCTATCTGTGTAGCTGTCAGCTGCATGTTGAAAGTTTTTTTTAAGTTTATTTATTATTATCACAAGCAGGTTAATATAATGAAGTTATTGTGAAAATCTCCCAGTTGCCATGCTCCAGTGCCTGTTCGGGTACACTGAGAGAGAATTTAGCATGGCCAATGCACCTGACCAGCATGTCTTTCGGACTGTAAGAGGAAACCAGAGCGCCTGGAGGAAACCCATGCAGACACGGGGAGAATGTGCAGATTCCACACAGACAATGACCTAAGCCCAGAATCGAACTTGGTTCCCAGGTGCTGTGAGGTAGCAGTGCTAACCACTGTGCCACCATGGATTTATTCCTTTCTTGTGAGTTTCTCCACTGTAGTCCTGAGATGCACTTTATACTCTGACTGGGATGCTGTTCCACAGAGACAGTGACCCAAGCCAGGAATCAAACCTGGTTCCCAGGCACTGTGAGGCAGCAGCGCTAACCATTGTTATGTCCCTGCCTCTATCACCATGCCTGGCAGAGTATCATTGTGCCTTGAGTAATGAACCTGATTCCAAATGTTTCTTCTGACTGAATTCTTCACAAATCTAAATTTATATCCAAATGGGCCTAATCTTGTGGCTTAATTTGAAATAATATCCCAGGCTTATCACGTCCTTACCTTTTAATATTTTCATCTTTATTGCACCTCCCTGCAAGGGCTTTGTGCGTGCAAACAGACAGCAGCAGAAATCCTCATTAGGCAGACCCTGTGAGGGTCCCTGGCAGCAAAGCCTCCATGTAATGAGGAGGAATGTGCTTTGAAAAACAATCAACGTGCTCATCAGATCTGAGAGGCATTAGCAAAGGTGCTAGATTGTTATCTTCATCGCAAATAAAACCAGCAAGCTCCAGTATCAGACACAGTGCAAAAGTAAATATTGCCATCTTCGGTGCTTAACCCATTCTCGTATCCGTCCCGGGGGAAAGGTAACCTGTGTGAAATAATTCCACCAGAGTTGTAACTCCTGGCCACCATCCATTTATACCTGCTAGAATGGCTGGTGTGTGGATATTGAGAGACAACAGGGTCAGGAAGGCTATACAAGTCTTTGTAGAGCAATTGGTCAGTGCCTCTGGTTGTTAACCAAAAGATTGGTGGTTCAAGGTCATCCAGAGGCAGAGTTTCTCTGTTTTTGGGGCAGCACGGTGCCACAGGGGAAATGGTGAGATCAGGCACATGGAATTAACCAGCTGGCTCCCCATTGATACCCACATGGACGGCAGTCAAGGCCAAGTCAGCTAAATACACGAGAGGGAAAGGAATGAAAGGTGATGCTGGTCGTGTTAGATGGGGAGAGGTGGGAGGAGGCCAGTGTGGAAGTTAAGTACCAGCATAGAACAGATGGGCTGAAAGGCCTGCTTGTGGGCTGTAGATCCCATTGGTGGGATCTTCTGGTGGCGGAGGCGATTCGTCAATGGCCACACGTAGGATTTTCTGGTCCTGCCGATGCCTGCGGTGCTCGCTATGACTCATCCATCCCACTGCCTGGGAACTCACTGTGGGTGGGAGAGGTGGGGGGCGGCGGTGGGGGGGTCACCTTCGGGGGGACCAGAAGATCCCAACGACAGGAAGAGCTGAATCCCACCCTTCGTAATGCTACACCGACTAGACCATCATTCCTCTTGCTAAGGATTAAAGGTCGGCACGGTGGCACAGTGGTTGACACTGCTGCCTCACAGTGTCAGGGACCTGGGTTCAATTCCCGGCGTGGGTCGTGGTCTGCCTGGAGTTTGCACGTTCTCCCTTTGTCTGTGCGGGTTTCCTCCGGGTGCTCCGGTTTCTTCCTACAGTCTGAAAGTTAGGTGTATTACTCTGAAAGATGTGCTGGTTAGATGCATTGGCCATAAAAGTGCTATCTAAGTATAAGTTGTTGCTGCTGTTCTTTTCATCACAAGGCAGTGGAAACAGAATATTTGAATATTTTTAGGGTAGAGCTAGATAGAATCTTGATAATTATTGAATTCAAATTCCACCATCTGCCATGGTGGGATTCGAACCCTGGTCCCCAGAACGTTAGCTGAGTTTCTAGAGTAATAGTCTAGCGACAATACCACTAGGCCAAAGCCTGGACTTTGGAGGGCTGAGGGGGTTGGAGGATCACAGAAACATGGATGAGGGTTTCAGTAGCAGGAAGGTTGTGGGAGGGCCACAGGTGGGAAATATTGTGGAGGTGGAAGTGATTTTGGAGATGGAGAGAATATGGGGTCAGAATCTTCGCTCCGGGTCAAATAGGATGTCAATTTTGCAAATGGTTTGGTTCAGTCTACGTTAGAATCCATGACTTGGGGAACACAATTTGTTGCAGGGTCGAAGACTGTGGCTTTTGTCTCTCCTGCGGAATTAATTTCAAGAGAAAGTTCCCTCTTCAGGATGTCCACAGTTTTTAACCAGCCCTACTTTTTGCGGATACTGAAACTGGGGGAGGAGGTAGCAAGAGGAAAGGGATGAAAGCTACTGTAAGGATCACCATCAGAACAAGGATCGCGATAAGAAAGCTTTGACTAAAACACGCTTTCTTTAAATGAGTCTAATATTCCAACACAAAAAATAGCGTAAAGGGAGGGTAAAATACGACCAAAACAAGTGCCCAATACAACGTTTGTAGATTGGATTCAGATTGGTGGAGCGTTGATTCATGAGTTCCAGAGGCTGAAGTAACAAATCTGAAATCACTGACCCTGAAGGGGAATGAAATTTGGCCACTTGCGACTGGGCTTTTCTTTGTCACAAGTGATGCGCAAGTAAATGTCCAACCTTATCACGCGAAACGCCTTCAATATCGGGAGTTTTAGAGATCTTTGCCAAAATCAATTAATAAGATGCTACACAGAAAGTAGCTTGAAGCAATAATGAGGCAGTAAGATCATCCTCATACTCTTGTGCTGGCTTTTTCCTCGCAGCTCATGTTAAGTGGAGAAGGAGTGTTGGATGTAAATTAGAGGTATTTTTATGACAAATCCGGAGATTAGTGAAGGCGACCTGCTGAGAGTGTGTTGGGATTGGCAGTGGGTACTCATGCTGAACAAGGTTTTTGGCCGGTATTCTGAATGTCCCCTCTCGCAAGTCCTCACCGCACCAGGATTCAGTTTCAAGCATTCTTGGTGTACACCTTGTCAGGTTATCAGTAGTAAGTAGGCGGTGACACAGTGTTATTGTCATTGGATTTCTGGCCAGGGACCCAGATGAATGCTCTGGGGACCTGGGTTCAAATCCCACCACGGCAGATGATGAAATTTGAATTCGATAACAATAAACTCTGGAATTAAAAATCTAATGATGACCATGAATTGTTTATGGTAAAGACCCATCTGGTTCACTAATGTCCTTTAAGGAAGGAAATCTGCTGTCCTTACCCAAGCTGGCCTACATGAGACTCCAACAATGTGGTTGACTCTTAACTGCCCTCTAAAATGGCCTACCAAGCCAGTCAGTGTAAGGGCAATTAGGGGTGGGCAACAAATCCTGGCCTTGCCAGTGATGCCCACATCCCATGAAATAACTAATTAAATAAGTGAGCCAATTGTTTCAATCTTTTCATTGTTGTAAATGCTGGCTTCATCTCTTGGGTGTGTTGTGTCTTGTTACTGGAAACTGAGGTATCACCATTACTAACGTCACAGCCACCTAGGGACAGGAGGAAGGATGGACTGACATACTGGTTGAAGAGTGGGAGGAAGATCAGCCGGACAGAGGGCGAAGAAGGTCAGAATAAACAAGAGGTGCTTCATCAAGCTCCAACAAGACCAATGCCCGAGGAAACTCTGGCTCGGAAGAGAAATGATTCCAGAACAGGGAGCAGTGTATGAGAGGGAATGAGGGAGACATGATTGATTCATCATAGTTTTTAAATAGGGTGTTGAAAATTATTTGAAAAAGTAAAGAATATTAAAAAGGGAAAGGATTGCTTGAAAATGGCAGCGGGATGGGGCTATTTGGAAAAACCTTTCAGAGAACTGATTTATTCATGGCTTGTTCTGTCTGAGACAGAGGGCTCTGGAAAAACACAGCAGGTCTGTTAGCATCTGTAAGGAGAGAAAGCAGAATGAATACTTCCAGTCCTTTAGACTCTTCATCAGAGCTAAGGAAAGGGAGAATGTGTTAGATTTTAAAGTGTACCTGTGAGAGATTGCAATACAATGTAACAGCTTTAAGAATAAAATACAGATTGCCTAGTGTGTCCATGCATATGTGTGTGTGCGTGTCTGCATGCGTGTATTTGTGTGTGTGTGTCTGCATGCGTGCATTTGTGTGTGCGCGTATGTGTGTGTGTATGAGTGAATGAGTATGTGTGTGTGTGTCTGTGTGTGTGTCAGTGAGGGAGTGTGTGTGTGTGAGTGTGTATGTGCATGAGTGAGTCTCTGTGTATGTGTGTGCGCACATGCGTGCGTGCACGTGCATGCATGTGTATGTGTCAGTGTGTGTGTGTGAGCACATGTGTGTCAGTGTATGTGTGTGCATATCAGTGAGTGTGTGTGTGTATGAGTGAGTGTGTGTGAGTGTGTGAGTGAGTGAGTGAGTGTGTGAGTGAGTGTGTGTGTGAGTGTGTGTGTATGTGTGTGCGCACATGCGTGCGTGTGTTTGCATGTGTGTGTGAGCGTGTGTGTGTGTCAGTGTATGTGTGTGCATATCAGCGAGTGTGTGTGTGTGTGAGTGAGCGAGTGTGTGTGAGTGAGCGAGTGCGTGTGTGTGTGTGTGTGTGCATGTGTGTGTGTGTGCGTGTGTGTGTGTGTGTATGTGTGTGTGTGCGTGTGTGTGTGTGTGTGAGTGAGCGAGTGTGTGTGTGTGTGTGCGTGTGTGTGTGTGCGTGTGTGTGTGTGTGTGTGTGAGCGAGTGTGTGTGTGTGTGTGTGTGTGTGTGTGCGTGTGTGTGTGTGTGCGTGTGTGTGTGTGTGTGTGTGTGAGGTGATGGTTGCATTGAGACAATACATATACAGCAGCATTGGTGGTTCAATGGTACAATTCTGACTTGCCACGCGGGAGGTCTGGATGCGAACCCTGACCTATGTCTCTGCCTGTGTGGGGCTCAAGGGATATGGGGGGGAGAGGGGGATCGGGATATTGAATCTGATGATCAGCCACGATCAGAATGAATGGCAGAGCAGGTTTGAAGGGCCAAATGCCCTCTGCTGCTTCTAGTTTCTATGTATGTTCCTATGTATATATGGGATGCTTCTTTTAAAAAAGGGGTTTAAGATTCAGGAGAAAAGTCAAGAGCAAAGCTGCCAAACACAACGTTTGAGAACTCAACACTTCTATCGGATTCACTTGCTGTTTCTTCTCAATCGTGCCCCTAAATCCCACAGAATGCTCCTCCTTGAGATACAGTCTGTGTCAGCCGTGGTGTGCTCCAGGTATTGGCCCTCCGTTTAGACAGACTCTAAGAGGAGATATGGAGTATTTGCTGAGTTCTGCACTTGTCCTCACAGAGGAATGACCTGCATAATTCAGTCATACATAGCACTCATACCGCCAGTGCAGAGCTAGCTCGAATCCTTCTATTAGTCTTTCCGATGTCTGCATTACCTGAAGTGCAGGCTTCCTAATAAAGGTTGTAATGAATCTGAGCCTTGAAGAAGAATATATATACATCATGGTTGTTGCGGGGAGTATGTTTAGAATTCAGATCCGTTTTGCAAGGTGCCAATTTGTCTATGAAATCTTTCAAATTGGTAGCTGGGAGGATAACTACCTGTTTGTTTTAAGCTGAGCTAATGCATTTGTGTTTACAAAGAACAAAGAACAAAGCACAGTACAGCGTGGGAACAGACCCTTCGGCCCTCCAAACCTGCACCGATCATGATGCCTAAACTGTATCTTTCCATTCCCATCCTTTTTTAAAATTTGATTCATTATTGTCACATGTATTAGCATATAGTGAAAAGTATTGTTTCTTGCGCTATACAGACAAGGCATACCGCTCAGAGAGAGGGAAATGAGAGAATGCGGAATGGAGTGTTACAGTCATAACTGGGATGTAGAGAAAGGTCAACTTAATGCAAGGTAGGTCTGACAGCAGCAGGGAAGAAGCTGTTTTTGAGTCGGTTGGTACGTGACCTCAGACGTTTGTATCTTTCTCCCGATGGAAGAAGGTGGAAGAGAGAATGTCCAGGGTGTGTGGGGTCCGTGATTATGCTGGCTGCTTTGCCGAGGCAGCGGGAAGTGTAGGGGCAGTGTCAATGGATGGGAGGATGATTTGCGTGATGGATTGGGCTACATTCACGAACGTTTGTAGTTTCTTGCAGTCTTGGGCAGAGCAGGAGCCGTACTAAGCTGTGATACAACCAGAAAGAATCCTGTTTATGGTGCATCTGTAAAAGTCCAATTCATGTATTCGTCTAGATGTTTCTTAAATGCTGCCATCGTACCTGCTCCCACCACCTCCCTGGGAAGCACATCCCAGACATTCCCCGCCCTCTGTGTAAAAAACATGCCTTGCACATCTCCTCAAAACTTTTCCCCATGCACCTTAAACCCATGTTCCCTAGCACTTGCCTTTTGTACCCTTTACGTAGATTTCCTCTGGGGTTTCAGGGTGTTTTGATGGAGACTCAATCACATTGCTATGGCTCTGGGGTCACATGTAGGTCAGGCCAGATAAGGACAGCAGATTTCCTTCTGTAAAGGACATTGATGAATCAGATGGGTTTTTCCAACAATCGTTTCATGGTCATTAATAGATTCTTATTTCCAGATTTTCTTATTGTTGAATTCAAATTCCACCGTCTGCCATAGCGGGATTTGAACCTGGGTTCCCAGAACATGAGCTGAGTTTCTGAATTATTGGTCTAGTGATAAAACATAAAGGCCATCGCTTCTCCAATATACACTTGCGCCAATGGAATGCCACAAACTCTCTCTACCCTGCCGGATTAAGCAACTGGCAGTGTAGCACCCATAACACTTCCACACTTATCATTGGGAATGGTGAAAACACATGAATGTCACTTGGCCAATTGGTGCCCGGCTGGTCAAAAGCAAGATGAATGAGTTTAATTATTAATTACCCTTACCGTTGTCGGTGGGCATGCTTCCAACTTTAGCGCACATCCGTCAATTGAAATATCGTGCAAGGTCGCCATGATGTGAGAATTGGTGCTCAACTGCTTCTCACATGTGAGTTCTGGTCAGGTGAGTTCCAGCTCAAGCTCCTGAAAATTCTGACCCATTGCCATCCCTACTGTTGAGCCGGTGGAACATTGGCTTCTCTCTGTTTCAGTTTATATATTGGCGTCACAAATAGGCTTACATTAACACTGCAATGAAGTTACTGTGAAAAACCTCTACTCGCCACACTGTTCAGGGACACTGAGGGAGAGTTTAGCATGGACAATGCACCTGACCAGCACGTCTTTCGTACTGTGGAGGAAACTGGAGGAAACCCCACACAGACGCAGGGAGAACCTTCCAATTCACTGGGTGGAATTCTCCAGCCACGCTGGTCTAAAGGCCAGAAATTCCTGCCCAACCATCAATGGCATTTTACATTCTCTGCAACCCGCTTGCTAAAACTCCAGTGGCGGGCGGGATGGGCGAGTTCCAGCCACTTACTTTTTTTTGCATAGAAAAGTTGATTCACTGTCAGTAGTTCAGCACGACAAGTTCTTCTGGTAATGCAAGCTTATGAATAACCATGCTGCAAATCATTTACTCCATCGGTTTCTGTCATAACTCACAGCTTCTATTATCTTCCCAGGTGGTCAAGTACTCCATTCCCATTCTCCTTCTCTGTATAAAAGTGAGCTTTCCCCAACAGCCTAAAATTTGCATCCTGAATGCTCATGATGACTGCATTGCACAATCTATAGGTTTGCTGTTCTGCCTCCGTGCTAACATCAATAACCCAACACTATTCATTAGTTTCACTCCTGCAATGTTATTTGCCTAACTTTAAGTCTGTGTGTTCATCAATATTCTCTCAGGAGCGCTTTGAATCTTTTACCATTTTCTTTACATTGATCTCGTTTGGGGCAGGTTATTGCTTATTCACTCTTAAATATTTTGAGTCCCCTCGGTTCATAGAATAGAATAGAATCAGAGAATCCCCACACTGCAGAAGAAGGCCATTCGGCCCATTGAGTCTGCGCCGACAACAATCCCATTCAGGGCCCACCTCCACAACCCTACTAGTTCTCCTGGTGCTAAGAGGCAATTTCGCAAGGCCAATCCACCTAACACGCACATCTTTGGAGTGTGGGAGGAAACTGGACCATTCGGGGGAAACCCACGCAGACATGGGGAGAATGTGCAGACTTCTCAGAGGCAGTCACCTGAGGTCAGAATTGAACCCGTGTCCCTGGCGCTGTGAGGCAGCTGTGCTAACCACTGTGCCACCGTGCCACCCTAATTAAGCATGCATCTTTGTTCCTTGCAATTTTCTGTCATGATGCTAAAATTGGTTTTTGCTTGAATATCAGGGGTTACCATCCCCTCTGGTCTCCGTATCTTGTTTGTCTATATAAGTCCCATCAATCCTCTGACCCCTCCTTACCTTATTCCCTCACATTATTAACAAGGATACCAGTGGAATGCAAGCTTTGTTTTTCTATCCTTTCACTGTTAGAGCCACAAGCAAAATGTATGTTAGAGTGGTTAAGTGTTATGAATGTTCTCAGAAGTATTATTTCAAATGTGCAATGAGTAATTGATCAAACAATCACTTGGCAGCAGAAAATTGAACATTGTGGAAAAGGGAGAATACTGGAGCCTACATCTTTCATGTCATCAGGACAAACACAAGGGTGCCCAATTTCAAACAACCAGAACAATTTATACTACAGGAGAAAAGGGTGCTGAATGGCTGACAAGTTGACTCTGATTGGCTGAGGCATTGCCATGGAGAAAGCAATGGGGAACTATAAACTCTCTAAACTCCCGCATAGTGCAATAAAGGCACAAAGTTTGAACGTGTGCCTTTAGTTTGTAGAGAATGGGTCGCTGACTATGAATGTATGTCATTTCTTGTCAGTGTAAATGAGTTACATCACTGGCTTGACTGATTATTTTGTATTGGTTGTTAGTGTAGTTACGAGCACACTCAGGATTGTTCAGAAAGTGCTACTCTATCACAGAATCCCACGCTGTTATCCTTCTCAGTAATATGAATATTTGGCCAGTTGTACAATAATCCAAGATATCATATTGCCTGCTTCAGTATTGCTGCTTTCAACATATTACACGGGAGTGCTTCCTGGAACTCACTCTGCGGAGGGGATTCCCTCACAGCCTGGTGGGAGAGCCAGATCGGGCCCTCTTGTTCTTGGATAATTGTGGGGAGCGCAGGTGTTGAGGATTCCCTGAAGGCTATGAGTATTCTGGTTTTGAGAAGGCCCGGGGGCTCCTTGTGAGGCCTGTGGACTGCGGTGTTGGATTTCAAGGCCCACAAAAAACTCGACAGCAAGATACTAGTAAAACATAGCAGGGCTTGTTCTAGCCGTCAGCCCAATAAGGACACACAAATATCCGGTACAGGAGCAGGTGTGGGCCATGCAATCCCTTAAACTGCTCTGCCATTCAATAAAATAATGGCTGATCTTATCTTGGCCTCATCCTGCCTGTTTCCCATCTGTCGAGACTCCACTATAATTGATAAATCTATCTCAGGCTCGAGTACATGCAATGACTCAGGTTCTCCAGTGCTCTGAGGTAGAGAATTTTGAACGTTTTTGTGTCGTGTTCCTGTTTCCAGACAACCGACAGCATTGGGCTCCCCCTCCGCAGACATGGGCGAGATTTTCCAGCCACTCTCGCCCCAAAAACTGGAAAATTCCGCCCGAGGACAACAGAACTTTGCATGGTCCACAACGCTCTCCATGGTGGGTGGGATGGAAAAATTCCCTCCATGGGCATAATCTTACCAGCTAATCACACACCCCCCCCCCACTGCAAGCGAGGACGGGGAACTTGGCGTTTATCCAAGTCGCTGTTCATTGCAGCAGGACCAGAACAGCTGGAAACTTCCATATTAAAATTCTACAATGGCAGTTTTCCAATCTTTTCCCTGGCCCTTTCCAGCTTTTTGCTGTGGGTATGGGGGAAGGTTAAAGTGGAGGGCGTTAACTCATTTCCGTCAATGATTCTGTGGAACAACAATCTGTCCTGGTCCCTCCACGCCAACGCTATCATTAAGAAAGCCCACCAATGCCCCTCCTTTCTCAGGGGGCTAAGGAAATTCAGCATGTCTGTGACTATCACCGATTCACCATAGAAAGCATCCTTTCCCGATGTAAGAGGTGACAGGTTGCCCTCCAGGGACCAAATTCATCTAATTCACCTTCCCCCCAGGACAAAATAGAGCTCCTGCTCGGATAAACAAGTGCATTTATTGAGTCAGATGTTACAGTCTCAGGAGTAGAATAATTTACACTTATCACTCTAGGAACTGTCCTGGTCCCTCCATGCTGATGCTGTAGTTAAGAAAGCCCACCAATGCCTCTTCTTTCTCAGGAGGTTAACGAAATTTGGCATGTCAGCTATGACTTTCACCAATTTTTATAGCTGCACCATAGAAAGCATTCTTTCTGGTTATATCACAGCTTGGTATGGCTCCCGCTCTGCCCAAGGCCGCAAGAAACTACAGAAGGGTTGTGATCGTAGCCCAGTCCATCACACAAACCAGCCTCCCATCCATTGACTCTGTCTACACTTTCCGCTGCCTCGGAAAAGCAGCCAGCATAATTAAGGACCCCATGCTCCCTGGACATTCTGTCTCCCACCTTCTTCCATCGGGAAAAAGATACAAAAGTCTGAGAACAAGTACCAAGGAACCCAAACACAGCTTCTTCCCCACTGCCGTTAGGCTTTTCATAGAATCCTAACGGTACAGAAGGAGGCCCTTTCGCTCTTCGAGCCTGCACCAACGGCAATCCCGCCCAGGCCCTATCCCCATTACCAGACATATTTACCCTGATAATATCCCAGATACCAAGGGTCAATTCAGCATGGTCAATCAACATAACCCATGCACCTTTGGACTGTGGGAGGAAAGTGGAGCACCTGGATGAAACCCACACAGACACAAGCAGAATGTGCAAACTCCACACAGTCAGTGACCGGAGGCCAGAATTGAACCCGGTCCCTGACGCTGTGAGGCAGCAGTGCTAAATACTGTGCCACTATGCCGTCCTACCACTCTTGAATGGACCTACCCTATGTTAAGTTGACCTTTGTCTATACCCTAGCTATGAATGTAACATTACATTCTGCAACCTCTCCTTTCCTTCTCCCCTAAGTATTCTATGGATGGTATGCTTTGTCTCTGTAATGCGCAAGAAACAATACCTCTCACTGTATCCTGACACATGTGACAATAATAAATCAAATCAAATAGAAATGATCAATCTCTAGCTCTGACCCCCTCAGGTGACAGTGGGTGTGTTATTGAATTAGTTTGAAAATTGGAAAGATTTCAGAAAATAACACTTTGGATTGCAGTAATCTCACATTCTGTCAGTGTAACATGCTTCAGAGTAGCAGGTAATGATGTCTGTGATTTCTGAAGCTTTCTATCACTGAGGGTTCCCTTATGCTGTGGCTGGGTCTGTTGTAGACTAATCACTAGAGATTGATACCGTAACTATTCAACCACTCTATTAACATTGTCTCACGTGTTATGATCCCTATAGGGACCTTTTAAGAGGCTTTTCACTTTTAACAAGAGATTTGAATTCCTTATGACCGATTCAAAAAAATCACATGACAAAATTTTATGTTTTGAGACTTTTACTGTAAAAAAAAACTCAAATCAACATTGACAAAACATTATATAGTAGGCAACGTATACAGTACAGAAAAGATAACCTCCTTAAATTCTGAACAAGAATGAAAACCTCATGAAACACCACACTGTACTCCCTGGAGAATTGTAGTCTCTCGAGGAACCATTCTAAACTTACTCTCACCCACTAACAGTGTCATTTCTCCCTGTTTCACTAAGTTGTAATATCCTGTACCCCTTGAAAGTTGTTTCCTTTGGCCTTCTGAGGATTCCTGAACTGACTTCCAGCTCCTCTTTCTCCCAGCCACACCAAAGCGATTGTTCAGAATCCTTAATGTTCGGTCAATCCTGTCTCTTTCAGCAGAGAAAATGCTCTCACCCACATTCTGCCTGGTGTTTAGCAGAGAGCAGTCTTCCCTCCTGGTATTTGTAGCTACTGCTATTTCTCTGCCTTTCTCGCTTCAGAATTCTACATCTCTCTGTCTATCGCAAAGTCTCTATGACAGTGGGATGCAGCTTGCTGTTGGCCAGTGGCTGGATCTTCTGGTCTTCCTCCTGTTGTTGGGATTTCTTGTTGATTTCTTCCCCTCGCCCCCAGCCCAATGCTGCCAGGACACCCGCAGCTGGGGTACGCCGCCAGTGGAAACAGAAGATACTGCCAGCTTGAAGAGCCAAATGACCTGGCCATATTTCGATATAAATTTACATATATGTGTATCCGTGGTCTTTGAATCAGTAAGTCTGCAATAGCAAGATCAGATATCTCCGTCTTTGCGTTCAGGTGTTAAATCTGGCACTTGGATTTTAATAGCATTTAACCCTGGGCCCTCAGTATCCATGGCAACCAGGTTATATTGGTTTATCACTGGGCAAAACTAGGAATGATGTGGAGATGCTGGTGTTGGATTGGGTAAAAACAGAATGAAGTCTCACAACACCAGCTTAAAGTCCAACAGGTTTATTTGTAGCAAATGCCGCTAGCTTTTGGAACAGGCTGTCCCTTCGTCAGGTGGGTGGGAGTTCTGATCACAAACAGTGCATATAAAGACACAAACTCAATTTATAGCAAAGACTCACCTTCCAATCATTATTCATGTAAATTGAGTTTGTGCCTTTATGTGCCCTGTTTGTGATCAGAACTCCCACCCACCTGACGAAGGGACAGCCTGTTCCGAAAGCTAGCGGTGTTTGCTACAAATAAACCTGTTGGACTTTAAGCTGGTGTTGTGAGACTTCATTCTGTCGAAATTAGGAAGTCATATGCTCCATTTTATCTTAAGTTAAAGGAAACACTTTAAAACATAGCCATCCATAAAAAAATCTTGTACTCATAACATGTGACTACCAGGAGGATAGAAAGTGAATGGGTGGCACGGTGGCACAGTGGTTAGCACTGCTGCCTCACAGTGCCAGGGATCTGGGCTCGATTCCCGGCTTGGGTCACTATGCATAGTCCGCACGCTGTCTGCGCTGGTTTCCTCCGGGTGCTCCAGTTTCCTCCCACAGTCCAAAAGATGTGCTGGTTAGAGTGTATTGGCCGTGCTAAATTCTCCCGCAGTGTACCTGAACAGGTGCCGGAGTGTGACAACTAGGGGATTTTCGCAGCAACTTAATAGCAGCGTAATTAATACAGTGACTCTAATAAATAAATAGATTTCAGCATTTTTGTTGTCTGGCAGCTTCTGAATCACAACTTGCTTTGTGACGACTTGCTCAGTTTTCTAAATTCGAAGTGGTCCGCTGCCAATCCTGTTTTACTAACAGCGTGACTTGCAGAATGAATTGGAATTCAGTAAAAAGCAGGAAATGTTAAACGTCACTTCAAAGAGTCATTTTTGTGTTTGCGTATAAAACAAATGCTGCTCTTCTTAAACAAAATGATTGCAGTCCTCGAACAGTTCGTGTATTGTTTTAGGTTGCGGTGACGCTAGTATTTCAGGAGAAATAAAGAAACATGAAAATCAATTGCTATTATATAGTGGTGACATGTTAATCTGATAGGCGGCATTGTTTTACAGCACATGCATTTGAGTCATTCGACAAAAATGTAGGCGTGAAAAGAGAGGGAGAGAGGTGCAAATCTGTTTGGAATTGTTCTCAGACAAATGTGTTTGGACTGCAGACTTCAGCAGGTGGATTTTGAGAATGAGCCAAGTATTAGTAAAGTCTTGTTATTCAGAGCGAACCTGACAGCTGGATTCATCCTGACCCACTGCAGTTTCTTTACAGCTTTCCTGCCTGTGACGCAGTTGAACATCAGGCCAGCCTAGTGTGTGTAATTGCATTAGTCAGGTTCTTGCTGCAGAGATCGATCAGCCAGGTCGCGCTCCCCATTACCCAGTGGGCCCAGGCACACCCAAGAGCGAACGCAAGCAAATATTTGTAATACCGGTGGACCCAGGTTCTGCGTACGGTGTTAACGTGCCTCACCAGTGAGCTAAGGCCTTCTGCTAAAGCATCGTCGGCTGAACGCTCAGATCCTCTGAGAGCGCCGCCACTGATGTGGTCTGCACGATTTAGTTATAACTCATTCACTTTGTCACGCCAATCTTCAGGAATGTCTGGTAGATAATAATGGTTATGAGATTGTTGGCAGCTGCAGCCCAACATCTAGAAACATCTGCAGGGGAAAGAAATAAGGAGAGAAATCACATGTGTTGTGATAGAGAGGGGTCGAGGCTTCTTTTTACTAACACACACACACACAGGCCGGAATGTTACTCGGAATCGGGGCGGGCGAGGTTCGCAGAGCGGAATTCTCCGTTGGCCACAGGCGGGATCTAATGAGCCTCGAGGTCGTATAGTACCAGCCACAGTCAGGCAGATATAATGCCGGACAACCTTTCTGATGCGTTGCGTGCTCATTGTTTGGTGCATTGTGTGTTAAACAACAACACCGTTTGTGGTGACGTAAAGGTGCGACTTTCTTGAAGAAACGCTAAGCGCTAATGGACGAGAGGCTGCACAGCTTCCATCAAACAGAACACAAGGCAATGAGGAGGAAGAGGAATTTATTCACTAATGTTGCCCAAGTTTTGTTCACTCGTTTAAAAAGCAGACAATCCATTTAAATCTCTGCTTTGTATTCAGACACCAAAATAAAGGACTGAACTTCTGTTCTGTTGCCATAGCACTTTTTTGTAGCCTTGGCTATTCTGAAAATCTTGTCTACCAGTGATTCAGATATCATGTTATTGTCTATGCCTGCTGCACAGCTTTTAATCATATGCTCCTTGACCTCAACGTGACTATCTCCAATCTCTTATTGTAGATGCTTTGAGCGTTTCTTCCTTGCCACAAAAGAGAGATAGCTTTATTCTCTTATCTCTTGTCTAATGCATGTTTTATTTATCAATTTAAACAATTTTAGCCCTTGGGTAAGTGTAAGGATGCTTGTTCACCAGTTTAGGGAAATCACAGCTCCTTTGTTTACAGGTTAAACTTATACAGAAACTCATAGCCTAGGGGATGTCATCAGCTCCCAAGTTGCTGTCCTGACACCTCAGTTTATCCTTGAGGGTAGCAAATGGTTTTATTTCTTCAGTAACTGGCTCAGTGGCCCAGCCTGTAAGGATCTTGTGTCTCACTCTGGACACAAGTGGATAAAACTAAAGTAAAGTTTACTTATTCATCACAAGTAGGCTTACATGAACACTGCGATGAAGTTACTTTGAAAGTCCCCCAGTCATCACACTCCAGTACCTGTTCAGGTACGCTAAGGGGCAATTTAGCACGGCCAATGCGTCTAACTGCACATCTTTTGGACTGTGGGAGGAAACTGGAGTACCCGGGGGAAACCCACGCAGACACGGGGAGAACGTGTAAACTCCACACAGAAGGTGATTCAAGCCGGGAATCGAACTCAGGTCCCCTGCGCTGTGAGGCAGCAGTGCTAACCACTTGTCTGGTAGCTGATTTGCTTTGCCAAGACTGACAAAGTGTCCAAGTAATTCGATGACATGCCAATTTCCTGTGGTACTGGAGTAGCTGTCATACTTTCATGTAAAGGTAGGCTGTGAGGTACAGCAACATTTTCTATGGGTGTTCCAGGTCAGTGATTGAATGTATATTCGTGGGCAGACAGAATAATGCTCAATGTTGAATTCTTCATAGAATCATCACAGAATCCCTATAATGCAGAAGGAGGCCATTCAGCCCATCAAGTCTGCACCAACCACAATCCCACTCAGGCCCTATCTCTACAACCCTACATATTTACCCTGCCAATCCCCCTGACACTAAGGGCAATTTAGCATGGCCAATCCTCCTAACCAGCACATTTTTGGACTGTGGGAGGAAATCGGAACACAGAATCATAGAATCCCTACAGAGCTCAAAGAAGCCATTTGACCCATCGAGTCTTACTGACAACCCAGCCTTATCCCTATAACCCCATAGCACCCAAAGTAATCATACGCAGACAGTGGAAGAATGTGTAAACTGGAATCCAACCTGGTCCCTGGCACTGTGAGGCAGCAGTGCTAACCACTGTACCACCTTGCCACCCATTAATGCCTACCAATGACAGTAATCTATTAGCAGGAATTGAGCAGTTCCTGCTTGCTGTCTCACTGCCCACACTCCAGGAGAACTCCTGCGCTCCCGACACTTGACACCTTTTGCACCCAAGTCCTCCCAACATCCAACCAGAGTATGGGTTGACTAGCTCCGACTGCTGGTTAGTGTTCCATTTGAAAATATCAGCTCTCATGAGTGAGCAAGAGAGATCATGGAGAAGCAGTGGTTCTTGGTTTGATGCAGCTTGAGTATGTTGCATGCTGCACACCTTGATACTTCCCTCACCATGTCTACATACCTTGCTGCCCAGTGTAGGGATTCCTTTAGCCTTGTATCTTGTTGTCTCCTGTCCAGGGTGCCCTTGGTGGAGTTGCTGGGTAAAGTATCTCTGCAAAGGGATGGGGTGACAAATCGCTGGCCAGGCAGCATCAGCCCATCTGTGTGAGAGGCTACCCCCTCTTGCACAGAGAAGAATGTGCAGAGTTCATGGGGAATCTCCTGTGAGGATTCATATCATCCTTTCATTGTGACTCTGAGAAGCAGCTGCACATCAGATCCGTCTGTAGGACATCCTTAATCTTCTTGATTCGATGAGATAGGAGGAGTTGTGTGGTCATGATGTTAATGTCCTTCTCTTGATCGGCCTGGTGGGGAGGAAGTCTCTGGAAAGGGAATCAGCAACTCCTTACCACGCTTGTGGACGACACTGAGGTTGTAGTGTCGTAGTTTGAGCATTGAGCACTGTAGACACAGTGTGAAAAGACTTTGTAAGAATAGTGATGAGTGGCTGATGGCCAATATCAACAATTACAGAACAACCATATATGAAGTCATGAAATGTTTGACAAGCGAAGATGAGGGTAAGGATCTCCTTCTGGGTCTGGGCATAACAAGGCTCAGGATCAGTGAGGACCCTTGATGCAAAAGCTACTGGCCTGCCATCATGGATGCAAACTGTGCCAAGAGGGCATCTGCTGATAGGAGTACAGACACTCAAACATCGAAGCACTGGAGGGGCTGAGAGTGCCTGCTTGAGTTTGTTGAATGTTTGCCAACACCATTCAACATCTTGGTGTAGAAACAGAATTGGATTCAATTTGGATGGAATAAAAATGGTTCAAAAGGCTGACTGGCTGCTGGCAGGGGAGGACAGGCTGCCATGGCTTGGCTCAGCAGCATTTCACAAAATGTTTCTATTTGTATCTCTGAACCACCTCGAGCCTCGCTAAAGTTAGGAGTGTACACCTGTAACTTTTTTGATTTGTCCAATAGGCCAGCACTGCAATAAATATGCCAGTCCTCTTCAAATTCTGTCTTGCTGTCTGTGACGTAACATAGAAACATAGAGGACAGGAGCAGGAAGAACCTGCTTCGCCATTCATCACCATCACGGCTGATCATCCAGCTGAATAGCCTTATCCTGCTTTCTCCCCACATAATCTTTAATCCCATTCAGCCCAGACATTTTCTTCAAACACCAGTGAGTCGATGTGGTGATGTCCCTGTGCCAACCTGCCAAATCTTGACACTATGTCAGAAGTGTTGTGTTCTAATAACTGGCGACTGGGAACTAAGACATGCACATGGCGAATTTTCCAGCTGTTCAAGCCAACGGGATTTTTTGGTCTCGCTGCAGTGAACGGAGGTTTGGCTGAGCACTGAATTCCTTGTCCTCACTTGCAACCTCAGCGATGTGTGAATAGCCAGAAAGTTCTGGTCTAGACGTTTGTCGATGGTAACTCACATCTCTTACCTGCTGTGTCCGTGCCCACGCTCTGGGAGAACTTCCCTACCTGTGATCCCTTTTGTACCCACGTCATCCCAACATCCATGTGACTACCCGGTCTACACTCCTCATTTCAGAGCAGTAATTTTTTTGAAGGAATTGAATTTCCGGGAACTAAAATTTGGGGCAATACGGTGGCACCGTGGTTAGCGCTGCTGCCTCACCTCACCAAGGATCCGGGTTCAAATCCAGCCTTGGCTGTGTGGAGTTTGCACATTCTCCCCGTGTCTGTGTGGGATTCCTCCAAGCGTTCTGGTTTTTCACAGTAACTTCATTGCAGTGTTAAGTGACACTGATGAACAGACTTTAAACTTCCATCCCACAGTCTAAAGATGTGCGGATTAGGTGGATTGGCCATGTTAAATTGACCCCAGTGTCAGGGGGATTAGCAGAGTTATGGGGATAGGGCCTGGGTGTGATAGCGGTCGGTGCAGACTTGATGGGCTGAATGGCCTTTATAAGAAATAGGAATTGCATTTATCTGCATTGTAGTGATTCTATTCTATAAAAAAATGGCCAAACTGGGCGGCGTGGACAAGTTGGGCTGAAGGGCCTGTTTCTACGCTGTAATCCTCTATGAGATGTTGCATTGTGTATGGCCTTGTACATCCTGTCGTATGAAAGATGAAAGCAAATGGAGAAAAATGTAGCACAGTGTTGTTGGAATGTCACCGAAGATGAAGGATTACTGCTGTGGAGACCTGGGATGTTTGTGCGTGGGGTTGAGAAGTTTAAAGATGATCTGAAAGAGGCCTTCAGGATTGTGAAGGCTTGCAATAAGTGATTGATTGCTTCCAGTGGGCTGGTGAGGTATTAACAAGCAGGAACAAATATGAGATAACCACAACAAGAAATGAAAGGGGATTTTCTCTCAGCAGGTTGTTAGATTGTGGCATTCACAACCACAAACAGTTGTTAAGCTGGAAGCTTTATCCTCATTTAAAGTAAAATTAGATAGCGCCTTCAACAAGGGGAATATTAAAGGGTTTGAAGAATAAATAACATTTTAAGTTTTAAGTTTTTATTTGTTACTGACACAAGCTGGCTTACATTAGCACTGAAGTTACTGTGAAAATCCCCTAGTCGCCACACTCCGGCGCCTGTTTGGATCGACTGGGGGGTAGAATGTAGCATGGCCAATGCACCGAACCTGCACAGCTTTTGGGCAGTAGGAGCAAACCGGGGCACCCGGAGGAAACCCACGCAGGCACAGGGAGACTCCGCACAGACAGTGCCCCAAGCCAGAAATTGAACCTAGGCCCCTGACGCTGTGAGGCAGCCATGTTAACCGCTGTGGAAGGTGAAATTAGACTAGATGGCTGAAAGAGAGCATGATGAGGTCCAGGCTCGATGATCACCTCCTGCACTGAAAGGTTCTAGAGATCTGTGCGCCTAATCATTAAACCACTCCACCAATCCGGCTTATTTCCATGCGGGTAGCTTCAAGTTTCCACTCTGGAATTTGGTGGTGAAAGATGGGTTTCCATTTCCCACTTTAATTATTCTTCTCCCATCTACAGATACGTAACGGATATACCTACCATGTCAAACACACTTCAGTACAATGTGGAGAGTCTACACTGTCTGGGGGCCACATCCGTGTGTATGAATTGGGGGAATAAAAAGCTCACTGCAGGTAATCAGGTAGAAAGGCATTCAGTACCATCCACATGCAAAAAAAAACCTGATCTCACATCTCTCCTCCCAGGGACTTGTCTGAGCAGTAAATGCCTCTCAGAATGAATCTACCTGCGGCGCACTCTGAACTTCCTCGATGGTTTAATAAGCTGACTGGCTGTTGTATTCCCGTAGCTCGCCGAGATGGGATAAATGTTAAAGGCGTGAACCTATTTGTAGTTACAAAAAGGCAAAATACATGTTTCTCTCAGTTTGTCTTCCAGCGACTTGGGTCATGCCCTTTATCCCAGGAACAACACAGGCACCATTAGCATACAGAAAGCTTCACGGTTTACCTCTTTCCAGTTTTAAACTGTAATGGTGTTTACTTGCTGCCATTTCTAAGGAAGCAGCTGTAATAAAGTTGAACAACTACCTCAGTTAAATTGCTTGACTCACGTCTGGAATAAATTCATCGCAAATCATTTGAACAAAAGCCTGTGTAAATCTGTTTTCTTTTTACAGAACGCTTGTCTCATTATTGAAGATGTGCAGAGCTGTGGAAACTGGGTAATAAAGTCTATTGGTGCACAATGGGGATGGGTTCCCGTCCGACCACATCTCATTGGCTAGGAATATACTTCTCCTGTCAAATGTAATGACCCTGTGTCAAATATGTAGAGGTCAGAGCAGGAATCAGGCCACCCAGACTGTCCAGTCTGTATCAATGATTACACCTCAAGAGAGCAAGTAGTTCCAATTGATTTGTGAGTGGCACGGTGCCACAGTGGTTAGCATTGCTACTTCATAGTGTCAAGGTACCTGGCTTCGATTCCTGGCTTGGCTCACTGTGTGTTTGTATGGAGTTTACATGTTCTCTGCGTGGGTTTCTTCCAGGTGATCCGGTTTCCTCCCACAGTCCGAAAGGCGTGCAGGTTAGATGCATCAGCCATGCTAAATTCTCCCTCGGAGTACCCAAGCAGCTCAATGGCTACTTATCAGAACTGGAAGGTGTTAGAGCCAAATAGCTTTCAAATAAATAGGTCGGCGCGCAGGACTAGTCAGATAACAGGACAGGAAACAAGTGAAAAGGAAAAAGGTTTGGCAATGAGACAAGTGAAGGAAGGAAAGGTAGGGTTAGAGGACACATACAGAATAGTTTAAGTTTATTAACAAGTGTTACATCAGGTTACATTAACACTGCAATGAAGTTACTGTTGCCACACTCCGGTTCCCGTTTGGGTACACCTCAGTTCTAAAAGGTTTATCCCTTATCCTCAAACTATGAGCCCTAGTTCTGGACTCCCCCACCATCAGGAACATTCTTTCTGAATCTACCCTGTCTAAGCCTGTTAGAATTTTATAAATTTCTGGAATGAAACCATGGATGGGGACCTATAACGATTTTAGATATTGACACCGTTTCCATTGAAATAGTGAAAGTTAAAAATAGAATTAGGCGTGAGTTCTTCTAAAATTCTGTGAAGTTCTGAAAGCATGAATGGGGAAGGCTAAATCCTCTGGTTCATGAGACAGTAACAAGGGGTCCTTGACTTAAAACTGTCACTAAGAGAGAGACTGAGAGAAAATACTTAACACAGAGGTTTGTTGGAGCATGGAACACTTTGTTACAATAGTTCAGGGAGAGACCTCCACATCTTTTATTGGAAAATTGGTTAGGTACTTGAAACTGAGGCTATGGAATACAATGGGGTAGTTGGATTTGTTCATGATTGCTTTAACACAGACTCAGCACAGATTGATGAGCTAAATGGGTGCAAATGAAGTGTCCAAATACACTCATTGAATGAGAGGTCTGCTCCATGAGGAGAGATTGATAGAGTATGAAGAACAAGGAGAAAGAACAAAGAAAAGTACAGCACAAGAACAGATCCTCTAACCCCATGCTGATCATAATGCCCGAACTAAACTAAAAAAATCCCTCTGCCCTTACTCGATTGCTACTCCTCTATTCACTCCGTATTCACCAGGGGGACTAGTATCTTGGCGGGAAGACTGGCTAAGGCTACCGGGGGGACTTTAAACTAGAAAGGATGGGGGGAGGGAACTGTGTTGGGGAAACTGGGACGGAGGAGGTTCGCTCCCAGGTAGGGGAGGACCGCAGGCAGTATGCGAGGGAGGTTAGACAGGTGGTGGAGATGGGAAATGCCCAGACTGAGGGGCTGAAGTGTATATATTTTAATGCAAGGAGTATAGTGAATAAGGTAGATGAGCTTAGGGCGTGGATAGCTGTTTGGGATTGTGATGTGGTGGCCATTACGGAGACTTGGATGTCTCAGGGACAGGACTGGGTACTTCAGGTGCCAGGCTTCAGGTGCTTCAGGAAGGACAGGGAGGGTGGCAGAAGGGGTGGTGGCGTGGCACTGTTGATCAGGGATAGTGTCATGGCTACAGAGAAAGAGGATGTCGTGGAGGGATTGTCTACAGAATCTCTGTGGGTGGAAGTTAGGAACAGCAAAGGGTCAAAAACTTTGCTGGGTGTAATCTATAGGCCGCCCAATAGTGACAGGGAAGTTGAAGTGCAAATAGGGAAACAGATTCTGGAGAGATGTTTTAATAACAGAGTTGTCGTGATGGGAGACTTCAATTTCCCAAACATCGACTGGAATATCCCTAGGGTAAGGGGTATAGATGGGGAGGAGTTTGTTAGGTGTGTTCAGGAGGGTTTCCTGACGCAGTATGTGGACAAGCCTACGAGGGGAGAGGCTGTACTTGACCTGGTACTGGCGAATGAACCAGGGCAGGTGATGGATCTTTCGGTAGGAGAGCATCTTGGATATGGTGACCATAATTCTATCTCCTTCACAATTGCGTTGGAACGAGATAGGATCAGGCAGGCTAGGAAGGCGTTTGTCTGGGGTAAGGGGAGATACGAAGAAGTCAGGAAGTTACTTGGACAAATAAACTGGAAGGAGGCGTTCTTAGGGAAAAGTACCGAAGGAAGGTGGCAGATATTCAAGGAATGTGTGTCTAGAGCTCTGAATGACAACGTTCCGATGAGACGAGGGGGGTTTGGTGGGTCGAGGGAACCGTGGTGCACAAAGGATGTGTTGAACCTAGTCAGGAAGAAAAGGAAGGTGTACAAGAGGTTCAGGGAATTAGGAGATGTTAAAGATCTTGAGGAGTATAAGGACTGTAGGAGGGAACTTAAAAGGGAAATTAGGAGAGCCAGAAGGGGTCATGAGAAGACCTTGGCGAGTAAGATTAAGGAGAATCCCAAGGCCTTCTATAAATATGTGAAAGGTAAAAGGATAAGAAGAGAAGGGATAGGACCGATAAAAGGTGAGGGGGGAAAGGTTTGTGTGGAACCAGAAGAAATGGCGGAGGTGCTTAACGAGTACTTCGCCTCAGTATTCACGGTGGAAGCCGATCTGGGAGATTTTGTTATGGATTTGCAGCAGATGGAAAGGATTGAGTACGTGAATATTAAGGAGGAGGATGTGTTGGAACTTTTGAATTCTATCAAGGTAGATAAGTCGCCGGGACCAGATGGGATGTACCCCAGGATACTGTGGGAGGCGAGGGAAGAGATTGCAGAGCCCCTGGCGATGATCTTTGCGTCGTCAATGGAGACGGGAGAGGTTCCAGAGGATTGGAGGATTGCGGATGTAGTTCCTATTTTTAAGAAAGGGAACAGAGATAGCCCGGGAAATTACCGACCGGTGAGTCTGACCTCAGTGGTTGGTAAGCTGATGGAGAGGCTTCTGAGGGACAAGATTTACGAACATTTGGAGAGGTTTGACATGATCAGGAATAGTCAGCATGGATTTGTCAAGGGCAGGTCGTGCCTTACAAGCCTAGTTGAGTTCTTCGATAATGTGACTGAACACATTGACGAAGGAAGTGCCGTGGACGTAGTGTACATGGACTTCAGCAAGGCGTTTGATAAGGTCCCCCATGCAAGACTTCTTGAGAAGGTGAGAGGGCATGGGATCCAAGGGCCTTTGGCCTTGTGGATCCAGAACTGGCTTGCCTGCAGAAGGCAGAGAGTGGTTGTGGATGGGGCTTTTTCTGAATGGAGGTCAGTCACCAGCGGAGTGCCTCAAGGATCTGTTCTGGGACCCTTGTTGTTTGTCATTTTCATAAATGACCTGGATGAGGAAGTGGAGGGATGGGTAAGTAAGTTCGCTGATGACACGAAGGTCGGTGGTGTTGTGGATGATCTGGAAGGATGGCAAAAGTTGCAGCAGGACATAGATAGGATGCAGGACTGGGCGGAGAAGTGGCAGATGGACTTCAACGCGGATAAATGTGTTGTCGTCCATTTTGGCAGAACCAACGGGATGAACGAGTACACTATTAAGGGCAGAAGTCTGAGTAGTGTTGAGGAGCAGAAGGATCTTGGGGTCCGGGTCCACAGGACTCTTAAATCGGCCTCGCAGGTGGAGGAGGTGGTCAAGAAGGCGTATGGTGTACTGGCCTTCATTAATCGAGGGATTGAGTTTAGGAGTCGGGAGGTAATGCTGGAACTTTATAAGACCCTTGTCAGGCCTCATTTGGAGTATTGTGCGCAGTTCTGGTCGCCTCACTATAGGAAAGATGTAGAAGCTATTGAAAGGGTGCAGAGGAGATTTACAAGGATGTTGCCTGAACTGGGAGGCATGCCTTATGAAGTTAGGTTGAGGGAGCTGGGACTCTTTTCCCTGGAGAGACGAAGGTTGAGAGGCGACCTGATAGAAGTTTACAAAATGTTGAGAGGAATAGATAGGGTGGACTCTCAGAGGCTATTTCCCCGGTTTGAAATGGTCGCTACGAGAGGACACAGATTTAAGGTGCGGGGAGGGAGGTTCAGAAGTGATGTTAGGGGTAAGTTTTTCACTCAGAGGGTGGTGAGTGAATGGAATCGGCTGCCGTCAGTGGTGGTGGAGGCGAACTCGCTGGGGTCTTTTAAAAGACTTCTGGATGAGTATATGGGGTTTAATGAGATTGAGGGTTATAGATAGGTCTGTAGGTTGGTAGGTGATGTGGTCGGCGCAACTTGTGGGCCGAAGGGCCTGTTTGTGCTGTAGTGTTCTATGTTCTATGTTCTATGTTCACGTACCCATCCTGATGCCTCTTAAATGTTACTAATGTGCCTGCTTCTACCACTTCCTCTGGCAGTGTGTTCCAGGCACCCAGCACTCTCTATGTCAAAAACTCCCCCGTACATCTCCCTTAAACTTTCCCCTTCTCACTTTAAGCCTGTGCCCCCCCCCCCCCCCCCCCCCGTTGTAATTGACACTTCCACCCTGGGAAAGAACCTCTGACTATCCATCCTAGAATAGATCTATATTCTCTGGGATTTAGAAGAATGAGAGTTGATCTCTTTGAAATATATATAATTTTTAGAGGACATGACAAGAATAACATGACAGGATTGAAACAATGCTTTTCACAGTATCTCAATGCAGGTGACAATAAATAATCAAATCAAAAATTGATTCAAAGACTGTTTCTCCAGACCAGCAAGTCCAGAATTAAGAGTCATAGACACAGATTTTTGTCCAGTTTTGAGAAAACATGATATATGCTCTTTTTCAGCTTCTGAACTGCACACCCAATGCATGTGTCATTTTACCCGGGGTTTTTGTTCTCTCACAGAGGGTACAGGTTCACAGTGTAGTTTGCAAACAGCGATGGAGAGCTGGGGGAATGTAAACGCCCAAGTGGCCTGGTAAAGCTCACATCTGTTCTTAGACACAGCAGTCGAGCTCTCAACACCATTTGAAGACCCACTTCAACCTTACCCCTCACCCACCTCCATACTACCCCCCATGCCTCCTCAGATCCCCCCACTACCTCCTTGTGCCCTCAGCACCACGTGCCCCCTCAGATCATGCGTACCCATGCAGACCACAATCCCCCCACTTTCCATGTTCCCCCCCCTCACCGTCCCCCCCCCCTCCCCCCCAGTAGCCAATCGCTATATTTCCACTATGTACAATACTCAAGAGTCATGCAATGGTAATAGCAATTATTACAAATACAAGTGTAAAAAATACTTTGACATTGTATTAAAGCTCACATCTAGAAATTTGTCATTGGTACTGCAAAAACAAACTGTTCTCCAATGAGCAAGTTAATCCTTTATGTGGTCACTACGTGGTGTAAACAAACAACCATGTACACTGAAACCACATCAAAGACAGAGTATATTATTTCAATCTTGTAAAATTGTCAATCATTCCTCTGAATAGTTGTGTCAACAGAACTGAGTACTCCATCAGTTCGAATGAAAGGTTGAGAAAGCAGCCAAGCATACATAATGGGCACAGCTATCAAGACATCACTGCAACTACAAGAGCTTAAAATTGAAAGAACCAATGATGCCCTCTCAATTGTCCATCAATCAATGCAGGGAGCAAGTGCTTAGAGTATATTTAAACTTTCAAAAGCAAAGGATTTTTTTCACAATCGTAGTTATTTATATGTTTAAATCCACATACTAAACATAACAAGCGTAATCAAACAACACACTTTTCTGTGTTTTTGAATGTTACAACATTTTTACCATTGGAAAAAGTACATTAATGCATGTCAACATTTGAACAATGATGGTAAATGTAATAGTTAACATATCTTTGAAGAACAGTGTAATGAATCATTGCATTTAAAACACATTATTACAATACAGCATCTCATGGTGATATTTGAAGGGGGGGTTAAATATTTTATACTTGCCTTTCAAAACCTGATTCTAATCTGGCTTTAGCCAGTACTCATGAGCTCTCTAAAAAGGTGCATACTTTGGGGTCTCCAAAACTTACACTAACACACAAAAATAATCGATACAATTTTCCTGTGATCCTCACAATGGGATGCTGACCTCAGAAGAGATGTATCTGTGTTAGCATCTAAGGCTATTGTGACTGGTGAACAAACCGCATGGAAATGCTGTGGAGTCAGAAAAGTGGAGGAAAATTGCTTTCTAGTCACACCGCCCCGCTTCAGCAACTTCCGTTACAGGTGAGAACATGCTTTATATTCACTTAACCAAATTTAAATTTGATTCATGACCCCCGTCACCAGATTTTCCCCCTCACCAGATTATCATGCCCAGACGTGAACCTGCCGTGGGATATCCGGGGGGGGGGGTTGCAAAAGTCAGTATTCCCCCTGGGGGAGAGGGACATTGCCAGATAGTGTCCTGGCAATGCCCCCTAATAGAGACTGCTGGAGATGAGTGTGGAGGGGTGGGTGGGGAGGGGGCTGGGGAGATGGTGGGAGTGGGTGACGCCAGGGATGATTGGGTAGGGGACGTGGGGGTCCGTAGAGTTACCTCCATGGTGGAAGGGGGAACTTCATTTCTCTTTCAACGATTGGGATGCCATTTTTAAAGATTCCCGGATCTAAGAGGCCCTGTCCATCTAGACTGATGCGTAATCCATGCCCACTCATGTTTAGGCAGTTAAAGTGATAAGATCTGGAGAGAAAACAGGCCACTGGACCTGGAGAGATCCAGGACCAAGACTCTGCCAAATTTTCGTAAGATTCTGCCCATCATTACTTGGTGTTAGTTTTCTGTTGCCTCTTCCATTCCATTCTGCTGCATAGAATGGAGTTGCCAACTCTGGTTTGGACATATTCCTGGACATTCCACCTCGTGACCTCCCAGCTCCCACTGCCCTGCCTCCACCCATTCTCACAGAGCACGGCCTGCACAAGACAATTGAGAAGCAAAGTGACTGCTGATTACCTGGTCGGATAACACTCATCCAGCCAAACAGCCCCCTTCACCTCTCTTCCACTCACTCTACAGCTAACAAGCACAATTGTTCAAAAAGAAGAAATTAAAACAACTTTTCTTTTAAATGTCCCAAGGCCTTTCCTCGTGGCTTTCACAGTATCACAGAATTGTGACGGGGCAGAAGGAGGCCATTTGGCCCATCATGCCTGCACCGGCTCTCCAAATAAGCATTGTAATTTAGTGCCATTCCTCTGCCTTTTTCAAGTTTTAAATTTATTTATTCGTGTCACAAGTAGCTTACATTAACACTCCAGTGAAGTTACTGTGAAAATTCCTTAGTCGCCGCGCTCTGGCGTCTGTTCGGGTACACTGAAGGAGAATTTAGCGCGGCCAATGCACCTAACCAGCACGTCTCTCGGACTGTGGGAGAAAACCGGAACACCCGGAGGAAACCCACGCAGACACGGGGAGAACGTGCATACTCCGTGCAGACAGTGATCCAAGCAGGGAATCAAACGCGGGTCCCTGGCGCTGTAAGGCAGCAGTGCTAACCACTGTGCTGCCGTGTGGCTTTCCCTGTATCTCTGTACATCGTTTCTATTCAAATAATTATCTATTGTCCTCTTGAATGTCTCAATTGAACCTACCTGCGCCACACTTCCAGGCAGAGCATTCCAGACCCAAACCACTCACTGTGTGAATAAGCTTTCCCCACATCACATTTGTTTCTTTTGTAAATCTCTTTAAATCTGTGCCTTCTCGTTCTTGATCATTTTTTTCCTGTCTCCTCTGTCCAGTCCCCTCATGATTTTGAACATCTCTATCAAATCTCCTCTTAGCCTTCTTCTCTCCAAGGGGAACAGTGGCAAGCTCTCCAATCTATCCTCATGACTGAAGTTTCTCAACCCTGGACCCATTGCACTCACTCCTACACATTCACATCCTTCCTAGAATGTGGTGTGCAGAACTGTACGCAATATTCCAGCTGAGGTCCTGGTTGGAATTTTACTGCCCTGCCCACCACGGGAACCGGGGCGGGTGAGGGGTGGGATCACAGGCAGGTCTGTTGATCTCGGACGGGATTTTGCAGTTTTGGGATGAGCAAGGCTGTAAAACCCCACCCATTGTATAAATGCAACATTACCTCCTTGCTCTTGCACTCTGTGCCCCTATTGATGAAGGTCAGATAGTCTATGCTTTATTAACTGCTTTCTCTCTCTCCCAACCTATCCTGCTACCTTCAATGTTCTATCTATATACACCCAGGTCCCTCTGCTCCTGCGCCCCTTTGAGAACTTTACCCCTTATTGCCTCCAGTGATAGCCTGAAGATCAACCTTTAGTTAAGACTCTGGCACACCCAGGAGGGTTGATAACGCTACCTATTGCTAACTTGTGGAGATTTACACATATATTAGTTCAACATCTTATTCACCAACACAAAATATGGAAGGGACAAAGAACAAAGAATTTTGTGTTTTATTTTCGTAGAAACCCTACAGTGCAGAAGGAGGCCACTCAGTCCATCGAGTCTCCACCGACCACAACCCCACCCAGACCCTATTCTCATAACCCTATGCATTTACCCTAGCTAGAGGTGGCACAGCAGCACAGGGATGGCACAGTGGCACAGTGGTTAGCACTGCTACCTCACAGTGCCAGGAACCCAGGTTCAATTCCTGGCTTGGGTTACTGTCTGTGTGGAGTTTGCACATTCTCCCGAGCTAGCCTAAGAAACTAGCTAGTGTAAATGCATGGAGTTTTGAGAATAGGGCCTGGGTAGGACTGTGGTCAGTGCTGATTTGATGGACCGAAAAGCCTCCTTCTGCACTGTCGAATTCTATGTTCTAGTACTCCTGACACTATGGGGCAATATAGCATGGCCAATCCACCTAACCCGCACATCTTTAGATTGTGGGAGGAAACCGGAGCACCCAGGGGAAGCCTATGCAGACATGGGGAGAATGTGCAAACTCCACACAGACAGTGACCCGAGCTGGGAATCGAACCTGGGTGCCTGGAGCTGTGAGGCAGCAGTGCACACTCACTCACGTACACAGTAACTCATCCCATTTTGAGCTTGCCCTCTGAAGGGGAACATATAGATGGACACTGCTGCTCTCTGTGTCCAATCTCAGCTTCATTACAGCCGCAGCGAGTTCCTTTCACTCTCAACTACATGTCCAGCTGTTCTCATCTTAATCCTCAAAGTATTCCCACCCTTGCCAAAAAGCTGTCAGTTCCTCTTCCTCCAGTTAATATACAAGTTTATCTCTCACCACACTAGGTGGCACTTTATCCCGTATACAATTGATCCAGGGAGGATTTACCTAATCCCAGTGTGGCTGAGACCTGCACGTGCAGCAGTGAGATAATGGGCCAGTCTCTATTTGCTCCTTTCGACTCCAGTGTTTGATCGAAGCGCACTATATTAAGCGCTAAATTCTGATTCAGACATGAAATATTCCTTCATTAGCCGATCTTTAACCTCAGTTTTTGGATGGCAGTCAAGAGACAGGAGGGATTTCACTTACTGGTGGCAGCACGCTTATTTTCTGTGGTTCCCTAATCCTTTGTGTGGGAAGGATATACATTCTGAATGAAATCGCTGAAAAATTTCTCTAATAAGTCGCAGGTTCAGAAACTTACAGATTAGCTGCTTTCTGCGGAGACCTTGAACTAAGAACAATTCTAACTCAAGTAGATCCTTGGCAGAATTAGTTGTCTGCCTATTTGGAATTAGCTGTATAATCAGCTACATTCTCTGGGCAAAAAAAGAGACTGGTTTCTATTCTGTTCTACATACTTACAATGAAAACTTCCCTGGTTTGGAGTTTGTTTACATTCTGAGTAGTTTTGATGTTCCCCATTAGATTACATAGACACGGTGACACAGTGATTAGCACTGCTGCCGCACAGCTCCAGGGACCCGGGTTCGATCCTGGCCGCGGGTCACTGTCTGTGTGGAGTTTGCACATTCTCCCCGTGTCAATGTGGGTTTTCTCCAGGTGCTCTGGTTTCCTCCCACAGCCCGAAGACGCGCTGGTTAGGTGGATTGGCCATGCTAAATTACCCCTGAGTGCCAGGGGGATTATCAGGGTAAATACGTGGGGGAACGGACATAGGGCCTGGGTGGAGTTGTTTTCGATGCAGACTCAAAGGACCAAATGGTCTCCTTCTGCACTGTAGGGATGCTATGTTTCTATGATATCAAGACAAAAGCCAGTTTTACAACATTAAGAGCTAACACTGGAACTCATTGCTATTGATTGTCTCTTACGCTGTTTCCCAAAGGGAATGGAAATGGTCCTCACTCAAGTGATTTAAAGAGGCAATTCACCACTGTCTCTGGCTATGAAAGCTTTAGGCTGTGGGGTAATCTGGTGAGGCCACAGAGATGCACTAGCAATTGGTATGTTGTAATGATGTGAAGTAGCTGGCATTAGACCGGTGTAAGCACAGTAAGAAGTCTCACAACATCAGGTTAAAGTCCAACAGGTTTATTTAGTAGCAAAAGCTTTCAGAGCATCCCCCTTTCACAGGCGAGTGAAAAGTTCAGTTCACAAACAGGGCATATATAGACACAAACTCAAATCCAAGATAATGGTCAGAATGCATGTCTTAACAGGTAATCAAGTCTTAAAGGTACAGACAATGTGAGTGGAGAGAGGGTTAAGCACAGGTTAATGGGATGTGTATTGTCTCCAGCCAGGCCAGTTAGTGAGATTTTGCAAACCCAGGCAAGTTGTAGGGGTTACAGATAGTGTGACATGAAACCAAGTTCCCAATTGAGGCCGTCCTCATGTGTGCAGAACTTGGCTCTCAGTTTCTGCTCAGCGACTCTGCGTTGTTGTGTGTCATGAAGGCCACCTTGGAGAACGCTCACCCGAAGATCAGAGGCTGAATGCCAGTGACCACTGAAGTGTTCCCCAACAGGAAGAGAACATTAGTGCCTGTTGATTGTTGAGTGGTGTTTATTCATATGTTGAGATGGTTAGTGCAGTTGTGCATCAACAGTGCTGAACTATGTCACCCTTTATAGCTTTCAAACCATGGTTCACAATTCCCAATGGCTGAGTATAGCCAACCCTTCAAGATTGCCCTGGAGTCTCCAGGAATTGAAGATCAAGCTCCTTGACACTGCACTGTGCAACCATGGAGCAAAAGCACTGGGTGGCATGGTGGCAGAATGGTTAGCACTGCTGCCTCACAGCACCAGGGATGTAGGTTCAATTCCAGCCTTGGGTAACTGTGTGGAGCCTGCACATTCTCCCTCTGTCTGCATGGGTTTCCTCTGGGTACTTTGGTTTCCTTCCATGGTAGGAATAGGCGCAGGTTAGGTGGATTGACTATGCTAAAATGCCTCTTAGAGTCCAAAGATGTGCAGGTTAGATGGATTAGCCATAATAAATGTGTGGGTTTATGGGGAGAGGGCCTGGGTAGGATACTCTATCCGAGAGCCGGTGCAGGCTTGATGGGCAGAGTGGTCTCTTTCTGCACTGTGAGGATTGTGTGGGCAGTAAAATTTTTGTCATTTTCTTTGAACATTGCTCTTTATTGCATCAATTGAAAAGTTGGTGCATAATTTTGGATTTTTACGTTCAAATAAAGCATATTTTCTGCAGTGTAAGAGTGGGCCTTATGAACCTCCTCCACCAGGCATAAGATACGCAGATCATCTCACCCAGTTCCGCTGCGTCTCAGTGTCCAGAAACCCTATTGATCTCAGGATTGAAGATAATGACTGAACAGCCACAATCCTCTGGAGTGGAGAATGCCAAAGACACACAAGCCTCTGTATGACAAAATCGCTCTGGTTGCACTGAATCATTGGTTCAGAGCACCCGATGCTTTTAGTAAGTTATTGGAAGAGCTATGTCCATTTCATCTATGAAGGGTCTTTACAACTAGGAAACGAAACAGAACCTGAGAGATTTATTTCAGTGCACGCCTAATGTATCTTCATTGGAATTATATC
The DNA here is from genome assembly GCF_965287045.1 of Carcharhinus amblyrhynchos. Taxonomy (NCBI): domain Eukaryota; kingdom Metazoa; phylum Chordata; class Chondrichthyes; order Carcharhiniformes; family Carcharhinidae; genus Carcharhinus; species Carcharhinus amblyrhynchos. The sequence continues at coordinate 74,626,061 of NC_137335.1, read as the reverse complement.
ATAAAAATTATAAATCACCTGCAACAACTAAAATGGTTTTTACGAAGCCTTCATATTAATGACTGGCAATCGTTCATTATCTATATTGCAGTTGTATTATCACTGAACTAGCGAGGCCAAAACTAATGTTCCGTGGACACAGTAACTTCACTGCAGTGTTAATGTAAGCCTTACTTGTGACTCATAATTAAATCAGTAAATGGCTTCAAATCCCACCACAGCAGCTGGTGGAACTTAAATTCAATGAATAAACCTGGAATTGAAAGTTAGCCTTTTTAATGGTGTCCAGGAAACTATCATGGATTGATTCTCGGACTTTTGGCTAAGATCAAATCCAAGATGGAGTGCAATGCCTCATCTTGTCAGCTTGGATCTTGATTACCTCTTTTGTAGGAACCACGAACTGGATTCAATCTGAATTTGGTTTATGGAGCAAGCAAGGAGTGGATTTGGGTCTGCCCAGTCCATTCTGAGCATCGGCTTTGTAACTTTAAGAATGGAGTAAGAATTTTAAAAATATCCATCTGTTTCACTAGCATTCTTTAGGGAAGGAAATTTGATTTGATTTATTATTGCCACATGTATTGGCATACAGTGAAAGTATTACTTCTTGTGTACTATCCAGACAAAGCGTACCGTTCATCAAGAAGGAAAGAAGAGAGTGCAGAATGTAGTGTTACAGTCATAGCTAGGCTGCAGAGAAAGATCAACTTAATATGAGACAGGTCCATTCAAAAGTCTGATGACAGCAAAGAAGAAACTGTCCTTGCGTCAGTTGGTACATGATCTCAGACTTTTGCATCTTTTTCCCGACGGAAGAAGATGGAAGAGAGAATGTCCGGGGTGCCCGGGGTCCTTGACTATGCTAGCTGATTTTCCGAGACAGCAGGAAATGTAGACAGCGTCAATGGATGGGCGACATGAGGAAGTGTGAAATCTGACATTCTTAGCCCATCAGGCTAACACGTGACTCCATATCCACAGCAATGTGATTGACTCCTAACTGCCCTCTGAACAAAGAAAAAACAAAGAAAGGTATAGCATGAGAACAGGTCCTCTGGCCCTCTCAGCCTGCATCGATCATGATGCCTGTTTAAACTAAAGCTGTATGCACTACGGGATCTGTATCCTCCCATTCCCATCCTAGTCATGTACTCGTCTACTGCCCTTTATTGCCGCCATCGTACCTGCTCCCACCACCTCCTGGGCAGAGCGCTCCAGACATTCCCCACCCTCCGTTTAAAAAACTTGCCTCACACATCTCCTCTAAACTTTTCCCCCACGCACCTTAAACGTCAGTCCCCTACTACTTGACATTCCTACTCTAAGAAAGAGCACCTGACTATCCACTCTGTCCATGACACTCATAATCTTGTGAACCTCTCATCAGGTCACCCCTCGACTCCTGTCGTCCCAGTGAGAACAAACCGAGTTTATCCAGTCTCTCCTCACAGCTAATACCTTCCAGACCGGGCTACATCCTGGGTAAACCTCTTCTGTACCCTCTCCAAAGCATCCACATCCTTGTGGTAGTGTGGCGACCAGAATTGTACACAATATGGCCTAGTGAGTCACTCAATTCAATGGTAATTGGGGATGAGCCAGTGATGCCCACATCCTGTGAATAAATTAAAAAAAGATTGTATTTCCTGATGGTATTTGACAGGATAAAAGCAATAGATTTTTACAGTGTTAGGGTGGCTCAATTACTTTCATTTCATACTTTCCAAAGTGATGCGTAATCATGACTGAGTTTAATTTAGTCTAATTCACCCATAATTATTAGTTTAACTGGTACTTTTCTACTTGGGTGGTAATGCTTTACATCTGTGATCGATTCACAGTGCAGCCCTCCACTGTTGGGTGATGCTGCCAGAACTGCTACTCCATGCGTGAAGTGCGCTAACTCACTGCGGATAACTGGACAACCCTCCGGAGCAGCAGCTGTGGGTTAACACTGCAACCGGGACTCTGTGCCTTGACACCGAAGAAAAGGGTCCCGGAGGCCTTCTGTCGAGCGTCCCTCTCGCTTAGTTCGAAAGTGGTAAAAAGTATTACCACACAGGAGCGGGAGAAACAGGAGCAGGAGTCGACCAAATGGTTGGATGAGCCTGCTCTGCCTTTTAATACAATCATGATGATCATGGGTTTCAAACCGGCCCCACCCCCGCTCCCCCCACCCCAGCGAATTCCCTGCCCGTTCCCCATATCTCAGGAGAGTAAAGTAGGGTGGGGGAGGATAATTTGCAGCAGTCATTTTAACCATTCAATCATGACTGATATCTTTCTCATCCCCATTCTCCTCCTCATCCCATTTTCCCATCACACATTAAGAACCTATCTTAAAGACACACTCAATGACCTGGCCTCCACAGCCTTCTGCAGCGAAGAGTTCCATAGATTCACCACTCTCTAGCTGAAGAAATTCCTCCTCATCTCTGTTCTAAAGGATCGCCCCTTCAACCTGAGGTTTGCCCTCTGCTTCTAGTTTTTCCTACTAGTGGAAACATCCTCTCCACGTCCGCTCTATTCAGGCCTCGCAGTATCCTGTTAAGTTTCAATAAGATCCCCCCTCCCATCCTTCTAAACTTCAACAAGTACCGACCCAGAGTCCTCAACAATCCTCATACGACAATCTCTTCATTCCAGGGATCATTCTTGTGAACCTCCTCTGGACCTTTTCCAAGGCCAGTACACCCTTCCTTAGATACAGGGCCCAAAACTGCTCACAATATTCCAATTGGAGTCTGACCAGAGCCTAATCCGACCTCAGAAGTACATTCCTGCTTTTGTATTCTAGCCCTCTCGACATGAATGCTAACATTGCATTTGCCTTCCTAACTGCCAACTGAACAATGACTTCCAAGTCCCTTTGCATTTTTGATTTCCCAAGTATTTCCCCATTTAGAAAATAGCGTATGTCTCCATTCCTCCTCCCAAAGTCACACTTCTCTGTATTGTACTCCATCTGCCACTTTTTTGCCCACTTTCCTAACCTGTCCAAATCCTTCTGCAGCCTCCCTTGTTTCCTCAATATTACCTACATATCTTTGTATCATCTGCAAACTTAGCAATAGTGACTTCAGTTCCTTATTCCAAATCATTAATGTATATTATGAAAAGTTGCAGTCCCAGCACTGACCCCTGAGGCACACTACTAGTCACTGGCTGCCATTCTGAAAAAGATCATCTCTCAGTGTCATCTCTTTTAAGGCAATACTCCAGAAACTCAAGTGCAGAGTCTAGGCTGACCATCCAGCTGGCGTAGAATCATAGAATCAGTGTGGAAGGAAACCTTTCAGCCCATCAAGCCTGCACCAACAGCAATCCCATCTAGGCCCTATCCCAGTAAGTCCATATATTTGCCCTGCTCGTCCTACTGATACCAAGAGTCAATTTAACATGGCTAATCCCCCTAACCTGCATATTTTGGGGGACTACTGGGCAATTTAGCATGCCCAGTCGACCTAACCTGTTCATCTTTGGACTGTGGAGGAAACCAGAGCACCCGGAGGAAACCCATGCAGACATGGGGAGAATGTGCAAACTGCGCACAGACAGTCATCCGAGGCTGGAATCAATCCCAAGTCCCTGGCGCTGTGAGGCACCAGTGCTAACCACTGTGCCACCACTCCACCCTGGTTGGCATGGTGGCACGGTGTCACAGTGGTTGGTGCGGCTGCCTCACAGCGCCAGGGACCCGGGTTTGATTTCTGGCTTGGGTCACTGTCTATGTGGAGTTTGCACATTCTCCCCGTGTCTGCGTGGGTTTCCTCTAGGTGCTCTGGTTTCTTCCACAGTCTGAAAGACGTGTTGGTTAGATGCATCGACCCGAACAAGTGCCGGAATGTAGCGACAAGGGGAATTTCACAGTAACTTCATTGCAATGTTAATGTAAGCCTTATTTGTGATTAGTAAATAAACTTTACTTCTGGATGGGGTGTGTGTAATGTGAAAAGCTTCAACTGCATAAGGGTTTCCATATATATCTCAGTATCCTGTTTTGCAAACAGTACCACTTTGCCACTGTGCTGTCCTGTGTCAGAAGTCCCATCTTTTTGATTTGATTTGATTTATTATTGTCACATATTAGTATGCAGTGAAATGCATTGTTTCTTGCGCCCTGTAAAGACAAAGCATACCGTTCATAGAGAAGGAAAGGAGAGGGTGCGGAATGTAGTGTTCCAGACATAGCTAGAGAAAGGTCAGCTTAATGCAAGGTAAATCTATTCAAGATGGCAGCAGGGGAGAAGCTGTTTTTGAGTTGGTTGTGCGTGTCCTTAGACTTTTGTATCTTTCTCTTGATGGAAGAAGGTGGCAGAGAGCATGTCCAGTGTCCCTGATCATGCTGGCTGCTTTTTCGAGGCAGCGGGAAGTGTAGATGGAGTCAATGGCTGCTTTGTGTGATGGACTGGGCTTCATTCATGACCCGTTGTAGTTTTTTTTAGATATGATGTTAAACTGAGGTCTCGTCACTCTTTTGGGTGGATGTAAAAGACTCCATGGCCACAACTCGAAGAACAGAGGAGTGACCACTGGTGTCCCGGCCAAGATTTACCACTCAACTAACATCACTGAAAAGAAATGATCTTGTCATTATCTATTGCTGTTACTGGGGGCTTGCTCTGCATGCAATAATGGCCACATCTCCTTCTCAGCTGTGACGATGATCTTTAGAATATTCAGAGGCTGCGAATGTGGCTACATAAATGCAAGTTGTTTCAGTCAATGAGCTGCTTTAAAGCTGGAGTCTTGCCAAAGGATTTTGTTTCACAATGAGCTAATCAAAAGGAGTTAACATCACCTCCAGTATCCTCTTAATTCAGTCTGAATGTGAGCGTGGGAGATGTTACTGGAGGAAATGGTTCAGAGAAAGGTATTATTTGGGAGAGCATTATGAGGAAGCTGAACTAACATGGAAACAGACGATGTGAAAGAACCATGATAGGATCAAACGGTGTTAATTGAAACACTTCATGTCTTCACCATTACCACAATATAAGTGTTATCACCGGGGCTCAGACAAGTAATAGAAAGAGTATTTTCTTCAAAAGGGCGGATTATTACATGGAATTTCTGCTTTCTCATTTGTAACAGCACTGCCCTGTTCCACCCAGGCGTGTCCCAGCCTTTCGCTGATTTAGGCAAAAGGCAACATCAGAAAATATCGCATTAAACCCTTCCCATTTCTCAGGCGCCGTTCGCTCTTCAACTGGCCTCACGTGGGACAATGTAGTTTCCAAGCTGGCACAGAGCGGTGGCTGGGTTGGGATGCTTCCCAGCTTACCCTCGAGCTGCTTTCTGCGTCTTCCCACCTCGGGAAGGGCTAAAAAAAAAGCTGGGATGGTAAGCGGAAAGCCAAACTCAGAAAGAATTTGTAATTGTGGAGGGCCACATTACCCAGTGAAAGGCAGGCCCAAGGCAGTGTTAACATCGTTAGAATGTAACCGGCGACAACATTGTATTGGATGTAATGTGACCAATGATAACAAGATGTAAGGGTCAGCTGATCCAGTAAACCATGGAACCAATTACAGAGTGCAGCCAGATCATTCTCTGGAGGGTGGGGGGGTTTGGGTGGGCAATGAGGCCAGTTTATTCTTGGGGGGGGGGGTAGCGAGGCCAGACCATTCTCTAGGGTGGTAGGAAAAGGGAGGCAGATAAGATGGATCTCTGGTGGGGGGAGAGGCAGAGAGGTCCGTTGCCACTCTGTGGGTGGTCAGTGGGGGGGGTAGGAAGGGAGCAGGGGTTCACGGTTGGTCTGGGTAGCAGGGGGGGGTGTTGGATAAAGGGGACAGTTAAGTTGTAAGGGTGGGGACAATGTCTGTGGAGGCCATCGCTCCCGCTTTTCGCACTTAGATTCAGCAATTAGAATGAAAATGGTAAAATCAGGCCCCACATCAACGGCTAAAGGACAAGCAGCATTCTGAAATAAAGAACAAGGCAATCAGGTCTGTTGAGGGCCACATTAGGAAAGAGCTAGCATGGATTCAACAGGGCTGAATAACCTCCTGTCTACGCTGCAAACCTCTATCTCAAAGGCTAGCCTCTGCATGATAACAATACTCTCCTGCAGACCAGATAAAACCCTGCTCTATTTCATTGTTTAAAGTTTATTTATTTGTGTCACAAGTAGGCTTACATTAACACTGCAATGAAGTTACTGTGAAAATCCCCTAGTCGCCACACTCCGGTGCCTGTTTGGTTACACTGAGGGGGAATGGGCAGCACTGTGGCACAGTGGTTAGCACTGTTGCCTCACAGTGCCAAGGACTTGGGTTCAGATTCCCAGCTTGGGTCACTGTCTGAGTGGAGTTTGCACATTCTCCCCATGTCTGCGTGGGTTTCCTCCGGGTGTTCCGGCTTCCTCCCACAGTCCAAAGATGTGCAGGTTTGGTGGATTGGCCATGTTAAATTGCCCCTTAGTGTCAGGGGGATGAGCTAGGGTAAATGCATGCAATTATGGGGATAGGGTCTGGGTGGAATTGTGGCGGGTGCAGATCCGATGGGCTGAATGGCCTCCCTCTGCACTGTAGGCGTTCTATGGTAATCTAGGAATTTAGCATGGCCAGTGCACCCAACCAGCACGCCTTTTGGACTGTGTAAGGGAACCGGAGAACCCGGAGGAAACCTATGCAGGCATGGGGAGAATGTGCAAACCCCACACAGACGGTGGCTCAAGGCTGGGAATCGAACCCAGGTCCCTGGCTCTGTGGGGCAGCAGTGCTAACCACCTCATGGATCTCCTGCACCTGATCCTTTGGCAATGGGATCCATCCCGCAAACCGGTGAAGCTCTGTCACCTTCATCAGGACTGAGCTGATCACTTGACAAAAATCGCGAGTTCCTCGATATCCCCTCGAAATCCCACGTTCCCCGGGCCCACAGTTTCTCTTATTATATCAGAGCGTTTTCAATCTCTGTATCAAACCAAGTGGCAGATTGAACGCGGTAGATTCATGTTCGGTTAGACAGGCAGGCTTCATATTACTTCTGATCACTCATGAACAGCGAGGCCTGTTTTAATTTCCACTCCATGGGCCCGTGTTCACATCCCGATGACAGGTGTAGCGAACGTAACAGCTTTAAAGAGCAACCTCTTAAAATATTTGTATGGAGCCTGGCAAACTGGTGCCAGGACAGCAGAAAGGGTTTGCTTGCACTGTCGCCAACGGGCAACATTTCTTTACAAGTCTGCTGTGCCTGATGTTCCCGACACAAGCATTCGTTCAAAATTAAAGTTCAGCTTGTTTGTTTTGAAAGCTGCTGTCAATAAGGGCCGGATTTTCCAGCCTCGCTCAGTCCGAGACCGGAAAATCTCGCCCAAGGTCGACGGACCTTCCCGTTGTCCCGCCCCTCGCCCGCTCCGATTCTCGTGGCAGGCGGGGCGGTAGAATTCCGGAGGCAATTTCTCCCTCTCCCACCAACACCGCAATTGCGTTTAGATAGCACCTTTCCTCACCTCAGGACATCCGATATTGTCTCACAGCCAGTCAGTTGAGTCACTGTTTGTAATGTGGGAGACTCAGCTGCCAGTCTGCGCTCCCATAAATTCTCACGAAACAGCCGTGTGATAGGGGCTGGATTATCTTTTATCTGATTTGATTTATTATTGTCACATTTATTAGGATACAGCGAAAAGTATCGTTTCTTGCACGCTACACAGACTAAGCGTACCATTCATAGAGAAGGAAAGGAGAGAGTGCAGAATATAGTGTTACAGTCATAGCTAGGGTGTAGAGAAAGATCAGCTTAGTGTGAGGTAGGTCCATTCAAAAGTCTGATAGCAGCGGGGAAGAAGGTGTTCTTGAGTGATTATTTGTTACTTATTGTTGCTGGCTTTTATTACCCCATTCAGAGAACAGTTGAGAGTCAACCATATTGTTGTGGCTCTGGAGTCGCATGTAGGCCAGACCAGGTAAGGACAGCAGATTTCCTTCCCTAATGGACATTAGTGAGCCAGATGGGTTTTCCCCCCAACAATCTGCAATGATTTCATAGTCATCAATAGATTCTTAATTCCAGATCATTTTTAGTGAATTCAAATCCCACTGTCTGCCATGACTGGATTCGAACCCCAGAACATTAGCTGAGTTTCTGGATTAATAGTCTAGCGATAATACCACTCGGCCAGCGCCTCGGCTGTTACTTGCTGACTGACGGATGAACAATGGTCAACATATCAGGATTAACTCCCCTCCGTCTTTGGAATTGCATCATGGGACCATTTAAATCCATTGGAGAGAGCAGACGTGGACTTGGGTCAATGTTAGGATGGCACGGTGGCACAGTGGTTAGCACTGCGAACTCACAGCGCCAGGGACTTGGGTTCAATTCCGGCTTCGGGTGACTGCGCAGAGACTGCACATTCTCCCCGTGTCTGAGTGGGATTCCTCCGGGTGCTCCGGTTTCCTCCCGCACTGCAAAGATGTGGATTGGTTGTGCTAAGTAGTCCTTTAGGGTCAAAAAGATGTATAGGGCAAGTGGGTTAGCCATGGTAATTATGCAGGATGGAATGGTGACTATAAAGGGCCATGGGGATGTTTGGGGGCATGAGTTGGCATGGAGGCTATGAAAGGTATTAAGGTACAATGGGGAATGGTTTATGAAGATTGACGGCATGAGTGCCACAAATTTAGTGAAACAACGAAGGTGAAGTCCCAGAGAATTGATTTGGGCCTTATAATCAACCCACCTGGCATGGTGGCCCAGTGGTTAACACTGCTGCCTCATAGTGCCAGGGTCCTGGGTTCAATTCCCAGCTTGGGTCACGGACTATGTGGATATTTTCCCCGTGTCTGCATGAGTTCCCTCCACGTTCTCCGGTTTCCTCCCACAATCTGAAAGGTGTGCGGGTTACGTAGATTGGCCATGCTAAATTGCCCCTTAATGTTAGGAGGACTAGCTAGGGTAAATGCATGGGGTTATGGCGATAGGGACTGGGTGCAGATTCGATGGGCTGAAAGGTCTCCTCCTGCAATGTAGGATGTAGGATTCTGCACCCCAGCACTCTGTTGCCCCTGAGGACACCTCTGATCTGTTTTTAGGGGTGGTGAGCCTGACTGTATCCTGCAACTGCCCCTCCTGGAGCAAACATTGATGGGAGATTTTCTCCAATGACAGGCCTGCTGAGTCAGGAAATGTCCACAGCGGTGGTGAAAATCCGGCCCTTTGTTTGCAGCAAGGCCTCACAAACGTAATTGCTATTGATGTTGTTGGCCACATTCTCTTGAGTCGAATCTCTTGCATCCACCAGAACAAGGCCTCAGCTTAATACCTCCATCAAAAAACACACTGATCTGACAGCAATTCCCCCAAAATCCTAAACTGATGTGTAACCCTGGATTATGTGGAGGCGGGATACCACATATCCTTTGAAAAGTATCTGGACACTATAACATACAAGGCTACGAGACAAGTGCTGGCAAGTGGGCTGAGGTGAGCAGGTCAGGGCGTTCCATGTGTCGGTGCAGACTCGATGGGCCGAAGGGCCTCTTCTGCACTGTAGGATTCTGTGATTCTATGTGTTCCAATGTGCAGTGTTGCTTTAAACTCACATCTTCTGATTTGGAAGTGTCAGTGCCTCAACCTTAAACTCCCCCAAGTTGCAACCACTGATGCCAAGGTACCCTCTGGGCGTGGCCTGACGTGGCACCCCCAGCCCGTTCCTCCAGATCAGCTCCACGAGAGGTTGTTGTTCACTAGTTGCCTGTTGTCTCAACGAACGGCCCTGAAAATTGTACATCAGGTCCATTCAAGTTTTGAACGCTGCTCCAAAAACCTGAGCCATTCTCAACTTGGACAGAACAGAAGACAAATGTCCTTGTCTGAAAGCTAATCTCTCTCTCTCCATCTTTCTACCTCTAGCTGTTAACTTCTCACTCACCATCATAACCTTTATATCTACTTCAATTGCACTGGTTGGACTATGATTAATGGTTCTTAAGACTTTCTTTTATTGCTCCTTTGAAGCTTCGAATAGACTTTTCCTCCACATCCCTCGTGAACTCCAATCAATATATATCTTACGCAGTCTCCTTCTCTCATCCGCTTTTCTCCTTCCTCAAGGCTGTGAATCTTTATTCCTCCCTGGGTTTTTTCTTTCTTGCTGCATTTTGAAATCAAAGTTGCCACCATCTAATTATTGTTCCCTGATTGGCCATTTCTTGTCCTTCACTCTCACGTTATTGGTTTACCTCCTGCCTTCTCGATTTCTCAATTATAAATCCGATCAGATGAAATGTTCATTTTTAACAGAAATTATCCTCCGGGTATGATTTATTGTCTCCCACTGGATGCCCAAGGAACCACTGAAGATCACGGCACCAAAACTGGTCCTTTTAAAAAATTCATTCATGGGATGTGGGCATCGCTGGCACTTGTTGCCAATCCCTAAATGCCCTCTAAAGGCGTGACCATTTAAGATTGAATTTAAGAAGTTTAATATAGATCTTGGGGCCAAAAGGATCAAGGCGTAAGGGGGAATATTGAATTCGATGATCAGCCATGATCATGGTGAATGGCGGAACGAGCTCCAAGCCCTGACCTCCCTACTCCTGCTTCTGGTTTCTATGTTTCTATTGCTGTGGATCTGCAGTCACGTGTAGGCCAGTCAAGGTAAAGATGACAGATTCCCTTTCCTAAGGAACATTAGTGAAGCAGATGGCCACTGAAGGCTGTGGAGGCCAAGTATCCTTAAGGCAGAGATCGATAAGTTCTTGATTAATAAGGGGATCGGGGAAAAGACAGGAGAATGGGGATGAGAAAAATATCAGCCATGATTGAATGGCGGAGCAGACTCGATGGGCTGAGTGGCCTAATTCTGCTCCTATGTCTTATGGTTTTTACAACAATTGTTTCATGGTGATCCATAGACTTTTAATTCCAAGATTTTTTAATGATTCTAGATTTCACCAAAGTGGTGAGATTGGGGAGGTGGTGATCTAGTGGTATTATTGCTAGACTATTAATCCAGAAATACAGCAAAATATTCTGGCGATCTGTGTTTGATTCCCACCACAGCAGATGGTGGAATTTGAATTCAATGAAAAAAAATCTGGAATTAAGAATCTACTGATGATCATGAAACCATTGTCAATTGTCAGAGAAATCCATCTGGTTTGCTAATGTCCTTCAGGAAAGGGAATCTGCCACCCTTACCCAGCCTGGCCTACATTTACTCCAGAGCCACAGCAAAGTTGTTGACTCTCAACTGCTCTCTGAAGAAGGGATGCGCAATAAATGCTGGCCAGCCAGCGATGCCCATGTCCCACGAACGTATGAAAAAAAATGTACATTTCATTTGGCTGAAAGTAGAAAAAATAATTAATGAATCAGTTAACAATCAGACAATGATCAATAGCTGTATGATCTTTAATCAAAGTCAATCAATGAAGATTTAAAGGAATGAAAGGATTACCTGGGAGCTTAAAATTAATGGACAGGATTTTCTGCACTCTTCCCAAGACCAAAAAATCCCACCCAAGGTTGACAGACCTTGCATTAAACCATAAGATATAGGAGCAGAATGAGGCCATTCGGCCCATCGAGTCTGCTTCGCCACTCAATCATGGCTGATATGATTCTCATCCCCATTCTCCTGCCTTCTTCCCTTGATCCCTTATTGACCAAGAATTTATGTATCTCTGTCTTAAAGACACCCAATGACCCGGCCTCCACAGCTCTCTGTGGCAATGAGTTCCACAGATTCACCACTCTCTGGCTGAAGAAGTTTCTCCTCCTCTCAGTTTTAAAGGAGTGGCCCCTCACTCTGAGGTTGTGCTCTCGAGTCCTAGCCTCTCCCACTCGTGCAAACATCCCCTCCACGTCCACTCTAACCAGGCCTCTCAGTATTCTGTAACTTTTAATTAGAATCAAACCCTCATCCTTCTAAACTCCATCGAGTACAGACCCAGATTCCTCAACCGCTCCTCATGTGGCAAACCCTTCATTCCTGGGATCATTCTCCTCCTACGATTTCCGTGACGGGTGGGACTGGAGAATCCCAGTACAATCGGGAAATCGGACCTGGAGTACAACTCTAAATCAGGACTATAGTGAGAACCAGATTATTGCTGAGGTGACTCACTCACAACAATGATGCAACTAAATAGTCAACCAATCTGATAGATTGCACAGCAGTGCCTGATGTTTCTTGCTCAGTGCTAATTGTTGGTTGTGTCGTGTTATTTGCTGTATGATAATTAGGGGTGCAGTGTGCTCCAATCGTATATTAATGCAATCAGTGGGGAATTCAACATATTCCATTCACCGCGGTGTTGACACCCATGATGACTGTTACAATCCGGAGATGCATTTGACAGATGGTTGCAGCTGGAGAAGAGTGATTCTCGGATTTGTAACTGCTGAAATTTGGATCTTAAAGCGCGATAAGTGACAGTTCCATTTGCCAAAATCTTGCCGCTGCTCACTCTGGCAGGAATGTACAGTCTCACCCAGGATGCACGCCTGCCACAGATTTCCTGGCAATGAGGGGTGCGGTTTGCCAGATGAGGAGCAGTTGAGGACTCTGTGTCAGAGGGGGTGGTCTATTTAAAACTTACAGGATACTGAGAAGCCTGAACAGAGTGGGTGTGGAGAGGATGTTTCCACCAGTGCGAGAGACCAGGACTTAAGGATCCAACCTCAGAGTGAAGGGCTGCTCCTTTAAAACAGAAATGAGGAGGAATTTCTTCAGCCAGAGGGTGGTGAATCTGTGGAACTCTTTGCCACGGGAGGCTGTGGAGACCAGGTCATTGAGTGTCTTTAAGACAGAGATAGATAGGTTTTTGATTAATAAGGAATCAAGCAGCACGGTGGTACAGTGGTTAGCACTGCTGCTTCACAGCTCCAGGGTCCTGGGTTCGATTCCCGGCTCGCCTCACTGTCTGTGTGGAGTTTGCACATCCTCCTCATGTCTGCGTAGGTTTCCTCCAGATACTCCAGTTTCCTCCCACAGTCCAAAGATGTGCGGGTTAGGTTGATTGGCCATGCTAAGAAATTGCCCCTTAGTGTCCAGGGATGCGTAGGTTAGAGGGGTTAATGAGTATAATATGTAGGGAAATGGGGGTAGGGCCTGGGTGGGCTTGCGTTCGGTGCAGATTCGATGGGCCGAAGGCCTCTTTCTGCACTGTAGGGTTCTATGATCGTAAGCATTACAGGGAGAAGGGAGCCCTGTTGATTACGGCAGGACTATAGCATCCTGCCCCCAGTGAGCGGCGTGCCCTCGCCCACCACCGGCAATCTCACCACGGAGAGGAAGAATAATCCCACCCATTGTGTTCAGCAAAGAAACAACTGTCCCAAACTCAGGAAGAGGAGACTTCCTGCACAAAAACACCACTGAGTCTGTGGGGTCAACAGAAAATATCAAATCTGAGATTGATAGAACTGAGATTTAGTTAGGATAATGTTAATGGAACCGCAGTGAGGGATAGAGTTCAGATACTGATCAGCCATGGTTTATGCTAGGCTTACAGGGCAGAATGTCCTTTATCACCGTAGCTCGTACTTGTCGCAGAAACAATCTGATTTCAGTAGGATCCCATCAGGCGCTGTCTACCATAATATAGACTGTGACACAGAATAACTCACCCTTCCCCCATTCCTCCTCCGCAATCCCCTCCATTCCTCAACCCCTCTACTCACCCAAAACCCCCTCCAGCCTCCACTCCCCATCCCCCTTGATTCCCTATCAATCCCCTCAACCCTCCAGTGCCCCTCTATCCCCAAACTCACGCCCCCTCTCAACCCTCTTCCATCTCCCCAGTCCCCCTCCACTCTCCAATCTCCCTCCAACCTCCAATCCCCCTCCACCCTCCAATCCCCTTCACCTTCCAATCCCCCTCCACTCCACATATCCCTCCACCCCAATCCCCTTACATCCCTCCATCACCCCAAATCGCCCTCCAACCCCCCCTCTCCACCCCTAATCCCCCTACAACTCCCCAATCCCTTCTCCGCCCTCCAATCCCCCTCAACCCTCCAATCCCTCTCCACCCTCCAATCCCCCTCCATCCGCAATCCCCCTCTACACCCTCCAATCCCCTTCCAACTTCCCAATCACCTTCCATGCCCCCCAACCCCCCTACACCATAAGATCCCTAACAGCCAATTTTTCCACAGTGAGGAAACCTCCAACTGGCGGTGGGGGCTGATGAGTGGGTCTCAGGGACTGAAAAAGTTGTGCCTAATGGGTCACGTCGTCTCCCAAAATGCTGTAATTGTCTGTGATTCTGTGATTATCACTGGGACAAAGTAGGTCAATCCCATGCTTGCTTCAGGATTGCGAGATTGGCCATCAGCATAAGATAGCAGGAAGTCCATGGATTGAGCGATGGCCACATGGACACAGAGTCATACATCTCCTCCCATATCTCCATTGAGCTAAGCCTGCGATTCAACCCTTCCTGAAGCTCCACTCCCAGGAACTATGGTTCGATTCCCGCAAAAGCCTCAATCTGAATGATCATTTGTGGAGATCCGAGATTGGAAAGCACGGATCATAATCCTGGAACAAAATCCACAATCCAAATCTGAGCAACAATTTCACATCTTCACTGAAAATCACAAGGCCAGTTACTGACTGAAACAAAGATGGAGATGTCTGGATGGCTCTGGTGACATGTATTGAATGAGCTATTAAATTTGTATAATAGCTGCAGCATGCCAGCGCTGCGGAAGGGATTAGAGTTGTAAATTAATGAAGAAATAGCCAGGAAATGCAACAAGAGAAACCTGAATTGCCAGCTCCAGGCACAACACCACCCAGGGAGACACAAAGCCAACTAATTGAAAACCATTTCATTTGAATATATTAATTTAGTAAAACTAACGCTCTTTTTATGGTGCGTGTCATTTTTTTGTTGCTTGGTGCCGTTCACGATGATGGAAAATAAATTGGATTACTCGTCAAACCATCCCAGTTCTTTTCAGCATTCCGTCCAGCTCCTGTGGAAACTAGTACACGTGCCAGAAATCCCATCGTCCTGACAATCTGTGGTTACCGTTTATCGTCAATTCATTTTTTTCATGCCCATTTCTCCACCGTAGTCCTGAGATGTGCATCGTGTTCTGACAGGGATGTGGGAACGCCGGTCCCTGGGAGCCATCCAGTGTACAACATCCAAGGAAGTAACCCAGGAAGATGCAGCCCAGGAAGATGCAGCCCAGGAAGGTGCAACCCAGGAAGGTTCAAGCTGGAAGGTGCAGCACAGGAATGGGTAACCTCAGAAGGTCTGGCCTTGAGTCGAACCTTGGAGGTCACTGGATGAACCATCTGTAACCCTGGAGGGTGTAACCCCAAGAGGTGAAACTCCGGAAGATTACAGGTAACTTATAATGGACTTCATTCTTTTAGTGAGTGATTTGTTGTTATCATGTTATCAAGTGTTGGTATTGTGTTTATATTGGGTGGCATGGTGGCCCAGTGGTTAGCACTGCTGCCTCACAGCGCCAGCCAACCGGGTTCGATTCCCGGCCTCTAGTCACTGTGTGGAGTTTGCACATTCTCCCCATGTCTGCGCTGGTTTCCTCCGGGTGCTCCGGTTTCCTCCCAAAGTCCAAAGATTTGAGGGTTAGGGTGGATTGGCCATGCTCAATTGCATCCTAGTGTCAGGGGTCTCGCTCGGGTAAATGCATGGGATTAGGGAGATAGAGCATGGGTGGGATTGTGGTCAGTGCAGAACTGATGGGCAGAATGGCTACCGTCTGCACTGTAGGGATGCTATGATTAGGCTGTTGTTTTGTTACTTGCACTGTCCTGGAATCAGCCCAAAACTGAGGGCTGGAAGGGGATTGCCAATTCTGTGCAGTGAATAATGTGAAAAGAGCAAATTATTTTGACAGAGGAATTTTCCAAAATTAATATTTCATTTTGAGGGATGGGGGGGGCGGGGTTCAGGAATCCTTTGGGTGTGATCTTAATGGGTGGCATGGTGGCACAGCAATTAGCACTCCTGCCTTACAGTGCCAGGGACCCTGGTTCAATTCAGAGCTTGGGTCACTGTCTGTGCGGAGTCTGCATGTTCTTCCCATTTCTGCGTGGGTTTCCTCCGGGTGCTCCAGCTTCCTCCCACAGTCTGAAAGACGTGCTGGTTAGGGTGCATTGGTCCATGCTAAATTCTTCCTCAGTGTACCCGAACAGGCACCGGATGGTGGCGACGAAGGGACTTTCTTCATTGCAGTGTTAATGTAAGATAACTCATGACAATAATAAATAACCTTTGTGTTTCATTCACGCAGTAGTATTATGCTGTTGCTATGGAAATCCTGATGCAATGCATTCAACTTCCACAATGGCAAGTTGCAAATTCGAATTCAATAAATATGAAAATGCCGGACCTATCCTTGAGATCCATAAATTTCCTTCAAGCAGATGAATGTGCTGTTGGTGGGGCCCACTTCCGATTCTAATTATGTGCTCGGTGTTTGATTTTTAAGGTCTTTCAGTGGGTTTTACTGTCCAAGGGTTTCAGAGAAACTTGCTGT
Organism: Carcharhinus amblyrhynchos; assembly: GCF_965287045.1. Lineage (NCBI taxonomy): Eukaryota > Metazoa > Chordata > Chondrichthyes > Carcharhiniformes > Carcharhinidae > Carcharhinus > Carcharhinus amblyrhynchos. The sequence goes on along the minus strand of NC_137335.1, from coordinate 74,609,573 downwards.
GCAGGGGAGGCCATTCAGCCCCTTGTGCTGGTGAACGATCATGCTACATCCCACCTTTCATCCAAAGTGGATATTCCCCCCCCTTGCCTGGATGGGTGCAGCTCCAACAACATTCAAGAAGCTTGATGCCACCAGGGACAAAGCAATCCACTTGATTGGCATAATGTCTACAAATCTCCATTCCCTCCACCACCAATGTTCAGTAGCAGCAGTGTGCACTATCTACAAGATACACTGCAGCAATTCACCAAAGATCCTTAGACAGCACCTTCCAAACCCACAACCACTTCCATCTAGAAGGACAAGGGCAGCAGATAAATGAGAACATCATTACCTGCAAGTTCCCCTGCAAGTCGCTCACCATCCTGACTTGGGAATATATCGCTGTTCCTTCACAGTCGCTTGGTCATAATCCTGGAATTCCCTCCCTAACGGCATTGTGGATCAACCCACAGCTGTGGACTGCAGCGATTCGAGAAGGCAGCTCACCACCACCTTCTCAAGGGCACCTAGGGACGGGCAATAAATGCTGGCCAGTCAGCGACACCCATGTACCATGAATGAATAAAAAAAACTTGTCAGTCCTTCATTCTCAAGGGCCTTTTTCATCTTTCAGATGAGAATCAAACCTTGGCCCTACTTCCCCTCTCAGATGGATTCAACCAAGCCCGTTACACTATCGCAAAGAACAGAGGGTGGGTTCTCCCTGGTGAAGGGGCAGGATGTTGCCAGGGAAGCAGGGGACTTGAGTTGATCAGTGGGTACCTGGGATGAAACTGATTGTTGTGTTGAGTGGGGTATCCACATGACTGGATAGTCTTGATCCCTTAACATTCTCAATTGTCCTATTGACTTATTGAAATGTGCTCCTTTGTAGATCATCAATCAATTACTCCCTGAGCTCTTTCTGTCTTTGGGTAGGATTTTCATAGAATCATAGAATCCTTATAGTGCAGAAGGAGGCCATTTGGCCCATCATGTTGAATTTTCCGGCCGCATTGATCCCAAAGCAGGAAAACCCACCCAAGGCCAACGGATCTTTGCATGGTCTGTGTCCCGCCCACTCTGATTGGTGTGGCGGGCAGGATGGGAAATTTCCTCCCTTTAGCTCTGGCCTTGTATGTATCTCTCCCCCCCGCCCCAATCTTTCCTCAAATAGTCATGGCATAACCATGCTAAGCTGGGCCCATCCCTGTTGAGATTTCTCCGTCTCTCCACCTCTCTCTGTCACTAAATTACCTTCATTACAGCAGGCGCCTTTGGCCAAGCTTTGGTCACCTTTGTCTCATTGCCTATTTGTGTCTGCGGTATATCTCAGTGAAGAGCTTTACGTCAACCTTTCCACATTAAAGCTTTATTTAAATGCAAATTATTGATTTTTTCCACAGGCAATAAATGCCTCTGTCTTTTTGGTCTCCTATATGTCAAAGTTAATGACCCTTGTGCATTTTGCTAACACTTTATTCTATTCTGAGCAAGCCCCCAATAATCTTCTGACAAATAACACACGTAATTGTTTTTCTTTGATCAATTCTTAGTTTTGAGGGATTTTCTTTTTGTGGAGGTTTTAATTTGCATCCTCTGCATTTTCTAATCCCTATGCAGATTTTCTACAGCGTTTTAACCATCTTACTCAGTGGTTTTGATTATCTTATTGCTCCTCTATGGTTTAAATTCCAATCTGCACCGTTCTCATCTATCCTGAAGTGAATATCATTACAATTCCACTCAGTGCTTTCCTCCACTCTATTATATTCCTTTTTTCCATTTCAACATTCTCAATTGCGCTTTCCCAAAATCCGATGTTTCTTTTTATTGTCTCTTACTCATCTCCGACTCACAAAATCAAATCTGATGCGGTTCCAGTCACTGATGCTCAAATATGCCCTTTCTTTTAAGTTTTCCATCATCTCAAGAATAACTATTAAATATTAGATGAAGTCTGACCCCACTCCTTTAACACCAGGAATCCTGCTTAACTCCTGGCATCAAAATTGACAATCTTGAAGGCAACTCTCCCAGGAAATCACCATTGCTTAACCCGTGCGGCTCACCTTCAGAAAAGTAAGCATAAGATGAGATCAAAATTGGAAGCAAAAAGGAGCTGATATATTGTTACAACTGATGGATTTGATGGTTATGTTTTAAACGGTCTCTTTTAATTCATAGAATCATAGAATCATACAGTGCAGAAGAGGCCCTTCAGCCCATCGGGTTTGCACTAACACATGAGAAACACCTGGGCCGGAATTTTCCAGCTGTTCATGCTAGTGAGATTCTTCAGTCCCGCTGGCAGTGCACCCCCGCCCGCAGGTTTCCCGTCAATGGGAATTCCCATTGACAGTGGCGGGACCAGGGAATCCCGCTGCTAGTAAACAACATGCCACCGCCTGCTGGTGGAAAACACATGGCTGGAAGGCTGGAGAATCTCATCCTTGACCTCCCACCTAATCCCACTTACCAGCACTTGGCCCATAACCTTGAATGTTATGGCGTGCCAAGTACTTATCCAGGTACTTTTTAAAGGATGTGAGGCACCCTGCCTCCACCTCCCTCCCAGGCAGCGCATTCCAGATCAGCCTCTGGATAAAAAGTTTTTCCTCACATCATAGAAACCCTACAATGCAGAAAGAGGCCATTTGGCCCATCAAGTCTGCACCGACAACCCCACCCAGGCCCTATGCCCATATCCCTACATATTTTACCCACTAATCCCTCTAACCTACGCATCTCAAGACACTAAGGGGCAATATTAGCACGGCCAATCAATCTAACCCGCACATCTTTGGTCTGTGGGAGGAAACCAGAGCACCCACGCAGACATGGGGAGAATGTGCAAACTCCACACAGACAGGAATCAAACCCAGGTCCCTGGAGCTGTGAAGCAGCAGTGTTAACCACTGTGTTACCGTACATCCCCAAAACCTCCCACCCCTCACTTTTAATTTGTCCCCTGGAGCCTGACCCTTCAACAAAGGGAGAAAGTTGCTCCCTTTCCACTCTGCCCCTCATAATCTTCAAGGTAAAACGGAAGCCTCGGAATGAGGTGATGGTGTGAGGTTGTGCTGTAACCTGCCTGGTGATAGGTCCATGTGATCTGGTGCTATGGGGACAGGGAGCCCAGGTTAAGCTCTAGTCAAAGGCAGGTTCGAACTTTAATACCTGCACCCAGAGGGAAAGGCAGCTGTCCTCGCTGCTGAAGATGCATCTGGCCTGACTATTTGCCGCTGAGTCAGGTACACAAAGTTGAAAAGTTTCCCACCTCTGCAAATGCGGCTCAGGAGAAACTGCTCCGATTCACTCAATATTTGGTTCTGGGAGCCAGGTGCTAACTGAAGCCCACTGATCTGGGAAACAGCGTGGAGGCAGCCACAAGAATGCTGGGTACCAAGGTGGGCCGGTTAAAATACCCGCCTTGGAGTTTTGAGACGCTGTAAGAAGAGTAAAATAAAGAACAGCACTCTTGTCTTCACCCCTCACACCCCCTCGTATCTCCTCACACTTCCTCATACCCCGTCATATCCTCTCACACTCCCTCATGTCCCCAAAATCTCCTCACACTCCCTCATACTCCTCACACTCCCTATGCCCCATCCTCACTAACTCATACCACCTCATACCTCCTCACACTCCCTCATAACTCTCATATCCCCATACTCCCTCATGCCCCCATATGTCGTCACACTTCCTCATACCCCCTCACACTTCCCATCCTCACTAATCCATGCCACCTCATGCCCCCTGCCAACCCTCACGCCTTCCATGCCAATCCTTTACCCACTCCCTTTATAGTCCCGTATGCAAACTAAATGCCAATTCATGCCAACCCATGCTTCCACTCATTCCCATGGCTCTTTATAATACCTATGCCAACACATCCTGTAACCATCAAAGTCAGATCGCAGGGGCCATTCATTGAATAAAGTTCTAAGTTCCACGTACCATCAATTACAAACAAGAAACAAAATATGTATAACCCTTAACAAAGATATCTAATGTGTTCCAATCAAACCAAAACCCTTGCGATAGACAAAACCCTTTAAATGGGTTCAATGCAGCAAAGTCTACTGCTCATGTGATAAGGGAATTTGAGTCCTTTGGTTGAAGTCTGCAGTTCTTTGGAATCACTCCGAACAGTTTGAAGATAAGACAACTTTCCAAAACACCAGAGAGGCTCTGGTCCAGCCCCCAGCAATGGCAGATTTATACCCTGCAGGAAAACAAGATCTTGTTTTCAGCTAACCAACAGAATTTTCAAAATAATAGGGAGAGAGAGAAATCACTTCCTTTTAACTTGCTGACCCTTCTAAAACCCGAACTGCAGTTCCAAACTGAAAATGGAAAAAAAACTGTGCAAAGAAAAATTACTACCCTCCTAACAATGCAGGATTGTAAAACTAATCCCAGAGTAAACACAAGTAATCCCATTGAAGCCACTTAAGTAGCAATAAGAGGACATTTCCAGTCAAGCCAGAAACAATGACATCACTGAAGCCATGAGCTGCAGAAATCTTATTTAAAGAGAAACCCTTTCTTTAACGTACACTAACACCACATGTAGAAATGGAATTTTCCATTCCATTAAGAAATTAATTCTCTTATAGTTTAGTGCATTTAGCTGCCTACCGAGCAATGTTTACACAACGTTGATTTTAATTATTTTCTTACAGTAACTGTCTTAAATCATGAAATCTTGTGTGATTCTTTACGTAGACCACTGGGAATTCATGCCTCTTAAAAGTTATCGGGCTCTGAGGGAATCGCAATGTTTCAGGAATTGTTTTAAACATGATATGCAGGACAAGAGGTTCTGAAAAACAATAATTGATATGCTATGAGAACAATGGGGAGTGTTATGGGAAGCACTGAAGTGTTATTTACAGAGCGATAGTGATAAGGACTAATAGTGCAGCCTGCAATGCTGACACAGCATTAGATTACCACAAAGTGAGAGCCTTGTTTCTGAGTGTTTTACTATCAGGAACGTTTTATCTGTCAAGATTCATTTCTGTCGGGGATTAAATAAAAGCAGTGTGCCTCTGTGATGGGACAAGTTGTACATAGTCTAATGTAGAAATGTGAGGGACAATATTCTCTGTGCATTATGTCTAACAAAATCATGCACGAGGTGTCAACCTGGTGAAGCGACAACACAGGGCTACTTGCCTGCCAAACAACAGAAGCGGCATTTGATAGAGTTAATTGATTCCGCAAATAAAGCATCTAAGCCCTGCAGTCCTGTTACATCCTGTGGTTAATGATGGTGGACAATTAAACGACTCACTGGAGGACGAGGCTCTACAAATAACCCAATCCCCAATGATAGGGGAGCCCAACACATCAGTGCAAAAGATACGGCTGAAGCATTCACAATAATCTTCTGCTGGAAGTGGACGGTCTATCTCAGGCTCCGGAGGTTCCCCAGTATCACAGATGCCAGCCTTCATCCAATTCGATTTAATCCACATGATATCAAGAAACAGCTGAAAGCAGTGGACACTGCAAAGGCTACGGGCCTTGACAATATCTCGGTAATAGTATTGAAGACTTGACCTCTCAAGCTATCTGCACCCCTAGCCAAACTGTTCCAGTACAATTATAACACTGACATTTACTCAACAATATGGACAATTGCCCAGGTATGTCCTCTCCTCAAAAAGCAGAACAAATCCAAGTTAGTCAATGACTGCCACATCAGTCTACTCTTGATCATCAGCAAAGTAACAGAAAGTGTCATCGACAGTGCTTTCAAGCAACATTTCCACTACAATAACCTGCTCTCTGACACTTGGGTTCTGCCAGGGTTACTACAGCTCTTAACCTCATCAAAGCTTTAGTACAAATGTGGACAAAAAAACTAAAGTCAAGAGGTGAGGTGGGAGTGATTGCCCTTGACACCAAGGCAGCATTTGACTGAGTGTGGCATCAAGGAGATCTGGCACAACTGAGAACTAGGGGAAAACTCTTCGCTGGTCGGAGTCACTCCTGGCACAAAGGAAGATGGTTGTGGTTACTGGAGGTCAATCTTTTCAGTTCTGGGACATTGCTGCAGGAGTCACTCAGGGGAGTGTCCTGGGCCCTACCACTCTCAGCTGCTTCATCAATGATCTTCCTTCCATCATAAATTCAGGATTGGGAATGTTTGTGGACAACTGCCCATTCGCGACTCCTCAGATACTGAAGCAATTCATGTCCAAATGCAGCAAGAAGACCAGTACAATATCAAGCATGGGCTGACAAATGACAAGTGACATTCACGCGACACAGGTGCCAGGCAATGTCCATGTCCAACAGGAGAGAATCTGGCCATCTCTCCTTGACATTCAATGGCATTACCATCACTAACTCCCCATCATCAATATCTTGGGGTCACCATTGACCAGAACCTGAACTGGACCAGCCATTTAAATGCTGTGGCTACCAGAACAGGTCAGGGGCTGGGAGATCTGTGGTGAATAACTCACCACCTAACTCAGCAAAGCTTGTCCACCATCAACAAGACACAAGTCAGGAGTGTCCTGGAATGTCCTCCACTTGTCTGGATGAGTGCAACTCCAACAGCACTCAAGAAGTTCAACACCATCCAGGGCAAAGTAGTCCATTTGATTGGCACCCCATGCACTACCTTCAACATTCACTCCCTCTACGACTGGCACCCAGTGGCAACACCGTGCACCTACCTTGTATAAGATGCTCAAGAGCAACACATGAAAATCCATTCAAAAGAACCTTCCAAAGATGTGTTCTCTGCGTCCTCTGCCATCTAGAAGGACAAAGGCAACAGATACCTGGGAAAACCACCCCACTGAAAGTTCCTCTCCCGGCCTCTCATCATCCTGACCAGGAACTATATTGCAATTCCTTCACCCTGTTTGAGTTATTAGGAGAGGCTGGATAGACTGGGATTGTTTTCTCTGGAATGTAGGAGGCTGAGGGGTGATCTTTTAGAGATCTATAACATAATGAGGGGCATAAACCAGAAAGATAGTCAATATCTTTTCCCAAAGATAGGGGAGTCTAAAACTAGACGGCATAGGTTTAAGGTGAGAGGAGAGAGATACAAAAGAGTCCAGAGGGGCAATTTTTTTCACATCGAGGGTGGTGAGTGTCTGGAACAAGCCGCCAGAGATAGAGTTAGAGGCGGGTACAACTTTATCTTCTAAAAAGCATTTAGACAATTACATGAGTAAGATCGGTATAGAGGGATATGGGACCAGATTAGGGGTTAAAAAAAGGGATGGCATGGACAAGTTGGGCTGAAGGGCCTGTTTCCATGCTGTAAACCTCTGTGACTCTATGACGCTATGACACCCATTCCTCGGTCAAAATCCGGGAACAGTGCTGTGTGTGTAAATACTCTGCATGGACTGCAGTCGTTCAAGAAAGCTGCTCACCAAGAGCTTCTCAAGAGCAGTTAGGAATGGGCAATAAATACTGGCCAGTCTGGTGAGGAACAGCTTGCTCGAGGCAGACCGAGATGGTGAGAGAGCAACTTGCAAACCGGTGAATGAATGCCCGAGCGTGGAACAATTGTTCAAATCCTGAATAATGATGCTCCTTTCCATTAATCCTGGATGGCAAGGAAAACAAGTTTGAGACACGAACATCACGGTATTACCAATGTAAAGTTAATAATGATTACTGTGCAGGTAAAAATATGGGTACGGGTGACGCATTATATGAGTAGAAATGTTTATGCTTCAGAACGGAATGATATTAAATGATATTAAACATTCTGATGCCAAATGGTAGCCAGAAATGAACTGTGATGTTAAACTGCTGAATAGCAAATGATAGACCAGTAATGAGCCAAGATATGACACAGTCTGATAACAAATGTTATGGAAGTAAATGTGCATGAGGCCAATTTTAACTTGGCTGAATCGTATTAATGGCCAATTGCACCTTCATAATGGTTTTCATGCGACTTATAACTCCCATTAAGCTGCTATTGTTACAGAGGCTTATTGAAATTTCTGCCTGCTTCAGATGGTAAGCTTCTTAAAGTATGCAAATCATGATTTACATAGGACTAATGGCTATTTTTGGAAAGAACTGCATGCCATGAACACCCTGGCCAGTTGAAGCAGTCTCCACAGGGTGCTACATTAGTTACCTGTGTTGCTGTCCTGATCCTTCGTGTCCCACAATGACCAGGATTTACCAGCCCAAATCCAGGAATTTGCGTCAAGAAGCCCACCTGGAGGGATTGGGGTCTCGTGTTGCTTCCTTATCCCTCTGGCAGGAACCCCACGACTTGGTGCTCAGGGAAGGAGCGCCCACATCATGGCCAAACAAGCCAAGTGCCAACCTGCAAATCCTTCCAACACTGGCCAATGAGAGGAGAGGTTCCTGGTCAGCCAACAGCACGCTGGTTCCATCTCAGACAGTCCAACATCTGTCTCTCAGGCCTCTTAGCTGCTGGATTTGTCAGTTAGTTCAAATGTATGTGATCTGTATGTGCTGTTTATGTGTTTGTGCACTACACGTGTGTGCACTATGAGAGTGTGCACTGTGAGAGTGTGCACTATGAGTGTGTGCGCTATGAGGGTGTGCACTATGTCTGTGCACTATGAGTGTGTGCACTATGAGTGTGGACACTATGAGTGGTGCACTATGAGTGTGTGCATCATGATTGTATAAACTGACTATCTGCACTATGAGTGTGTGCGTGTGGACACTATGTGTGTGCGTGCTGAGTGTGTGCAATACGTGTGTACACTGTGAGTGTGTGCACAAGTGTGCACACTATGTGTGTGTGTGTGCGCTATGAGTGTGTGCACTATGGGAGTGTACACTATGAGTATGTGCACTATGAGGGTGTACACTATGAGTGTGTGCGCTATGAGTGTGTGCACTATGTGAGTGTGCACTATGTGTGTGTGCACTGTGAGTGTGTGCACTATGTATATGTGTGTGCTGTGTGTACACTACATGTTGTGTGTGCACTATGAGTGTGTGCACTACGAGTGTGTGCACTATGTGTGTGCGCTGTGAGTGTGCACTATGAGTGTGTACACGTGAGGGTGTACACTATGAGCGTGTGCACTTTCATTGTGTGCACTATGAGGGTGTACACTATGAGTGTGTCCACTATGAATGGGTGCACTATGAGCGTGTGCGTGTAAGGGGTCAGGATCCCCTTCCCACAATGTGAAGAGTCTGTGCCCAACAACCACCACCTCCCCTCTCCTCCCCCCCCGCCACCACCACCACTCACCCTCTCAAGTCATATCATGGTCCCATCGTTTTAGACCATTAGTCTGGGCGTCTAACTAGCCCAGTGACATTACCACCACACCACCATCTCCTGACATGTGTTTGTGTGCATGTGTATATGCACTATATTGTGTATATGCACTGTATATATATATATGTATGCATTAAATGTTTTATATGTGAATTTGTGTGCATGTGTGTGTTTGTATATATGTGTGATATGGTGTATATGTGCTGTATGTGTGCGGTATGTGTACGTGTACGTGTTTGTTGTATATGTGGGCTTTGTGGGTGTGGTTTTGTTGTGTTCTGCATGTGCGTTTGTCTTTATATTCTGTGCCATGTGTATTTGTGTCTACATTGTGTAGGTGCTGTGTTATGTGAATTGCATGTGCTGTCTTCTGTGTGCACTGTAGGTATGCGTGCTGTATACGTGTGAAAGTATTTGTGTTATATGCATGTGTGCATGATGTACCTATTTACATGTGTACTGCATGTTTTCTGTGTGATGTGTAGCGTGTGATGTGGGTGTGTACGTTTGTGTATGTGTGCTGCATGTTTGTGTACATGTGATGTGCTGTGTGTATGTTGCTGTATGGGGCAGCATAGAAGTTAACACTGCTGCCTCACAGTGCTAGGGACCCGGGTTCAAATTCCGGCTTGGGTCACTGTCTGTGTGGAGTTTGCACATTCTCCCCATGTTTGTGTGGGTTTCCTCCGGGTGCTCCAGTTTCCTCCCACAAACTGAAAGATGTAGTGGTTATGTGCATTGACCCGAACCGGGGAATTTAACAGTAACTGCATTGCAGTGTTAATGTAAGCCTTACATACGATTAATAAATAAACTAAATAAAAATTTATGTGTGTGTTGTGTCTGTATGCTGTGCTTGTGTGTGTTTGTGTGTTTGTGTGTTGTGTACTTAGGTATGTGATGTTGTGTACATGTATTGTATGATTGATTGTAGTGTGCTGTATTTGTGGGCTTTACACTTGTCTGTATGTGTGTGCTGTATGTATGTGTGTGTACTGTATGCATGTGTGTGTGTGCCATATGTGAGTGTGTGCTGTATGTATGTGTGTGTACTGTATGTATGTGTGTGTGCTGTAAGTATGTGTGTGGGTACTGTATTTATGTGTGTGTGCTGTATGTGTGTGTGTGTGCTGTAAGTATGTGTGTGTGTGTACTGTATGAATGTGTGTGTGTACTGTATGCATGTGTGTGTGTGCTGTATGTGTGTGTGTACTGTATGTATGTGTGTGTGTGCTGTATGTGTGCTGTAAGTATGTGTGTGTACTGTATGAATGTGTGTGTGTACTGTATGCATGTGTGTGTGTGCTGTATGTGTGTGTGTACTGTATGTATGTGTGTGTGTGCTGTATGTGTGCTGTAAGTATGTGTGTGTACTGTATGAATGTGTGTGTGTACTGTATGTATGTGTGTGTGTGCTGTAGGTATGTGTGTGTGTGAATGCTGTATGTGTGTGTGTGCTGTATGTGTGTGTCTGTGTATGTGCTGTATGTATGTGTGTGTACTGTATGTATGTGTTTATGTGCTGTATGTATGCGTGTGTGTATTGTATGTATGTGTGTGTACTGTATGTATGCGTGTATGTGCTGTATGTATGTGTGTGTGTACTGTATGTATGTGTGTGTACTGTATATGTGTGTGTGTACTGTATGTATGCGTGTGTGTACTATATGTATGTGTGTGTGTACTGTGTGTGTGTATTGTGTGTATGTATGCATGTGAGTGCTGTATGTGCGTGTGTGACGTACTCTGTGTGCATGCTCTGCGTGTGAAATGCGTAAAAACTGTTTTGAAATCTGCATACAATAGACCTTCTTGCCTGACAGTTAGTGAAATCTAATTAATAAACAAAACTATTAAGGAAAACAAATCTATTTGGAACATCTGGTACAAGTTGTGCATGACTGCAGCCACGAAAGAAGAAAATGAGTCATAAATGCTGTCCACTTTGCTCACAGACTGTAAGTTTTGTTTAAAAAGAAACGTTCTTTAAGCTGTTTATGATTGGTTCCCCAAATTGTTACACACCACAGTTCATTAACTGTGATTATTATTGTTACAAACAAGTACAGCAGACTCACGTAAGATGCCGAGGGAGCAAACAAAGGCCGGGGGGGGGGTGGAAGGGAGAGAGCGAGAGGCGGAAAGATAAAGAGATCAATAAAAAAGGAAAGTAAGATAGCAGGCTCGAGAAAAGGAGGTGAAAGAGAGTGCGGAATAGTATAAACAGGGGATGGGGCAGGCAGGGACGGAGAAAAATACAACAGAGACAACCAGACAAATCGAGAAAGACAAATAAAGATGGGGAGAAAGAAAATCTGTATTCTTGTGAAAACAGGAAAGGTTTTCCTGTTCTTACTTTTCAAATTCCCTCATCTAGTTCTGAGGTCTTGGCCCTATTAAATATGTATTGATTTCCACAATGTCTTTCATATGTCGTCAACTTCCTTATAACTTTACAGGATTGCAGTCCTTTCTATATTTAATGTTAGAATTGATTGTAAAGCATTATAGTTTCTCAAAAAGATATTTGTCAATTATACTAGCACAACAGGGCATAGCAACAGGAACTTGTCATTCATCAACTGCACAGCAGTAATAAAACATAATGCCCTGTAGGGCTCCCTGTTACGTTAGTGGTTGAACAACGCTAAACAACTCTGTAATAGAGCTTCTATATTCTGCTCTTAAAAGTATACTGGGATCTCTAAAAGGTCAGACTAGCCAGACAAATGTTGCCTTCATTGATTGACAAAGTGATCGCTGCTATGATGGGCAAATTGCTGTCTCTGGGAATGTGCAAATCTCAATCATAAAATCCAACAACGCAACCAAATTGGACATCGAGACTTTGGAACATCACCCCTGCCATCTGCTCTCTGCCATCTTCTGTGGCCGGTTGCCTATGGCACAGAAGCAGGAGTAGGCCACTCGGTCCTTCGAGCCGATGCCCTTCCATACAGAGACAGGACCCGCCACCTCAGCTTTAGCCTGCGATGTATTCACGTCTCCAGTTTGGTCCATGCTATTATCTCCCTCGGATAAGGTTCCTCAACCACTGACTTGGTTGCTGTGAACAGATCCTGCTTTATTTGAGCAGCGGCTGTTCCCCGAGCTTTTTGAATCTAACGTCCTCTTTTCAGATTGCATTGCGGAAAGAGAAGACACCCGGGTTTTCTGTGAGGGTGAGGCTGGATCCAGGGCTAGGAAATATAGAGTTAGTAACTCAATCCATGGCCATCAGCCTTCAGTTTTCCCCTGGAGTTAATAGTGGGTGAACTTTATGGCCCAGATTACAGGTCGAAGTTATAGGTTTTAAGTTGCCTGTGCAGACTCTGTTCCTGCTCCCCCCTCACCCTGCTTGTTCTTTATTTTCACTGCCAGGAATTCATCCCAAACCTGACCTGCTAGCAAGGGCACACTGGACTATACCATAAGACTTGACTGCTACAACTCTGCTGTGCTCGGGGTAGCAGAGACATTTGGGTGGTTGGTTCTGCTTTTGTGTGAGCTGCCCCCAGCCCCAGGTAAGGGTCCCATACCCAGCGTTACTAACCATAGTCGGTGGTGGAACCGGCAAACATTCAGTGCTGATGGTGGCAGAGCCAGCAACTCGGAGGGATAAAGGCTGCCTACAGGAGGGGAGGGAGGTCTTTGGGGAGATGGCTTGTATTTCCTTTAAGCACACCTGTGTGCTTTGTTCTCATGGGAACGACATTCTGGGCAGTATAGGGCGATGGGGGTGTGGGGGCTGTGGGAGGGGGGGGGTGTTGGCTGTTACCTGGAGAGGCAGTGAGGGCCCTGTGTTACCTCATTTCAGGAAGGTTAACCCACACCAGTGGTTGTGTGGCTGGTGGTGTTGCGGGATAGGGTAATGGGGGTTGGTTAGCAACAAGGACAGGACATTGGCTCTCGGCGGGCACACACCCTTTGCCAAATGCCACCCTGCACCGCACTGGATCCAGGAGCCTCCAAGCAACCCAACATGGGTTTGGTTCTCGTATTCCCTGCATTGTCAAACCCCCCCCCCCCAAAGTGGTGTTGGGTGAGGAAGCCATCTCTCTGCTTTCTCACCATGGGCTGAATCGAGTGGAGTCCATACCCTCTAACCACCCACCTGATTAAATGCCACCTTCTCAGCTATCTCACCACAGGGTGGGCACGAGATTCCACCCCTTGCCCACCTCCCCGAATATCCAGGCATCGGAAACTCTGAATAACAAGTATAAACCCATGTCCCTGGCACGGTTCCTATATCCTGGATAGATTCCGCACTGCTATTTATGTTATCATTTATAAAGAACACAGACTTAATGTTGACACCAATTGCCGCAAAGCTCTTCGAATGATTTTCTATTTTAAATTCAATCTGCCCGTTAAACATTAATAGCTGTTATAAAAAGCCAAACAGGACGCTGCCTTTAATTGTTCAAGTGTTTAGAAGGATTTGACATCAGTTCCTTTAGACACAGGCACGAATGGTGCCAAAATAAATAAAAGCCTTACTGGCTTTGAAAGCTGGCCTCTGCGGCACAAAGGCTCAAGTAGTTGTCACAGCTCCAGGGACCAGGGTTCAATTCCGGCCTCGGGTCACTGTCTGTGTGGAGTTTGCACATTCTCCATGTGTCTGTGTGGGTTTCCTCCAGGTGCTCCGGTTTCCTCCCACCGTCCAAAGATGTGTGGGTTAGGTTGATTGGCTAGACTAAATTGAGTTTAAGTGTGAGGGGGATTGGCAGGGTAAATATGTGGGGTTACAGAGATAGGGCCTGGGTGGGACTGTTGTCGATGCAGGTTCAATGGGCTGAATGGCCTCCTTCTGCACCGCACTGCACTGATTCTGCCCATCAAACCGGTGACTGGAATCAAACAAAGAAATTGAAAGTGGCAATAGCTTTCAGGGCCAGGGGCAATGGGTGATCTGAGTCTACGTGATGCCAACTCTTGTATAACCTAGCAAAGGTGGTCCACCATCCACCAGGATTGGTGCTGATCAGCTCCGATTCAGGGGCATTCCTTTTGAGACATGTGTACATTCAGCTCAGAGACATTAGTGATGGGAAGCAATGTATATTCTATCACTTGGGTACATTCCAACACCGGTACTGGCATTCCTTCAAGTTCCTAAACCTATCAAGTAAATTTCTACTTTACATTCCAGTGGGCGTATTGCAGCATGGAAAGATAATTAAATTTTTTGAAATATTTTAATGATAACTTTCACCTGGCTTTAGATTTCTTTAGTATCCTGTCGCCTCAATATGCAGCTAAAATGTGATAGACTCAATGTATCCTGAACATTATTCAACCTGAATTAGAGAAGACTGTCTGCCCTGTTCTGATTTAGTTGTATCACTGCAATTATTTGTACTTTTGGAGTTAAATCCAAAAAGGATCGAGGGGGGTGATTCTCCCAAAAATATACTAAGTGTCCAATGGGCAGGAATATAAGAGTTTGTTTTGCCCATTTTTTGGACAAACTCAGTGGAATGAATCTCTGGACTCTGTGCGTCAGAGAGTCCATAAAGTAATTCACGCTGTTTGGGGTGGGGTGGTGTGGACTCGGAGCCTGATCTCGCCATTGAGGCTGGCATCAGTGCACTGAGCGGGTGCCAATCTGTCAGTGGGGAGATTGGCACATACACACTGCCCACCCCCATTGCCAGCCTCCTGATCACCAGTCTTCTGATCGCCAGCCTCCATGACCCCTACCCCACCCCCGATCACTGCACCAGTGACTCCCCCAACCCCATGCCCAGCCTGAGCCCCCAACCCCAATGCTGGGCCAGAGAGCCCCCTGATGACCTACCCCCCCTCCCAACCCCACTAATACAGAGTGCGCAGTGGGTCTCGCTCCTCCTCCCACCCCCAGCTCCCCCACAACCATTGATTGACCCTGCTCTCTCCAGGCGTTCCAGGTATGGGATCCTTGCTTTTCCTGATATACATATATCAATGATCTAGACCTTGGTGCGCAAGGGACAATTTCAAAGTTAGTGGATGACACAAAACTTGGAAGTATTGTAAACTGTGAAGAGGACAGCGTAGAACTTCAGTAGGATGTAAACTAGTTGGTGGAGTGGACAAGTTGGTGGCGGATGAAATTCAACGTGGAGAAGTGTGAGGTGATGCATTTTGACATGAATTAATAGAGAGGCAATACAAAATAATGGTTAAAATTCTTAATGGCGTGCAGGGGCAGAATGACCTGGGTGTATATGTGCACAGATCGTTGAAGATGGCTGGACAGATGGAAAGACTGTTATGAAAGGAAATACTAAAGGCCCCTTTATTAATAGAGGCATAGGGTACAAAAGCCCCAAGGCGGTTATTCTGAACTTATACAAGACACTTAATTAGACCTCAGCTGGAATATTGTGTACAGTTTTGGGTGCCACACTATAAGAAAGATGTGAACACATTGAAGAGAGTGCAGAAGAGGTTTACAAGAATGGTTCCAGGGATGAGAAACTTCAGTTATGAGGATAGATTGGAGAGGTTGGGACTGTTCTCCTTGGAGAGAAGAATGTTAAGAGGAGATTTGGTAGAGGTGCTCAAAGTCGTGAAGGGACTGGATAGAGTAGATAGGGAGAAATTGTTCCTGCTCAGATAAGGATCAAGAACAAGAGAGCACAGATTTAAAGTGATTGTAAAAGATGCAAATGTGATGTGAGGAACAACTTTTTCATATTGAGTGGTTTGGGTCTGGAATGTACTGCCTGGAAGTGTGGTGGAGGCAGGTTCAATCGAGGCGTTCAAGAGGGTATTAGATGATCATTTGAGTAGAAACATTGTTCAGGAGCTTAAAGGAAAAGGCAGGAGAATGGCACTAAGTCTTAGTGCTTTTTTGGAGAGTCAATTCAGACACGATGGCCCTGATTTTACTGGCATGGCCACCCCAAAATCAGGGTGGCCAAGGCTCACAGGATGGCAATCCCCATTGTCCTCAGGCAGGATCTTACAAGCCTCCAGCCAAATGGCCCATTCCAAATTCTGGTTCCCAGTTCATGACTCCATCCCTGGTGACAGTCTGAGACCACTCCAGTCTGTTTGTAACCTTGGTGTTACCTTTAATCCTGAGGTGAACTTTGGTCACATATTCCCGGCATCACTAAGGCTGCCTATCTCCACCTCTGTAACATCACTCAACCTTACCACTTACTCAGCAGATCCACTGCTGAAACCTTCGTTTGTGCCTTTGTTAACTCTATCTGACTATTCCTGCATACACCTGCCTGGTCTCCATCCTTGGTCATCCAAAGCCCTCCACGTCTTAACTCCACAGCCACTGTTCGCCTATCACTCCTATGTGCTCATTGCCCTACATTAAGCTTCCGGTCAAACGACATCTCCTGACTTCAAAATTCTCAACCTTGTTTTCAAATCCGTCCACAGTCTCTTCCCTCTTTATCTCTAGAATCTCTTCCAGCCCCCAAAATCCTCTGAGATATCCACATCCAGCTAATTCTGGCCTATTGAGTATTCCCAAATCACTCCACGATTAGTGGCTGTGTCTTCAGTTGCCCCAATCCCTGGAACACGCTTTCAAACTTTCTTGTCTCTCTACCTTGCCTTCCTTCTTTCAGACCCTTCTTAAGATCTCCCTCTTTGACCAAGATTTTGGTCACCTGACCCAATATCTCCTTATCTAACTCACATCATGTTGTAGCATAGAAACATGGAAAGTAGAAGCAGGAGTAGGCCATTCGGCCCTTCAAGCCTGCTCCGCCATTCATTTTGATCATGGCTGATTACTGAATTCAATATCGTGGCCTCCCCTTCCCTCCATATCCCTTGATCCCTTTAGCTCCAAAAGCTATATTTCCTTTCTTCTTGAAATCAGACAACGTTTTGACCTCAACTACATTCAGTGATAATGATTTCCATGCATTCACCATCCTCTTGGTGAAGAAATTTCTCCTCACCTCCATTATCTTCAAACTATCTCCCCTCGTTCTGGACTCCCCCACCATTGGGACCATTCTTTCTGAACCTACCCTGTCTAATCCTATCAGAATTTTATAAGTTTTTATGAGATTCCCCTCTCACTTTTCTAAACTCCAGTGAATATAATCCTAACTGACTTGGCCTCTTCTTATATGACAGAGCTGCTATCCCAGGAATCAGGCTGGTAAACCTTCATTGTACTCCCTCCATAGACATCCTTCCTTAGATAAGGACACCAAAATTACATACAGTACCCCAGATGTGGCCTCAGCAATGTCCTATACAATTGCAGCAAAACATCCCTATCCTATACTCAAAACCCTTGCTACGAAGGTCAACATAGCATTTGTCTTCTTTACTGCCTGTGTGCTTAGTTTCAGTGACTGATGCATGAGGACTCCAAGGTCTAGTTGAATATTCACCTCTCTCAATTTATACCCATTCAAATAATAATCTGTCTTCCTATTATTGCCACCAAAGTGGATAACCTCACATTTATTCACATTACACTGTATCTGCCATGCAGAGGCCCAGACACTTAACCTGTCCAAATCACGCTGAAGCATCTCTGCATCCTACTCACACCTACTCATCCTACTTACCCTTCCACCCAACTTTGTAGCATCTGCAAATTTGCAGATAATACATCCAGTTCCCACTTCCAAATCATGAATATATAATGTGAACAGTTGCGATCCTAGCACAGATTCCCTCAGAACCCCACTAGTCACTATTTGCCAACCAGAAAAAGACACATTTATATCAACTCTTTGCTTCCTATCTGCTAACTAGCTTTCTATCCATCTCAAGACATAACCTGAATCCTATGTGCTTTAACTTTACATAGTCGCCTGTTATGTGAGGCCTTATCGAAAGCCTTCAAAAAGTCTAAATAAACCATATCTGTTGGTTCTCCTCGTTCAACTCTACTAGTTACATCCTCAAAGAATTCCAATAGATTCGTCAAGCATGATTCCCCTTTTCTAAGTCCGTGCTGACCTTGTCTGATTGTACCTTCCATAACCTTCCAGTTATGAAATCCTTGATAATAGACTTTCCCAGTATTGACGTGAGGCCCATTGGTCTATAGTTCCCACAGTAACTTCATTGCAGTGTTAATGTAAGCCTTGTTTGTGACCAATAAATAAAGTTTAAACTTTAAAATGATCTCTCCACCTCCCTTTTGAATAGTTTTGTCATGCTCCTTCCAAAGTGGGGATGGTTTATCTTGTGCTTTGTAAATACAAGTTGTTGTTATAAAGCTGCCGAGAGACAGATGGGGCAGTTATGTTAAAACTCCTCAGCAAATGATTCACGAGATGGATCCATGATATTTAACTCCTTTTAAAAGTGTCAATGAATGTGAGGAATATTATAATGGTGTCAGCTATTTCCACATTGCTGCAACTTCTAGTGTGAATCGACACTGTTGGAATATAACACCACGGGTACTTGGGAAATCCTTCCTTTCCTTGGCTGAGATTTTCCTGTGAGCCACACATTTATTCTCTGATGTCCCTGCGGTGGTTTTCCTGTACGGTCTCACACCTTCCTCAAAAAATACAACAGCTCACGTGACCGCCTGTGGCTTCGGTGAGGGGAAGACAGTCGGTCAAAGATTTCTCAAATGTTAGCAGCGCCTATTCAGGTCTGCACAGTTCAAGGGAGTTCTGATGCCCCAGAGGATTTTGAGGGGGAGCCAAGGGCACAGGGATGCCTCGTGTGGACATGGGGTGTCCGCTTTAGACTTGGCTGATGATGCCTGTACAGAGGCCTGAGACTGAGGCGGAGATCCGATATAATGAGGCTCATGTTGCCAATCGTGGAGCAGTGCATAGAGCTCCACAAAATGCGGTTCAGGTGCCTGGCGAGGCCTTCCGATATAGGCCCCTGATATTGGCCCACATTGTGGCGGTGTGCTGTGCCCGACGCAACCTGGTACAGCCGCGAGGAGACCTCTTTGAGGAGGACGTGGAGGCCGATCAGCCGGGCATCGCTGGAGAGGAGGAGGAAGTAGGGGAAGCAGAACAGGAGGAGGACGAGGAGGGGGGACAATGCTGAGCAACACCACCCGGTGCTGGAGGGCCGGCAGCAAGGATCAGGCATGGGAGGGGGGCGGGGGAGACCCTAATCACCATGTGCTCTTGTCGCTCGGGGCGTGTGTTGCCCCAAGTGGGTTCCATTCCTCACCCACCTCCCCCCCACAACCACCCCTTGGAGTCCTACAATCTCCTGCAACATTGTAACACCAGAGTGATGAACCTGGGTATGCTGTGTTAGCGAGTTCCTCGGCAGGCAGGAGGGTGATGACGGCTCACTATGCACCAGTCATACCAGACTTGTTTGCCTGGTGCAAACAAGTCTGACTCCTACCTGAGATCCACATGCACGCTGGTACCTGGGTCCACATCTGGGTAATGGGGAAGGGAGCACTAAACACCTATGCAGGGCCTGGGGGCAGGGGAGGGGGAAGGGAGGGAATCTCTCACAGATTCTGGGTTTGCCATGGCAGATGCTGTATGTCACTGCCAATACATGCCACCCACTGTAGACAGTGAATTATTTCAGCGCCTTGATTTTCTCAGCAGCAATGCGTTAAGGAGCCTCCCCCACTGACATCAATGTGCAGGGTCCCTCTGGCAACCGCCAGGGTAAGTACATCCCTGTTACAGGCTAAATGAGTTGTTAGTTGCAAGTGTGGGGTGAAATTTATTGCCAATAGTAGTGCTTTTAAAATGAGTGAGAATATAAAAAAGTGAGATTTTAAAGTGCCTAAATATTCTATCTAGATAGTGTTGCCCTTCACACGTGCCATCTTACTGTCACTACAACTTTTTAACATTACCTGGTCTACCATAACGCCTCAGTGTCTTCCCAGGATGTATATTGGTGATGGAGGTCGCCAGCTGCCTACTGCACCCCACGGCCTGTGATGTGCACGGCCATTGTCCTCTGAAGGTCCTGGACCCTGAGGGCCCTGGCTAGCTTCCAGCTGCCAGGGGCGTATCTGTGACACCCTCTTCATCTCCCTGCCACTGAGATGGCCTGGTGTCAGGAAGTGGGGAGGGAGTCAGAAGGTAGTCACAGTCTCCTGGGTGGAAGGCCCCGACATAGCTTGAGCCCTTCCTCCTTCCTCAGTGTTCCTGTAGGCCCCTGGGCCACTCCATGGGATTTCTCTAACAAATGGAGGATAGCATGTGCTCACTTCTATGCTCGAACCCAACCGTGCTGTCATCCGCATGCCCTCCTCTCCCGTAAGTTCCAGTGCCCGCCCCACAAAGGGGGCGAGGATCTAGATCTCAGAAGCACCACCCCCAGTCTTTGCCCTCTTCCCGCTATTATAGGTATTCTTCTCCTGTGGGGGCAGAAAGCGCCATGTAAAATCTGATGGTATATGTCCTGCAGGGTTTCAGGGAGTGACCCTCAGGAGGCAAGGGTTGTGATATTCCATGTGGGATGAAGAGAGGTGCACATTCCTACCTAATGGTGATGGAGTACATTTGTGACAGGGATGTGTGGCAAACAATAGTTGTTTCAAAGCACCGAGCACGTCAGCACAGTGGTTAGCACTGCTGCCTCACAGCGCCAGGGACCCGGGTTCAATTCCAGCCTTGGTCACTGTTTGTGTGGAGTTTGCACATTGTCTGCGTGGGTTTCCTCCGGATGCTCCAGTTTCCTCCCACAAATATGTGCAGGTTAGGTGGCTTGGCCGTGCTAAATTGCCCCTTAGTGTTAGGGGGATAGGACCTTGTTGGGGGGAGAAACAGGATTGTTGTTGATGCAGGCTCGCTGGACCGAACACTTTTATTCTGCGCTGGAGGGATTCTATGATTCACAAACCACCTGCCACACAATAATACTAATGCAAGCAGAATAAAAGAGCGACACAGGTATTGTGAAGCTATCATAATTATACATGAGGGGAAATAGTGAACTAACATGTCAAAGGAAAGAGGAGACTGGCCCTATAAGTG
Organism: Carcharhinus amblyrhynchos; assembly: GCF_965287045.1. NCBI lineage: Eukaryota > Metazoa > Chordata > Chondrichthyes > Carcharhiniformes > Carcharhinidae > Carcharhinus > Carcharhinus amblyrhynchos. The sequence continues at coordinate 74,588,408 of NC_137335.1, read as the reverse complement.
ATATATTAGCACCCATACAATTCAATAATTGACCCAATAGGAAAGGAAATGAAATAGTATTTTTTGTCCTTCAATACAACAGAGTTCTAATTATTGAGTGGATCATCTGACTCTTCCATTCAGGGAACTTCAGCAGAGGATAATTATCCGACACAAGGAGCTTCTTTAAAGTTAATTTGCTACATATTCGCCTATTTAAAAGTGGCTCGAACAGTGTTTCATACCTCTAATGCGGCTCCAGAAATAACAGCGCTTTTCAGCCAAATATAATGGTGATGGTGATGTTTAATAAAAAGAGCTGCCAGTCTCCCAGTCAGGGTCCTTGTTCATGCCTGCAGTAATCGACTCGCTGAGGTTATTGAGCCTTGTCATTTATTCCACACTTTGCGTTGCGGGTTCCCACGCAGCAAGCCATGCAGCTCCGTATTAATGGTTCAGGGTATCACTGGCTTGGGTCTACGCTGCCATTGTTGACATTAAAAAGCTTCTACACTCTGGCTGCGTAGTTCAGGTTCAATCCTGGTGTCAGAACTGATATTCAGACACAAAACCGCATCTTGCTGCCTCCATTGGAAATGTTGTACTGGATCTCTTTGACCGCCATCTCTCCCACCACCCATTCTTTGGTTCAGTGTCTATTACCCTGTCAACGGGGATGGAGTGGAAGTGGTTGAAAGCTTCGAGTCTTTAGGTGTTTAGATCACCAACAACCCTCCTGGTCCTTCCACGCCAACACTATGTTTAAGAAAGCCCACCAATCCCTCTACTTTCTCAGAAGGCTAAGGAAATTTGGCATGTCCGCTATAACTCTCATCAATTTTTACAGATGCACCACAGAAAACATCCTTTCTGGATGTATCGTAGCCCCTGCTCTGACCAAGACCGCAAGAAACTACAAAGGGTCGTGAACGAAGCCCAGTCCATTATGCAAAGCAGCCTCCCATCCATTGAGTCTGTCTACACTTCCCGCTGCCTTAGAAAAGCAGCCAGCATAATCAAGGACCCCAGGTACCCTGGACATTCTCTCTTCCACCTCCTTCCATCAGGAAAAAGGTACAAAAGTCTGAAAACACACACCATCCGACTCAAAAACAGCTTCTTCCCTGCTCCCATCAGACTTTTAAATGGATCTATCACATATTCAGCTGGTCTTTCTCTACATCCTAGCTATGACTGCAACACTATATTCTGCGCCCTCTCCTTTCCTTGTCCATTATGTACCCGATTAACGGCATGTGTTGACTTTTTATTTCGCAAGAAACAATACTTTTCACTGTATCCCAATAATAATAAATAATAAATCAATTTGATTCTTTTTTTTTTGATCATGCCTCCCTAAGAAGGTCTTTTCTCCAGCAAGCAGACAGCTAAGCCCTGATAATGGAAATGTGATACACCTCCCGCCCCCCTCCTCCATCCCACGGAGATGGGTTTAACATTGGTTCAGTTTCCCAGCAGTGCAGGGCTTCCTCAAGGTTGTGTTAGTCTTTTGTACGTAAGTCCCTGAAGCACTGACGGGCAACATAGGGGCCACATGCGGCCCATCTGACTGCTGCTCACTAGACATAACTATTTTCCATGTGTGCGGTTGCCACATTCCATTGATTTCTGTCCCTGTAGTTCTTTTTCCCTACCCATATGACAGAAGTATGATTTCAAGAAGAAATTAGATATAGCTCTTGGGGTTAAAGGGATCAAGGGTTAAGGAGGGGGAGGGAAGCGGAGGCATCAGGATATTGAATTTGATGATCAGCCATGATCAAAATGAATGGCAGAGCAGGCTCGAAGGGCCGAATGGCCTACTCCTGCTTCTAGTTTCTATGTAAGCGATACACGTGTAAAGTAAGAGCAAGTGAAATGATGTGTGTACTCATCGCACGCAACATTGACTGTGAGAGCCCTGCGCTCCCTCTCCGTCCAAAGTATAAATATTTCTTGTCTTTACCACTTGAAGCTGATGACAGTTGTATTAATATATAAATGATTAAGCATTTTCTATAACTCGTTATGAAATGTTTGGCGTGGATTAAATGTATTTAATCTTATTCATGTGGTCACGGTGAGTGAACAAGCCCAATTTCAAACTTGCGGCTCGCTGAGATGAAGGAGGGCCACTCATGCAGCTCACTCACTAGTCTAGATCGCCCACCACTTCCCTGGAGTGCGCTGAACATGCAACTGCCCGACTCAGAAGCAAGAGGCTACCAGCTGAGCCAGGGCTGGCATCGAGCATTGCGGAACCACTTTGAAGAGAATAGTTCTCTGGTTCCCTTTATTCCAGATGGCTGGGCCATGATCTGCCCATTACCCTGCACACTTTGCCAAAAAGGCCAATCTTCAGATAGAAGCCTGGTCACCGAATGTCAGCAAAAATATTGACGGTGCAGCCTTTACAGAGAAGGGCAGCTGGTGCTCATAAAGCCATGACTACTGAATGTGCACGTCCCAGCAAGCCTCACTGAACATTCAGCAATAAAATCAACCCCTTGTTGAGTTTCTCCCTAACCCAATGGTGCTGAGGCCCCTGTGTGATGCTAGTCGTCCAATACAAAGACACGGGGGCAAGGATGGAATGAGCTTTGTTTTTTAGTTGAAGTTTTCTCCTCTGTCCCATCTCCCAATGCGTGAGACCAGCCAAGGGCATGACAGATGCAACCTGCTTCCTGGCCCCTGCCGGTTGCTGCTCTTTATCAATCTGTTCGGAGATGTGTGGGTGCTGCCTGGGGAAATGTTGGTCTTCCAATTTATCCATCCTCCGTGTTACTAAGTTTCCAATTGACATCTGCCTGAGATTTGATGGAATATTAAGCCCGTGGCTCAAACATTCTTTGCCAGAATGGCTCTAAGAACCAGTCCTTGGTGCCAGTGTGCTCCTGAGCTATCTTAATGCAAGTAATATCAGTGTGGAGAGCATTTAAATGAAAATCATTTCTGAGATGCTGTATGTAATTATTTTAAAGGGTCCCTGGTTCAACTCTCTTGTTCTTAATGCCAAATAGACATCAACGCTCAAGGGAAGAAAACTGGAACATAGATGGCAGCATGGTGGCACAGTGGTTAGCACTGCGCCAGGGACTCAGGTTCCATTCCTGCCTCGGGTGACTGTGTGGAATGCGCATGTTCTCCTCGTGTCTGTGTGGGTTTCCTCCAGGTGCTCCAGTTTCCTCCCACCATCCAAAGATGTGCAGGTTAGGTTAATTGGCCATGTGAAATTGCTCCTTAGGCCGGCATTCTCTGCTGGCCTCGGGCTAGATCATACGAACCTCAGGTGCCATAGAATTCTGTCCTAAGTGTCAGGGAGATTATCAGGGTAAATATGAGGTGTTATAGGGATTGTAGTGGGTGCAGGCTCAATGGGCTGAATGGCCTCTTCCTGCACTTTTGAGATTCTATGACTGCATAGGTTTCCTCCGGCTGTTCTGATTTCCTCCCACAGTCCAAAGACTGCAGGATAAGTGGATTGGCCATGGCAAATGGGCGGGGTTACAGAGATAGGATGGAAGGGAGGGCCTTGGTGGGATTCTCTTTTGGAGAGACAATGCAGACTTGATGGACCGAATGGCCTCTTTCTGAGCTGGAGGGAATCTACGCTTCTATGACCCCCACCCTCCTCAGCCATCGAGTCTCTGTGATGGGCGCGAACCTGGATCTGCTGGTCAGAAATTAGGGATGATAACCATTGCACCCGACGAACAAAAGAACCCCCTTTTCTCCCACCCAACACAAATACCACCCCTCCCCACCCCCATTCATCACTCCGCACAAAAAAAGACTAACATGAATAAAAATGGAAAAACTCCAGGGAACAAGAAGGCAACAAGCCATAACCTAAGGGCAAGGCATCATAAGGGGCAACAAGGGTTGGATCTGAGCTGAACAAAGAGTGGGAGCTTAGAAAAATCTACCCTCAATCAAGCTGGAAGGAAGGGTTTCTCTCTGATGTTTACAGGCAGCCTCATTACCAATTTTGCAATGAGCCACTTGAACTAACTGGGAATTACACAGCACCCTGAAACATGTAAGTGACAGCACCCTCATTCAGAGTCCTGCGCTCAACTTTCCAACCCCTTCCTCTCTTTCCACAAACTTGTCAAAAGAATTTTGTTTCCAGCATCTTTTCTTTCCAAGAAATTAAAAAGACAAATGTGACTGAAAGTAACTTTTTCACTCTCAGCTTTTATTTTATCTCGGAGCTTTGTACGGACTGGGAGAAAGAAAGAAGCAAGCGAACACAAGAGTGTCTGGGTCAACCCTATTTGGCCCTTTGCTAACATACAATGGAGTCACTCAGAGTTAGTCACCCTAATGGATTTTGGCATCTCTGCATTTTTCAGGTACCTTTGTGTTACTGGTTCACAGATTAAAGAAACGCATAAGACTGCATCGTGAAATCTTTCACATATCTATATGTTTTACACCACAGGCGCAGCTGCAAATCATTCACAACCTTTAATCTTCGATGTAAATAATGTGAGTTTGAAATGGAGGACATGACAGATTTATATTGCTGTACTTTTGGAATGTATTAACTTGCTAAAGGAACACGACTGCAAAGTATGAAAGAAAAGAAGAAGAAAAGATGTCCTTTCTGGAAGGCTAATTTATTGTGTGACCATATTTATTCCTAGCTGGTTTGGCACGAGGAGCTTGAATATATTTTGAACTCAATGTAATTCCAGAGTGAAGCTATGGATTTAGAGATGCCCGATATGGTTTGTCAGTGCTACTGTGGGCTTTTTGCTGCTCTATCAATGCTTGTCTTTCCCATCTTTGCAGGTACACAAGTCACTAAAAGCAGCTATTTGGCCCATCGAGTCTGCAGCAACCACATTCCCACCAAGTCCTTATTCCCGTAACCCCACATATTTACCCCGCAAATTCCCCTGACACGCAGGTCAATTTATCACGGCCAATCCACCTAACCTGCATATCTTTGGACTGGGGGGGGGAGATAACCGGACTACGCGGAGGAAACCCATGCAGACACGGGGAGAACGTGCAAACTCCACACAGAGAGTGACCCGAGGCTGGAATTGGACCTGTGTCCCTGGCGCTGTGAGGCAGCAGTGCTAACCACTGTGGCACTGTGCCACCCCCAAAAAAGTTTTTTCCCAAATCCCCTCTGAATCTCCCGCACCTGTTTGTTGATAGAGTGTGATGAGGTTTGGTGGGTTGATTCTGGCATGGAGCATAAATGCTAGCATGGCTCTGTTGGGCTGAATGGCCTGCTTTTGGACCGTGCATTTGATGTAATTCTGTATGCATTAAAGATATGCCTTTTCTAAATAAATGACAAGGCTCACCCCGGTCCCATCAATGTAAACCCATAAATGTGCCCCACTCACTTTTGAAGGGACATACTAATACGACAATGACAATGGGTGGCACGGTGGTGCAATGTTTAGCACTGCTGCCTCACAGCGCCAGGGACCAGGGTTCAATTCCTGGCTTGGATCGCTGTCTGTGTGGAGTTTACACATTCTCCCCATCTCTGTGTGGGTTTCCTCCGGGTGCTCTGGTTTCCTTCCAAAGATGTGTGGGTTGGGTGGATCGACCATGCTAAATTGTCCCTTAGCTTCCAAAGATGTGTAGGATAGATGGATTAGCCATCGTGAATGTGTGGGGTTACGGAGTGGGTGAGTGGAGCTAGGTAAGATACTCTGTCAGAGAGTCAGCGCAGACTAGCTAGGGTAAGTTCATGGGTTAGGGCCTGGTTGGGACTGTGGTCGGTGCAGACCTGATGGGCTGAATGGCTTCCTTCTGCACTGTAGGGATTCTATGACAAAACCTTTTGAGGACATGAAACTAATGAAACAAAATAAAACATTGTACTATACCTCCCAGTCGATGAGGTGGCCACCAGACAGAGAAGGATTGTTGCTCACCTGAGTGAGGTTTCATCAGGTCTTTAATCAATGTTGGTTACACTAAGCTGACTAATACGTAATGGCTTTACAAATTACATTGATAGGGCTGAATGCTCACGCTTGTAGAGTTATGGAGGTAATGAGCAGGGATTATACCATAGCACCCTGTGCCAGTCAACCATTGACTGATTAAACGCCTTCAGGCATGTACAATAGATTCATATCAGATTGCAAATACAAATCTCTCATCCACTTTCCATTCACTGAGTTTCTCCCTCTCGCTGCTCCCCTTCTGCTGCCTTTCCCGAAGACCCTGGGTGGAATTTTCAGTCCTTCCCAGCCGCAAGGTCTTCCCTGTCCCGAACAGGGCAACCCCTGTCGCAGGAAAGGCCTTTCCCCTCCCTCTCCCTCCTTTCCCCCAAACCTCTCGCAACTTCTCCGCCCATCACTGCACATCTTGCATGAGCCACACAAAACACAGTGGATATCAGCGGGTCTGGAAAATTCCCCCTGGGGTCCAATAGTGAAACGCCTCCTCCACCATTGAAAAACATGCCACATTGGTAAATGTTGGGGAGGAGGGACGGGGGGTGGGGATGGGTAGTGGTGGGTGTGGGGCGAGTGGTAGGAGGGGGCCAGTGGGGGAGGAGGGCATAAAATCCCACTCTTTGACTTTTTTGGGGAGGTTTATTTCCCCAGGTTCCAAAAGATCACTGGCATCTCACCAAGCGTAAACCTGAACAGTTTGTTGATGTTAGGAAGGGCATCTTCACATGGAGGGCATGGAAATTTAGACCCTTTTCCCCGCAAACAGCTACTGGGCCTTAGTCAATTGAAAAGCTCAAAACTGAGATCGCTAGTTTTCCATCAGGCAATGTTATCAAGGGGTTTGGGAACTGTTAAAATACAGAGCAACCATCACCTCCCTGAATGTTGGATGGGCTCGAGGAGCTGAATGGGCCCCTCCAGTTCCTAGTGTTCTTAATCTGTCAGGTCATTCTGGCTCATTGGGACCATGGTTTTAAAAAAAGCCCATGGTTGTACCTTCCAGGAATCTCCCGGGAGACACTAGGTGGGATTTTATGGCTTTGCTTATCCCGAAATTGTAAAATCCCGTCTGAGGTCAAGGGACCTTCTCATTGTTCACCCCTCGCCCGCTCTGATTCCGATGGCTGATGGTGATAAAATTCCGGCTACCATGTTGGTGCAAATGGAACTGATCCTGCACTTCGGGCAAAGTTGACGCAGGTCAGAGTATTGTGCTTCCCAGGAAATTCAACCCCACCCAATCTGCTTAAAACCCCGTAGCTGAGTTAAACAGTGCCTGCAGTTCATCTGACTATCAGCAACTGCCTCTCGATCCCTCCAGCATATATCGGCTAACATAAATGTTCTCAAGGTAACTATGAGCCTAGCAAATTGAATAGCATAAACAGAGTACCTGTGATTACTGATTGCTGTGCATGTTTAGCTGTAGCCGTCACACTGTACGTCTGTGCTTACATCAAGCTCAGCTGCCTGCATCTCAATCCCGTTCACATTAGAATTATTTCACCTTTGACAATTGGGGCATCAGGAAAGTGAACACATTGAACACCTCAGCAGTCGCATCATATTGTGCACAGCAAGCGCCCATAATGATCTGATCTTCTGTTTTCAATGATGTCGCACTATCTGTAACCCCCCAACACTTGCCTGGGTTTGCAAAACCTCACTCACTGTACTGTCTGGAGACAATACACAACTCTTTAACCTGTGATCAGTGCTCCTTCCACTCACATTGTCGGCCACTTCAAGACTTGAACAGCAGGTTAGGTGTAAAGATTCGCATTCTAATCAGTAATCTGTAAACTGTCTGTGCTTTATATGCTCTGTCTGAGGCCAGAACCCTCCATTCACTTGACGAAGGGACTAACCCGAAAGCTTGTGCGTTTACTATCAAATAAATTGGTTGGGCTAAAACCTGGTGTTGTCAGTCTTTTTCAATGATGTAAACATAGGAACAAAGGAATTAGGAGCAGAAGTTGGCAGATACAGCCCTTCGAGCCTGCTCCGCCATTCAATCAGATCACGGCTGATCTCTCCCTGGTCTCAAATCCGCCTCCCCATATCCCTTTAACCTCTTTCTCATTAGAAATATACCTATCTCCTTCTTGAAACCATTGAATGATTCAGATTCCACCGCGCTCATCTCAGTTTTAAATCTACCTCCTCTCTGCCTGTACCTGTGACCTTGAGAGATGACTATTGGCTGGGAGAGCTCCTCTTCTCTGTTTTGAGATAGTGTAAGAATTCTCACAACGTCAGGTTAAAGTCCAACAGGTTTATTTGGTAGCAAAAGCCACCACCTTTTGGAGCACTTCTCCTTCATCAGGTATGTGGGAGTTCCTTACCTGACGAAGGAGCAGCGTTCCGCAAGCTAGTGGCTTTTGCTACCAAATAAACCTGTTGGACTTTAACCTGGTGTTGCGAGACTTCTTACTGTGTTTACCCCAGTCCAACGCCAGCATCTCCACATCTTGATATAGTTTTGTAGAGTCCAAGATTTTCCCACCCTTCCCGCCATCAACGATCCCCTCCCCCACCCCCTGCGGCCACGTCTGTGGGGCTTGCGAAACCCCATCGAATTTGACGGAACCAAAAGACCCCACCACCGGCCAATGACAGGCTGCCTTGCTTCTGGAAAATAGCCATAGGGGCGGGGGGGGTGGGGGTGGGGGGGGGGGTCGGTGGTGGTGGGTTGAGGAAAAGCCCGCCATCACATGCACCTGAGAGGGCAGGGCTGTCTGCTGGAGAACATCCCATCAGGACAAGACTGGGTTGGGTTTTGAAATGTCAAACAGTGTCCCACACTCTCTGTCCTGAATTGTACATAACAGAATGGCTACTCGTCTGAGTTACTAAGGGGCTGCTCACTGACCCTGTGGACACGCTGCAGCATAATCTGGAATTAAGAATCTACTGATGACCATGAAGCCATTGTTGATTGTTGGAAAGATCCCTAGTGTCCTTTAAGGAAGGAACCTGCCATCCTTACCTGATCCGGCCTACATGTGACTCCAAACCCACAGCAATGGACTCTCAACTGCCCTCGGGCCACTAGGGATGGGCAGTGAATGCTGGCCAGTCAGTGACGCATGTGTCCCATGAATGAACAAAAAAAAATCCAGGTTGTGGTAAATGACGGATCTGGGCCTTGACATTGTAACTTTATTCACGTAAGGAGGTGCCTTGGCCAATGCTCGTTAATTAATAAATAAACCTTGCAAACTGTGCAAAATCAAATTATGATTGTCAATGCCCTTTTCAGATATGATTCCCACAATGTAATCAATGCGGTCCTTTTAGCGTCGATTAATAAAACTAAAATGCATCCAGGCTCTCAATACATAGCACAATATTGAGAATGGACAAGTATGGATTGCAATAGCAAGTGAATAATTGATGCTAAATTAATATGGCTGTTTAACTATGAGGGAAAGACTGGGAGGAAGTTAAGTGTGTAAGCCTTGTTAAGGCCCAGTTCCAAAATCCCTTAAAAAGCAAATAATCAACTCACGTTTCAGTAAAAGGGGAAATGCCAATCTGCCAAGTGCCTGCTGTGGTGACGGATGGCCAAAGCTCAAGCTGTGACTTTTTGATTTGATTAGATTTGATTTGATTTATTATTGTCACATGTATTAACATACAATGAAAAGTATAGATTCTTGTGTGCTACACAGAGAAAGCATACCTTTCATAGAGAAGGAAAGGATGCAGAATGTACTGTTATAGTCATAGCTAGGGTGTAGAGAAAGATCAACTTACTGCGAGGTAGGTCCACTCAAAAATCTGACAGCAGCAGGGAAAAAGCTGTTCTTGAGTCCGTTGGTACATGGCCTCAGACTTTTGTATTTTTCCCCAATGGAAGAAGGCAGAAGAGACAATGTCCAGGGCGTGTGGGATCCTTGATTATGCTGGCTGCTTTTCTGATGCAATGAGAAGTGTTGACAGAGTTAATGGATGAGAGGCTGATTTGCGGACGGATTGGGCTACATTCACAACTTTTTGTATTTCCTTGCGGTTTTGGACAGAGTAGGAGCCATACCAAGCTGTGATACAACCAGAATCCATGCTTTATATGATACATCTATAAAAGTTGGTAAGAGTTGTAGCGGACATGCCAAATTTTCTTAGTCTTCTGAGAAGGTAGAGGCATCGGTCAACTTTCTTAACTTAGTGTCAGCATGACACTATATTTTGGGAGGGTTCCACAGAGTTTGATCCAGCTCATAGCCAATCTCCAGACCTAAGCGTGAGAGAGGTATTAGGGAACACTCTTGGTTACTGAGACATGAATTGCAGACTGGTGGAACTCTTTTGGCACGACCTTGTTGGCTGATCACACCACGCTCTCCTGTCGCGAGGCTGGAGAATTTGGCACTCAGCCAAGTCTCTGTTCAGTGCAGTGGGACTGGCATGAACAATGGCAAAATTCTGGCCTATGCTTTTGAATCATGGTATGATACAGCACAGAAGGAGGTTATTTGGCCCATCATGCCCATGCTAACTCTTCGAAAGGTCTGATATCCATGCTTTTGTCTCAAAGCCTTGTAACTTTACGATTCCTTTTTTTTGTTGACTCTGCATCCAAGTAGATCACATGGTGGCAGAGTGGTCCGCATTGCTGCCTCACAGCACCAGGGACCCCGGTTCAATCCCTGGCTTGGGTCACTGTCAGAGTGGAGTTTGTAAGTTCTCCCCATGTCTGCGAGTGTTTCCTCCAGATGCTCCAGTTTCCTCGTGTAATCCAAAGAGGTGTTGGTCAGGCAGCATTGGCCGTGCTAAATTTTCCCTCAGTGTACCCGAACAGGTGCCAGAGTGTGGCAACTAGGGGATTTTCACAGTGACTTCATTGCAGTGTTAATGTAAAGCTACTTGTGATAATGATAAACAAATAAAATTTAGATGAAGGATGAACATTTACCTCAAAGCTGTTTTCCCACCATCCCCATATAAATTGATATCATTCATCTCCAAATATCTGTCTTTAATATATTAAAAGCTTCTACAGTCCTCACAATTCCAAAGATTAACCACCCCCTGAGTGGAGAACTTCCTCCTCAAAGGGTCTCCCCTTCATTCTGAGACTGTGTCCCCTAGTTCTACCAGCCAGGGGGACATCTTACCTACACCCATCGCGCCCTGTAAGAATTCTGAAAGATCCATGAGATCACCTCAACTCTCGAGAATAAAGGCCCAGTTTCCACAATCCCTCCTCATAAAGCAATTCTGCTATCTCAGGGGTTAGTCTGGTGGAAACACCCTTTATGTCAATCATATTCCTCCTTAGATAGGCACTGGAATTTTACCACCTTGGCTGCCTGAGGTTCGTAAGGTCAGGCCCGAGACCAATGGAGAATGCCGTTCTGAGAGCCTCGCCCACCCTGATTATGGGGAAGGTGAGGAGGTAAAATTCCGGATAAATACACCAAAATTGGGCACAAATTGCAGCAAGACATCTTTCCTCCTGCACTCAATGCTCTTTGCCATGAAGGACAACATGCCATTTCCTTCCTAATTGCTTGCTGTCCCAGCATGCTCGCTTTCGATGACTCATGAACGAGGACACCCAGTGTGCCTTTGGATATCAACACTTCCCCAACTCTCAGCGTTGAAGAAATACTCTACCTTTCTGTTTTTTCTACCAGAGTGGACAACTTCACACTCATACTATATTCCGTCTGTTTTGTTCTTGTCCCTTCATTTTATCTGTCTATCTCCCCGAAGCCACTTTGGGCATCTTCGTCACAATTCACACTCGCCTCTGGCAAATAGGCTTTGGGCGATGAAGGTGTGCCATTGGTTTGATTTCTCAGGTGAACCTGTCCTTAAGCTTTGCTGGCAATTGGTTCAAAAAGTTATTGTCAGCTTATGGCTGTGGACTGAAGCCAATATGAACCATTTGAGGTCAGGCTGAACTTGGTCACCTTGGGCCCTGATGGTCACATCGGCAGCGGGAGGTGGTGGGCGAGCGGGTAGGCAGTGAGGGTGGTGGAGTGGCATGTGAGGGAGGGGTTGCCATCTGGTGCTGAGTGACGAGGGGTGGTCCGCTCTCAGTATGGTCCAACTCATTTTGATGGTGAGGTCTGGAGGAAATGCTTTCAGTCTCGGAAGGAGATGGGGCAGAAAATAGTCGACAATATTACCCCACAACTGTGCCACCATCATTGTACTTGGTACAGCTCACAATGGGCCTTAAGTAGATTAAGATAGAAAGTTCTGAATGGGAAGAGCGGCCACAGGGGGATGGTTCAGAGAGCTGGCAAAGTAGGCCTTGGGTCAGGCTGAATTTTGGCTGCTAATGTGAATGATTTGGTTGGTTGCGGTCAATGAGGAAAGGCGTATACACCTTGCAACCTTCCTGAAATATATAATTTCAGTGAAAAGAATAATAACCCACACTTGGCCATCAAAGAAAATCAAAAAGTACGTCCTCACATACCTCCACACTCAAAAACATGAGACCGGTCCAAACAAAACATTCTACTGAAGTCCCTCACTGGGACGGCAAAATGAGAACTAATTTAAAGGTTAATGGGCCATAAACGTGCTAATGGGTCAACCAACAAAAATCGGAGCAAATTACCGTCGTGTTTATTTAATTTTAAGTTGTCGTCTACTTTGACTCCTGGAGCCAAGGATCTGGAAGTTCAGAAATTTCAGCAGGCTTTGTGGGTGCTGGGTTCCGGCCTTGGGCTTCTGGTCTCCTGTCCAGCCCTAGTTCTTATTGCTCCATCCTTGGTGCCCTTGGGCCCTAATCTCTAGAATTCTCACCTCCCACCCTCCAAATCCCAGCCTCTCTAACTGTCTTCTCCCTTAACATGCCCCTTTAAATCTACATCTTTGTCCAATCTTTTGGCCTGCGGTAATATCTCTTGGGCAGCACGGTGGAACAGTGGTTAGCACTGCTGCCTCACAATGCTGGGCGGGGGGGCGCCGAGGTTCAGTTCCAGCCTCTGTGTGGAATTTGCACATTCTCCCCATGTCTGTGTGGGTTTCCTCCGGATGCTCCAGTTTTCTCCCATGATCCAAAGATGTGCGGGTTATATAGATTGGCCGTACTAAATTGTGCCTTGGTGTCCGAAGATGTGTAGGTTAGGTGGATTGGCCATGGTAAATGCATGGGGTTACAAAGATAGAAAGGAAGGACGGCTTGGGTGGAATTCTCTTTTGGAGAGTGTGATGACTTCAGTCAGGTAAATGAGGTTGGCCTGCTTGAGTATGAACACCTCGACTGAGTCCTATATTTGCGGCTGGGTGTCTCTGGAAAGGGTGCATGTGGTGTCCGAGGGCACAGTTAATGCCTTCGTAGACCACTGGGCACTGCAGGAATTGAGTGTATTATTGATCCTTTTAATCACATTTGAATTTGATGTTTTAAGTTTCCTTTCCGCCTTGTCTTTTGATTCGAGTGGTTCCTCTCATTTTAGGGAGTTGCCCCTTTTTGAGTTGTCCCTACGTTAGTTTGATTTTGTTTATTTGGTTGGACACAAAAAGATGTCCCTGATTGAATCCTAATGATGGCCCAATCAGGGAGCCTCATGTTCCTTATTTAAAGCAGGTATGTCAGTCTCTCTGCCTGCTGAAGCAGGGAGCACTCTGTTGTGTTGTATGTCTGTAAATAAAGGGGCTTGCAGTTACAGGGCCTTTGGCTCTGTAGAGTTATTATAGAGAGTCAGTTCAGACTCTGCCCAAAAGCATCCCAAGTTTAGGGGTTATGGGGATTGGGTAGGTGATGGTTAGAGGCTGAGTCAGTGATGACTAGGTGGGCTGAATGGCCTCCTTCTCCACTGTAAGGACATTATGATTCTTTTATGCGCCTGGGTGTCAGGCTTGGTTTGATAATATTTTGAGATGTTTTTGTGTGGGGGAGGTGCTGTATAAACGTAAATGGTTTGTGTTGTAGAATGAGGGTCAGGTCCCTTGGTGATGAAGTTGTTTTCTCATTCTCCATCATATCCTTGCAAAAGCAGCATTATCTAAAATCCAATTCATTCAATTTTTTGAGATCAATTTGTAGTCCACGTCGCAGGGAGAAGATTATCTAAAGTATTGAATTTAACAAAATGGTTTTTTGGATGACACATTGTATTCAGAATAATATTGACAGATGTACTGGGAGCTGCAGTTGAGGCAGTAGATTCATGCTGGAATCCTACGCTGTTTAGTTCACCTTTCTTCCTGATTAATTCGGACTCTGAGGTTCCATCAGTCTCCCTGCTCTCGCTCTGCCGGGAATCTAACCGGAAGCTATGGAAAACATGGGAGTAAGTTAGTTTAAAAAGTTTTAAGGTATATTTATCAGTGTCACAAGTAGGCTTACATTAACACTGCAATGAAGTTACTGTGAAAATCCCCCCGTTGCCGCACTCCAGCGCCTGTTCGGGTGCACTGAGGGAGAATTTAATGTGGCCGATGCCCCTAACCAGCACATCTTTCGGACTGTGGAAGGAAACCAGAGCACCCAGAGAAAATCCACACAGACACGGGGAGAACATGCAGACTCTGCACAGGCAGTGACCCAAGCTGGGAATCGAACACAGGTCCCTGGTGCTGTGAGGCAGCAGTACTAACCAATGCTGTCCTTTTTAGAATTGCCCGGTTTAGAATGCCTACACCGATTCCAGGTGTTTTGTAAGGAGGAGTTGAACTTTTATCCAACTCTTAGAAAATAAATGATGGGGAGGTGTGGTGGTGCTGATCATAGAATTCCTACAGGGCAGAAGGAGGCCATTCAGCCCATCGAGCCTGCACCAACAACCATCCCACCCAGGCCCTATCCCCGTAACCCCATGAATTTACTCTGCTAATCCTCCTGACGCTAATGATTAATTTAGCATGGTCAGTCAACCTGACCCACACATCTTTGGACTTTGGGAGGGAACCAGAGCACCCAGAGGAAACCCACGCAGACATGGGCAGAACATGCAAACTCCACACAGACAGTAACCCAAAGCTGGATTTGAACCCGGATCCCTGTCGCTGTGAGGCAGCACCACTGTGCCACCGTACTGCCCAAATGGTAGGTGGTGGTGGTGGTGGTGGTGGGGGAGCGGGTGGTAGGTGGGGAGGAGGAGGGAGGTGGAGGAGGGCAGATTGGGTGGTGTTTCTTACTTTAAGATCAGCCAATGCCTGCTGCCTTGATGTAGGAAGACACTGGCTAGTGAGGCCCATGAGTCTCCCAAGGGTCTAACATGTCCCCTCATATCACTGGTAATTATTTGATTTGATTTGATTTATTATTGTGTATTGATATACAGTGAGAAGTATTATTTCTTGTGCGTTACATGGACAAAAACATACCATTCATAGAGTACATAGGGGAGAAGAAAAGGAGAGGGTGCAGTTACAGATAGGGTGAAGAGAAAGCTCAGCCTAATATCTGGTAAGTCCATTCAAAAATAGGGACATAGAAATTTTATGAGAACGTCCAGCTAGCACGAAAATGGGAGAGTTTCTGATCTGTTTTTTGGGTGCGTTTTCATTCCCAATATGCACTTAGTCACTAAAAAGATGGTGTAGACTGTTTCTAGCTGCTGTAAGCAGTAGGCTGGGTGTAAGTCGCCAACCAGCCTGCAAAGGGAGCTACTGCACATGTGCAGACATCTGATTCTGCACATGCTCAATATCAACTGCAGAGGTCTGACAGACAGAGAGAGAGCTGATAGGCCCCTGCTGCTGCTGGCAGCCTCAACCAGCTCCCCGCAATCACGGGGACCTGCGCCCAACACAAGGGCATAAAGCCCCAGGGCTGCTCCCCCCCCCACTCCGCCTCCTACCGCCTTCCCTGCCGCTCAGACCGATCAGGCCCCTCCCCCCAACCCAAACCTATCGCACAGTTCACAGCAAATCTCCCTCCCCCCTACCCACAATCGTGCTGTCCCTTCCTCCATATGCCCCACCCCAGGATTGCCCAGTGGGCAGTGCCCAACTGCCAGGTTGACAGGGCCAGTGTACCAGGGTGGCACTGCCAGTCCTCCGGCTCCACCAGCCTGGCCAACAGGACTATTTCCTGTTCATGGGGAGCAGGTGTTTTCCTCGCTGGAGGTTCCCTCATAAAGACAAGTGAGTCCGGACGATTGAGCGCTACACTAGGAAGTGCTCCCCTTTGAGGGGGAGGGCTGACTAGTGGTGGTTTAACCTGAGGCTCACCACACCTCAGGCAAGGGGCAAGGTTGAGAAGACGAGACCTTCATGAATAACCTTAGCCGGTACGGGAATCGAGCCTGTGCTGTTGACATTGCTCTGCATCACTCACCAGCCCGTCCAGCCAACTGAGTTGCACCAACAACCTCTAACAAGCACCCCCTCACTCTCCACTGCTCCACGGAGAACAACCTCTGTTTCTGCAAACTGACCTGATACCTACATTCCCTCACTGGAAGCAGGGAAATGGTGACATTGGGCCAGTCAACAACTTTACAGTCACACTTCTAATAGTGAATAGATGGGAGTCCTGTGAGCCTATTAAATCAAAGCACATTGCCTCTTACTGAGTCAGAGTATATTACCTCCAAGGGCTGTATTATTCCTGCCTTGAGAATTATAGCTGGAAAATGCTGTGGCGACTTTTTGCTTTTTTTTTTGCAGGTAAAATTGGTATCCAATTTTCTGCTGTAATTGTTGAAAAACCACAAGGGTGGTTAAAAAAAAATAGAAAAGCAAGATTTAATTTGTCAAACATTAATAAATTCATTAGAATTTAAACACACCTAGCAGCTCACATGCCAACACAAATGCACTTAGATGAATGGAGCATGGCTTCAGAACAGATCTCCCAATCAAAATAACCAATTTAGCTTGCAGGAAGCGGGAATTCTCTGTCGTTTAAAGAAATATCAGACTCAAAACATCATATTCATTAACCTGCTCCTAGTCAGTGCAAAACCTGTCTAGGCAAGCAAAGTTGAAATTTTGATTTTGATTTGATTTGCTTTATTATTGTCACATGTATTAGTTTTCAATGAAAAACATTGTTTCTTGCGCACTATACTGACAAAGCATACCCTTCATAGGGAAGGAAAGGAGAGTGTGCAGAATGTAGTGTCACAGTCACAGCTAGGGTGTGGAGAAAGATCAATTTAATGCAAGGTAGGTCCATTCAAAAGTCTGACGGCAGCAGGGAAGAAGCTGTTCTTGAGTTGATTAGTACGTGACCTCAGACTTTTGTATCCTTTTCCTGACGGAAGAAGATGGAAGAGAGAATGTCCGGGGTCATATTTGCTGATCCTTTAAAATTAGATATTGTTTTCTTTTCCACCGTGTTTAGATGATTTCCTCAATCAGTTTTTGCTGGCTCTTCCTTTTCTGAGGACACTTGCATCATCGTTTGGGGGCACTTGACATCGATTGCCCGTTCTGCCGTCCTTATCCGGTCTGGCCTACATGTGGCTCCAGAACCACAGCAATGTGGTTGGCTCTCACCCGCCCTCTGAAATGGCCCAGCAAGCCACTCAGTGCCAAGGCAACGAGGGATAGTCTATAAAAGCTGGCCCAGCCAGCGATGCCCATGTCCCATGATTGAATACAAATAATGTCCTCAGAGGTACTGAATGAATAACCTGAGTGTTGGTCATGCCCAGCATCTCTCGTTCAAAGCAAGCTCTGCTGGGCAGGACATGTCGCCCACATGACTGGCGTCAGATTCCTGAAGAACCTCAGTCAGTGCAGGGGAGTCCCACTTCAGGGAAGCAGGCAAAGCATCGCTGAAGAGATGAAACATTCCTGATGACATGGTGGCACAGAGGTTAGCACTGCTGCCTCACAGCGCAAGCGACCCGGGTTCAATTCCTGTGTGAAGTTTGCATGTTCTCCCCATGTCTGCGTGGGTTTCCTCAGGTTTCCTCCCACTGTCTGAAAGGCGTGCAGGTTGGGTGGATCAGCCATGCTAAATTGTCCCTTAGTATCCAAAGACATTTAGGATAGATGGATTAGCCATGGTGAATGTGTGGGGTCATGGGGTAGGGTGGCTGAGTGGGCCTATGTAAGATACTCTGTCAGAGAATCAGTGTCAACTCGATGGGCTGAACAGACTCGTCTGCACTGCAAGGATTCTATGATGATCTGCTCCTATTTCTTGTGATCTTCTTCCTTATGATAGTCTCAAAAAATAAAACCGATGATAGCCTGCCTTTCTATAGCACCTTTAGCAGAGTAAGTCATACCCAAGGCACTTCACAGGAACAAGGTCAAACACCAAGCCACCTGAGGGGATATATCATCCCAGGTGATCAAAAGCTCAGTCAATGTGATAGGATCCAAGGAGCATCTTAAAAGAAGGATAAAGAAAAGATGAGAGGGCTGTGAGGCTCAAGAGTGACTCAGGGAATGGGTAGCACAGTGCGCAGAGGTTAGTACTGCTGCTTCACAGCACCAGGGATCCAGGTTCAATTCTGGCCATGGGTCACTGCCTATGCAGAGTTTGCACATTCTCCTCGTGTCTGCGTGGGTTTCTTCCGAGTGCTCCAGTTTCCTCCCACAGTCTAAAGATGTGCAGGTTAGGTTGATTGGCCATGCTAAATTGCCCTTTAGTGTCAGGACAATCAGCAGGGTAAATACGTGGGGCTACTGGGGTAGGGCCTGGATGGGATTGTTGGTGGTGCAGATTCGATGGGTCAAATGGGCTCTTTCTGCATTGTAGGGATTCTATGACGTCTTCTGTGACTCCAGACCATTGGGCCGAGGCAGCTGAAGTCATAGCTGGAAGAGACCTCAAGGCAAAACAAACTGCTGCCTACTTTTAATAAGGGGCACTTTAACCAGTGTGGGTTCTTACTGTTCTCATTGTCGCTGCCACTTAGAGTGCGTGCTTTTCTTGATAACTTATTAACAGATACCTCATCGGAGACATGAACTGCTTTCACACCCTAAATGGCAGTGTTTTAGCTGCACTCTTACAGCTTACAAACAAGGACAATGAATTCGATTAACACTCCTCGAAGCAAACTCTGTACTGTTTCAAGTTCAGTAATGATAAAGAGGTGACGGGCAGATCAGAATTGCTAAAGCTTTATAATAAATGTGATTCTCAGTGGAATTTGAGCGCTACTTTCTCATTTAAAGTCATTTTAATGGCATATTGCTCCTATTCAGAATTGCTGCAATGTAATGCTGCATGGAATCTTTCGATTAAGAAGTTCCACGCACTTTAATCGAAAATATCTGAGCGGATGGATAATATTCAAAACCCCCAGAAGTAGCTGTGAAATAACGAGAGGCAGGACTGGAAAAATTCTGAGGTCCAGACATCCAGGGTGGGATTTTCCAGCCACGCTCGCCCCTGCCCCCCACCCCCCACAAGACTGGAAAATATCATCTGAGGTCAATTAACCTTTGCACAGTCCTGCCCTGCTCACTACAATTCCAGTGGCACAGTGGTTAGCACTGCTGCCTCACAGCGCCAGGGACCCAGGCTCGATTCCTGGCACTGTGCGGAGTCTGCATGATCCCCCCATGTCTGTATGGGTTTCCTCAGGGTGCTCCGGTCTCTCCCACCCACAGTCCGAAAGACGCGCTGGTTAGGTGCATTGGGCCATGCTAAATTCTCCCTCAGTGTACCCGAACAGGCGCCAGAGTGTGCCGACTAAGGGATTTTCAGAGTAACTCCATTGCAGCGTTATTGCAAGCCTACTTATGACACTAATAAATAAACTTAAAACTGAGGGAGCGATTGTCCCCTCACTCTGGTGGAAGTAAGAGACTCCACGCAGAGTCTCAAAGAAGAGTGGGGGAGTGCCCACCGGGAACTTGGACACTTTTTATCACAAAAGGGATTGAGACTGAGGGAGGAGTAGGAAGCAGCCTGACCATTGGAGGGATGTACAGCTGAGAACAGAGGACAGGGAGCCAATGGTGGTCACCTACAATAGAGGAGGAAGATGAACAGGCTGCTGTGTGGGACAGGATACATACAGTTTGGATGAGTTAGAGTTTATATAAGATGCAGCACAGGAAATCCATGAGTAGAATGGCAACAAATAATTCAGTTTAAGAATCCTTACAGTGCAGGTGGAGGCCAATTGAGTTTGTATCGACTCTTTGACAGAGCAACTCCCTGTGCCACACGCTAATCTCTGTAACCCACACATCTTTGGACACTGAGCAGCAATTTAGCACAGCTGATCCATCTAACCTGCATATCTTTGGACTGTGGGAGGAATCCAGAGCAAACCCACACAGACAGGGGGAGAATGTGCAAACTCCATATAAACAGTCACCCAAGGCCAGATTTGAACTCGGGTCCCCAGCGCTGTGAGGTAGCACGCTAACCACTGTGCCACCGTGCCACCCAGAGGTATCAAAGGGGTGAATGATAGTTTGAGTGGTGACAGGTTGAAGTGAGGGCAGAAATGAGTGACATAACGGAGGTAAGTGAAGTCATTGGTCAATGATGATCATGATGAGGATTGAATCAAGGTTCGGGGTCAAATAGGATGCAAATGGGCTGAGCTGGACTGTGAATCCAGGAAAGGGATGGAGTTTAGGATACAGGCCAGAATCATCTGATAGAACTCAAAACAGATGATTTCCGCCTCACAGTGTTGAGCTGTGTGTAGATTTTGGTTTATCTATTGTTTCATGTTAGATAGTCAATCAGACAACATAGCTCAGACATCGGGTGGGATCTCACGGCCTCGCTCGAGCGAGACCAGGAATTCCCACTCGAGGTCAACTGGCATTTCCAGTGTCCGTCTCTCACTCGTTCCGATTCCGTGGTGAGTGAGGTAGTAGAATTCCGGCGATAGAATCAGGACTGATACTTGTCAAGTATATCTTTGGTGGCATTTGGAAGTTGAACAGATGGGCCTTAAATTTCTTTGAAAATCTCACTAAACTCCCACTCCAGCAGCTGAAGACAATAAATTTGGCTGGCTACTGTGCCATAGTTGGAATGAAACCAGGAACAATTCTGATTGTCGGGAAAACCCATCTGGTTCACTAATATCCTTTAGGGAAGGAAATCTGCCATCCTTACTGGGTCCAACCTGCAGGTGACTCCAGAGCCACAGCAATGTGGTTGATTTTTAACTGCCCAGGGAATACCAGATTCCCAGCATTTTCCACACAGATGTTATCAATGATGGCACCCTGTGCATGTTAGGAATGGGAGGGCCCAAAAATGGGGAGATTTTGGCAAGCATAGGAAAAAGGGCTGAGTGGCAGGAGAATTGGGGGGTGGCAGATGGGCAGGGGGTAAGACAGGGCTGAGGTGTGATAGTTGGGATGGAGGGAGGTGACAGATGCATGTGTTGGTGTGATGACAAAACATAGAAACATAGAAACTAGGAGCAGTCCTTCGAGCCTGCTCTGCCATTCAATCAGGTCACGGCTGATCTCTCCCTGGTCTCAAATCCACCTCCCCACCTGTTCCCCATATCCCTTTAACCCATTTTTTATCAGAAATATATCTATCTCCTTCTTAAACCATTCAATGGTTCAGACTCCGCCACGCCAGGGGGCAGCGAGTTCCACAAATTCACCACCCTCTGCGAGAAGTAGTTCCTTCCCATCTCAGTTTTAAATCTACCGCCTCTCTACCTCTACCTGTGACCTCTTGTTCCAGATTGCTCCGGGGGGGAAATGTTTGGTTGACATTTACTCTCTCAATCCCTCTTATTATTTTATATACTTCGATCAGATCCCCTCTCGTCCCTCTAAACCCCAGCGAACGTAAGCCCAGCTAGAGAAAAGGAAACTCATTTGCAGAAGTTAGTGGGGGCATGATGGCACAGTGGTTAGCACTGCTGCCTCACAGCGCCAGGGTCCCGGGTTCGATTCCTGGCTTGGGTCACTGTCCGTGTGGAGTTTGCACATTCTCGCTGTGTCTGTGTGGGTTTCCTCCGGTTTCCTCTCACATGCGCGAGTTAGATGGATTGGCCATGAAAAATTGTCCATTGGTGTCAGGGGGATTAACAAGATAAATATATGGGGTTACAGGGAGAGGGTTTGGGTGGGATTGTTGTCAGTGCAGGCCTGGATGGGCCAAATGGCTTCCTTCTGCACTGTAGGGATTCTGTGATAAATTTTTCTACGGCCAGGAACAGTTCTTGTGAATGTTTTGCGTGGGTTTTATGCTGAAATCCAATACAAAGAGGTTTGAAAAAGTGTCCCTCCACCGCCCCCGCACACCAACTTTTCAATGCAGAATGGGCATTACGACTGCGGTTCTCCCTGAATAAGCGAAAGCAATGTCACCTTGCTACATCCTACTTCTTTCAGTGATGAATGCCAATGCAGGCAGCTTTAAAAGACTGCTCCCATCAAATGTTTCTCAAGGTCCAGCGTCAAGAACTTGCTTCAACTTCTTTCATCCATCACATTTCTCTCGCAGGCAAACACATTGCAGCCATGGGATGAATGTTACATCTCGGTGTTTAGTTTCCTCCCGTAGCACACTCATTAACCCACTTACAGACCAGTTCTTTGTCTGGTATTTTAGTACACTTTTTAACCTGTTTATCTGATAAGACACAAAAACGAGGCACAAAGGAAGTTAGCACAAGCATGCTAACCAGAGGAAACTGATCCCAGTGCAGGAATTTCAAGCTATTATGTGCGGAATTCCTTTTTTTTTTCAAAATAAATGTGTAACAAAACAATGTTTTTCTCTGCATTGTTAAGGAATGAAACATTCGGAACAACAGCAAGTTGTACTTATATGCAGCCTTTTATTAATTAGCGTTCCAAGCTCCATCGCAGGAGCATTATTCAACAAATCTTGATACTGATCCTTGTAAGGAGATATTAGGGCAGACCTTAGTCAAAGAAGCAGGTTTATAGGAGTGTTTTGAAGTTAAAGTTAAAAAGTTAAGGTTTATTTAATGGTCACAAGTAAGTTTTACATTAACACCGCAATGAAGTTACTGTGACATTCCCCCAGTCGCCGCCCTCTGGCGCCTGTTCGGGTCAATGCACCTAACCAGCACGTCTTTCAGACTGTGGGAGGCAACTGGAGCACCTGGAGGAAACCCACACGGACACGGGGAGAACGTGCAGACTCCACAGAAACCAGTGACCCAAGCCGAGAATCGAGCCTGGGTCCCCGGCACTGTGAGGCAGCAGTTAACCACCGTTGGGGGTGTAGAGAGATTTACATGGGAATTTCAGTGCTTAGTGTCCAGACAACTGAAGGTTTGGTCAACAGTGGATTAAATTTGGGGACACCAAGGGTCCAGAATTAGTGGAGAGAGGCAGCATGGTGGCACAGTGGTTAGCACCACTGCCTCACAACTCCAAGGATCTGGGTTCAATTCCTTGGGCAACAAAGTGTGCGGAGTTTGCACGTTCTCCCTGTGTCTGCGTGGGTTTCCTCCAGATACTCCAGTTTCCTCCCACAGTCCAAAGATGTGCAAACTAGATGTTAAATTCTCCCTTATTCCCCACAGGTGTGTTGGTTAGGGAGATTAGCCATGGTAAATGTGTGGGGTTATGGGGATGGCAGATGATGGAGAGGGCCTCGGTAAGATACTGAGAGTCAGAGAGTCAGAACAGACTCGATGGACCAAATGGCCTCTTCCTATCCTGTAGGGTAGCAGAGCCGGCGAAGTTTGCAAAGAAGCGAGGGTGTGGAGGGGATTTGAAAGCAAGGATGGTAATTTTACAATTGAGATGCGGCTCGACCAGGACCCGACGTTGGTCAGTACGGTGGCAATGGGCAGCACGGCGGCACAATGGTTAGCACTGCTGCCTCGCAGCACCAGGGACCCAGGTTGGATTCCCAGTCACTGTCTGTGTGGAATTTGCACATTCTCCCCATGTCTGCGTGGGTTTCCCCTGAATATTCTGGTTTCCTCCCACAGTCCAAAGGTGTGCTGGTTAAGCGCATTGGCCATGTTAAATTGTCCCTTAGTGACAGGGGGACTAGCTAGGATAAATATATGGGATTATGGGGATAAGGGCTGGGTAGGGTTGTGGTCAGTGCAGACTCGATGGGCCGAATGGCCTCCTGCACTGTGATTCTATGATTCTGTGATTCTATGCGTAGGATGACGGGTGAACAGAGCTAAATGGGAGCTTGGACATGGGCAGCAGAACCTTGGATAACCTCAAGACTACAGAAGGTAGGGTGTGAGAGGCCAGCCAGGAACAGCGAAGTCTCGAGGTGACAAAGGCATAAAAGGTTGTTCCGGTCACAGTTAACGCAAGGCAGGGGCAGAGGCAGAGGCAGAGGTGGCAGCCTGAGTGACCGAGAGGGTATAGGGTCAGAAACTCAGCATGATTCCTTGTAAGATGCTTGTGTGCAAGCGTGCAAAAGAACTGTCTGAAATTAAGGAAATGAGTCAGTGCAGAAATTCATGTGAAGCATTAGAATAGACCGTATAAAGATATGATGGGAAGGGAATAAGATGACTCAGAAATATCAAAACAGGGAGGTTCTAGCGGCAAACCTTTGGCTAATGAGCTGTATAAGTACAGTTAACAATGACAGCGTAATTTTAGATAAAATCATCCCAGGCACACTTTGTAGAAACATAGAAGACAGGAGCAGGAAGAGGCCATTTGGCCCTTCGAGCCTGCTCTGCCATTCATCATGATTATGGCTGATCATCCACCTCAGTATCTAATCCCGCTTTCTCCCCATAACCTTTGGTCCCATTCGCCCCAAGTGCTATATTCAGCCACCTTTTGAATGCATTCAATGTTTTGACATCAACTACTTTCTGTGGCAATGAATTCCACAGGCTCACCACTCTTTGGGTGAAGAAATGTCTCCCCATCTCCATCCTAAATGGTCTGTCCTGAATCCTCAGGCTATGACCCCTGGTTCCGGACACCCCACCATTGGGGATATCCTCCCTGCACTTACCCTGTCTAGTCCTGTTAGAATTTTATGAGATCCCCCGCCCCCCCATCATTCATCTAAAGTCCAGCGAAAACAATCTTAACCTAGTCAATCTCTCCTCATACGTCAGTCCTACCATCCCCAGAATCAGCCTGGTAAACCTTCGCTGCACTCCCTCAAGAGCAAGAACATCCTTCCTTAGAAAAGGAGGCCAAAACTGCTCGCAATACTCTAAGTTATACAAGTTGCAATATACAATATACAAATACAATATAGCATCACAGGGAAAATATTGAAAGTTAACATGGGCACTGCACAAAGCACCCTCAATCAGTATAGCTCACTCCTCACCTTACACAAGAAAGTGACATTCATTTAGTAGATGTAAAAGGTTGCTGCTGACTGTTGATCATGTACCACGGAGCCATGATAAGGATGCTGTAATGGCGACTGCTGGCAGCAAGCTTTACAGTTCTGTAGGGTGATGAAGCTGGATGATATTTTGCTCCGTTATGTACACCAGGTGTGATGTTATCAGAAAGGGTGATGCTCACTTGCCTCTTTCAGTGTTTGACCACCACAGCCAATCAGATCTACACTAGCCACAGAGATAAAGAGCCCAAGACAATCCCTCCAAAGTAGGTGTCATAACGCAAGGCCAGCCTCAACATGGGCAGCACGGTGGCACTGCTGCCTCACAGAGCCAGGGACCTGGGTTCCATTCCGGCCTCGGGTCACTGTCTGAGTGGAGCTTGCACATTCTTCCCGTGTCTGTGTGGGTTTCCTCCGGGGGCTGTGGTTTCCTCCCACAGTCCAATGATGTGTGGGTTAGGTTGATTGGCCATGATAAATTGCCATTTAGTGTCAGGGGGATTAGAAGGGTAAATTCATAGGGTTACTGGGATAGGGCCTGGGTGGGATTGCTGTCGGTGCAGACATGACCTCCTTCTGCACTGGATGGTTTCTATGATTCTATGAACACCATTGCTCATACCAAGGTGTAATTTGGTGTGATGCTGGGGGAGTGCAGGATGAATCCAAGTGAGAAACTTCAGCCCATCAATGGCAGCTGGGCCTACAACAGTCTTGGCCCTAAGGTTTGGAATTCCATCCTCTCCAATCACCTCTAGTCCTTTCCTTATCCTTTGATATACTTATCCATAGTCAAGTGAAGCATCAGACAGGCAAAACATGTGCTTATGACCATTTCCACAACTAGTTTCTTCTGGCACAGGTTGAAAGCCAGTGACCAGAGGTTATAACTTGTGGGGTGCCATTCTGCATCAAGTGTGGCTGACTAGGAGACTTTCCCACTCCTACTGTCTGCCATCAGGCCGATTGGAAGCATGTACAAGTCGATAGTGTAACTACTTCAATACGGCCCATGAAGTTGACCTCTGATTGAAGCCACAGTTGCCTCCCCTGTATTCAGCCTCAGCTGTATATAAAACTGGGAATGCCAGGTGTACTGGCACTCCAGATCCTGACTTTGCACCTGAAGCACTCTTAGGAAGGAATAGCATTTGTAAATAAAGGGAATGTGGTGAGGGGACACTGGCCTCTGAGGAATTATTTCAGATAGTCAACCTTTGTGACCACATTATGAATGAACCTCCCATGGCCATCGAGTCTGGAAGTGGGAATCGAACCTGGAACTCCTGGCTACCCATGGCAGCACAAGGCCTTTTTCTACTGCTTTAACATAAGAACATAAGAAATAGGAGCAGGAGTAGGCCATCTAGCCCCTCAAGCCTGCCCCGCCATTCAATAAGATCATGGCTGATCTGATAGTGGTTCAGTTCCACTTACCTGCCTGCTCCCCATAATCCTTAATTCCCTTATTGGTCAAAAATCTATCTACCTGTGACTTAAACACATTTAACGAGGTAGCCTCCACTGCTTCAATGGGTAGAGAATTCCAAAGATTCACTACCCTCCGGGAGAAGAAATCCTTCCTCAGCTCTGTTCTAAATTGACTCCCCCTTATTTTGAGGCTGTGCCCTCTAGTTCTAGTGTCCTTTCTAAGTGGAAATAATCTCTCTGCTTCTATCCTGTCTAGCCCCTTCATTATCTTATATGCCTCTATAAAAGCATAAGATGTTCCTTAAAACATAACTCTTGGGGTGGAATTTTCTCGTCCCTTGGGAATTGTAATGGGCGGCACATGGACCGTGCAAAGGTCCATTGACCTCGGATGGGATTTTCCGGTTTTGGAGCTAGCATAGCCGGAAAGTCCTGCCCTAGGTGCTTTTGGTCACCTGTCCTGACGTCCCCTTCTCTCAGTGTCAAATATTGCCTGAAAGTTTCTGATTCCATTGGTGGCACTCTATAAATCACCAATATAAATGCACCAAGGTAGCTGCCTCTGTATAATGCAAGTCCCCAGTCAATGCCAGCATGCCCAGAATGGCAAGCACCAGGCCGTGCCACTCTGAGGCACACTGTGACAAATTCCACACGCCATCCTGCCACTCACACTGCGGTAATATTAATAACATCTGCAGCCAGCGCCAGTGTCTGCCAGGCCTTGTTGACATATGTTGTAAACTTAAGTGATCCTTAATAACGGCGTTGTAATTAGCGTGCCATAGGTCAGATATTATACGAGGCTGGAGCTGTTATAGCCCGTGCTCCATTAGAATGAACCGCCAAGTGGCCAGAGGGTATTTTCTGGAGCTGCAGGAATCTATTCCAATCAATTACATTGCCTCATTGTCCCTCTCGTAATGATGATTAATGTGGTCACTGTGCTTAATGCATTTATAATCACCCATTAAACAAATTATGAATGGTGTCTATTCTCCATCACAGTTGAGTGCTGCTCGGCAGTCTAATCAATGTTTAATCAATAGACTGGATGCAGTTTGCACAGACGTGAAAGAGAAATACCTTGTGGTTTTGTGGCCTTAGGCTGACTCCCTGAACAATAAAGGTTCAGTTTTACTGATCGCCTTTCCTTAGTGCTCTGTAGCAGTGAGTGAAAGGTTTATGGTCATTTATGGCATGTGGTGAGATTGCATCTGAATGAAGGAGGGCACATTAGGAAGGCTCACAACACCTTGTTAAAGTCCAATGGATTTATTTGGAATCGCGAGCTTTCGGAGTGCTGCTCCTTCCTCGGGTGAGTCAACACCACATCATGAATGAAGGAGGGTGGGTGCTCTCAGGCTGATTGTCTTTATGAAGCGTAAGGCCTTTCTTTTTTAAAATGATTCATTCACGGGGCATGGGCATCGCTGGCTGGCCAGCATTTATTGCCCAGTGTAAACTGGACATCAGCTCTTTTCTCTCCTTACAGCTGCTGTCAGGCCTGCTGAGATCTTCCAGCAATTTTCTCTTTTGATTTTATTATTATATTGCCCATCCCTAGTTGCCTGAGGGCAGTTGATATCAACCACATTGCTGTGGCTCTGGAGTCACAGGTAGGCCACACCAGGTGAGGACAGCAGATTTCCTTCCCTAAAGAACATTAGTGAACCAGATGGGTTTTTCATGACAATCGACAATGGTTTCATGGTCAGCAGTAGATTCTTAATTCCAAATTTTTTTTATTGCATTCAAATTCCACCATCTGCCATGGCGGGATTCGAACCTGGGTCTCGAGGACACTAGCTGAGTTTCTGGATTAATAGTCCGAATGCCACTAGGCCATTGCCTCCCTACTCCATGGTTAGGTTCTGGAAAGGTAGTAGGCCCTCACTGCCTCCATGTGCCAGTATGTGGGGATGAAAGTTTGAGCATTGGAACAATGCAGGCACTGAAAGGGAGAGGCTGGGTGGAGGATGCCTGTACACAACAGGCAGCTGGAATAAGCAAGGTCAGGCTGCATGGCAACGCGGCTGGATTGGACCTGCTTTCACTTATCCACACTTGTTCCTCAGTCCCAGTGCATCAGTTACTGGATTTCATTTTCCAATCAAGTACCAAAGAGTTTATGCTCTTAACATGCCCTTTGAAATCCTGAATCACTTCAAGGGCAATTAGAGATGGGCAACAAACGCTGGACCACCCTGCAAAACCCACGTCCCTTGAATGGGGCAGCGCTGTGGCACATTGATCAGCACTGCTGCCTCACAGCGCCAGGAACCGATTCCCAACTTGGGTCACTGTCTGCGTGGAGTTTGCATGCTCTCCCCATGTCAGCGTGGGTTTCCTCCAGTTGCTCTGGTTTCCACCCACCATCCCAAGATGTAGAGGTTAGGTGAATTGGCCACGTTAAACTGCCCCTTAGTGTCCAAAGATGTGCAGGTTAGTGGATTAGCCATGCTAAAGTGCTTCTTAGTGCCCAGAGTTGTGCAAGTTAGATGGATTGGCCATACTAAATTGCCCCTTAGTGTCCAAAGACGTGTAGGTTAGGTGAATTGGCCATGTTAAATTGCCCCTTCGTGTCCAAAGATATGCAGGTTAGGTAGATTGCTTATGTTAAACTAATCCTTAGCATCCAAAGTTGTGCAGGCTAGGTAGATTAGCCAAGCTAAATTGCTTCTTAGTGTCCAAAGTTGTGCAGATTAGGTTGATTGGCCAAGCTAAATTGTTCTTAGCGTGCAAAGTTGTGCAGGCTAGGTTAATTGGCATGCTAAATTGTTTCTTAGGGTCCAAAGATGTGCAGGGTAGGCGGATTGGCCGTGCTAAATTGCTTCTTAGTGTCCAAAGTTGTGCAGGTTAGGTGGATTGGCCACGCTAAATTGTCCCTTAGCATTCAAAGATGTATATGTCAAATAGATTGCCATGCTGAATTGGCCCTTAGCATCCAAAGTTGTGCAGGTTAGGTGGATTGACAATGCTAAATTGACTCTTGATGTCCAAAGATGTGCAGGTTAGGTGGATTGGCCTTGGTAAATGTATGGGGTTACAGGGATAGGAGACTTGGGTGAGATGCTCTGTTGGGGAGTCAGTGCAAATTTGATGGGCTGAATGACCTCCTCTGCACTGAAAGAATTCTATTCTATTCTATGAAAGGCCGGGTCTCTACAGGACGAATGACCATGATGTAATGTCAGGGCCTTCACCTGTCTCTGTAACAGTGATTGCATAGAGAAGATTTGCAATCAGATTTGCAAATTAAAATTTGACTTAAAGTTACAGATGAGACAGCACCAACCAAGAAGGTGAAGAAATAGTCTCCATCTGTGTGCTTATTCATTGAAGCCATGATGTGGAGATGTCGGCACTGGACTGGGATAAACACAGTAAGAAGTCTTACAACACCAGGTTAAAGTCCAAAGCTATATTTATTAGCACAAGCCACTAGCTTTCGGAGCGCTGCTCCTTCATCAGGTGAGTGGGATTTCAATTCACAAACAGGGCATATAAAGACACAAACTCAATGTACAAAATAATGATTGGAATGCGAGTCTTAATAGGTAATCAAGTCTTAAAGGTACAGACAATGTGAGTGGAGAGAGGCTTCAGCACAGGTTAAAGAGATGTGTATTGTCTCCAGCCAGGACAGTTAGTGAGATTTTGCAAGCCCAGGCAAGTCGTGGGGGTTACAGATAGTGTGACATGAACCCAAGGTCCCAGTTGAGACCATCCTCGTGTATGCGGAACTTGGCTATCAGTCTCTGCTCAGCGACTCTGCGCTGTCATGTGTCGTGAAGGCCGCCTTGGAGAATGCTTACCCGAAAATCAGAGGCCGAATACCAGTGACCACTGAAGTGTTCCCCAACAGGAAGAGAATGCTCTTGCCTGGTGATTGTTGAGCGGTGTTCATTCATCCGTTGTCATAGTGTCTGCACGACGCTACATTGGTCTCCCCAGTGTACCATGCTTCGGAACATCCTTTCCTGCAACATGGACGTCATGAAGTGTGCAGTGGGATATCTTTTCCTCCACTCATATTGTCTGTACCTTTAAGAACATAAGAACATAAGAACATAAGAAATAGGAGCAGGAGTAGGCCATCTAGCCCTTCGAGCCTGCCCCGCCATTCAATAAGATCATGGCTGATCTGTCGTGGCTCAGTTCCACTTTCCCGCCCTCTCCCCATAACCCTTAATCCCCTCTCTTATCAAAAACCCATCAACCCGCTTCTTAAAAATATTTAGCGAGGCAGCCTCCACCACCTCAACAGGCAGAGAATTCCAGAGATTCACCACCCTTTGAGTGAAGAAGTTCCTCCTCAACTCCGTTCTAAACCGCCCCCCCTTTATCTTGAGGCTGTGCCCCCTAGTCCTACTGTCTTTTTTGAGCGGGAAGAGTCTCTCCACCTCTATCCTATCCATTCCATTCATCATCTTATACGTCTCAATGAGATCTCCCCTCATTCTTCTAAACTCTAACGAGTACAAGCCTAGTTTATTCAGCCTCTCCTCATAGCTCAACCCCCTCAACTCCGGTATCAGCCTAGTAAACCTTCTCTGCACTCCCTCCAAGGCCAAAATATCCTTGCGCAGGTGCGGCGCCCAAAACTGCACACAGTACTCCAGCTGCGGCCTCACCAATGCCCTATACAGCTGCAGCAAGACCTCCCTACTTTTATATTCAATCCCCCTCGCTATGAAGGCCAGCATCCCATTCGCCTTCCTGACCACCTGCTGCACCTGCAGGCTGGGTTTTTGCGACTCATGCACAAGGACCCCGAGGTCCCTCTGCACCATCGCCTGCTGCAGTTTTTCGCCACGTAAGTAATAGTCCTTCCTACCATTCTTCCTACCAAAGTGGACCACCTCACACTTGCCAACATTAAATTCCATTACCTGTAAAGACTCGCATTCCAACCATTATTTTGTAAGTTGAGTTTGTGTCTTTATATGCCCTGTTTGTGAACAGAAATCCTACTCACCTGATGATGCACTTCGAAAGCAGGTGGCTTGTGCTAACAACTAAACCTGTTAGACTTCAAACTGGTGCTGTGAGACTCCTCACTGTATTCATTGAAGCAACAGGGGAATCATATGTGTGCGTGTGTAATTTGTATCAGAGCGTGCATGTGTATACTTTTCCATCTAAATATATATTAATGTCGGCACACTAGTGTAATTGTGTGATTATGAAATAACGGTAAATTGAGTGTATTAACAATGCATGATCACACAGCTGTCCCCATTTCCAATTTGCCAAATCAATTAAAAGCAGTTACACGTAATAAAAATCACATTAACCAGTTGCTAGACCCACAACTGGGGCCTTTTACAAAGACATGATTGGGAGCGATAGACAAGGGAGATTCTTTAATGCAATTATTGTTACATCATCTAATTGAGTGGCACTGAATGACAGTTCTGGCATAATGACAAACCATGTGGATTATAGGGTTTTTGTTATATTGAAATACCATATCTGCCCCTAAAAATGACATTAGTAGTATTTAGTTTTTATGAAGCATTTCCAATTATTTTTGCAGTGTTCATTTTCATTTTCTCTCCTCAGTGTGAAAGAGCATTGAAATGTGAGGAATGAGATGTTGAATTTATAGAACAAGTGGACAATGTCACGGTATGATGACCTGAGCGAGTCACGGAAAAGGGTTTGGGCAACCCCTTTAGCTTGCAATCTAACAACACATCTCAATAAAACTCCTCACTATTCACCCAGTGTGGATAAGAGCTGTAAACACCAGCAATCTCCTTTGATCTCCACGTCCATAAGCTTATGTCAATGCTTGCAAACAACGACAAAGTAGGGGCAATGATAAGCTATGGGACAGCTTGCAGGGAACTGCAGAACACCATCATTAATGACAAAGGGGCAATTTTTCCCATTCTGCCCGCCAAGGGATTCAGAGTAGACCATGGAAAGGTCCATTGATCTCCGGTGGGATTTTCTGGTTTCAGAGCAAGCACAGCAGGAAAATCCTGCCCAAAATCTTCAACAGTAACAGTAGCACAGTGGCACAGTGGCACAATGGATAGCATTGCTGCCTCATAGTGCCAGGGATCCGGGTTCAATTCCAGTCTTGGGTGACTCTGTGCGGAGTTAGCACATTCTCCCTGTGTCTGCATGGGTTTCCTCCAGGTGCTCCAGTTTCCTCCCACAGTCCAAAAGTTGTGCAGGTTAGGCACATTGGCCATGCTAAATTCTCCCTCAGTGTGCCCGAACAGGCACCAGAGTGTGGCAACTAGGGGATTTTCACAGTAACTCCATTCCAGTGTTAATGTAAGCCTAACTGTGACAATAAATAAACTTCAAACTTTAAAAAAAAATTAAGAAACAGCAACAGCGTCTTCAAAGACACAACCAGTGAATTGAAAAGGGGATTCTGATCCAAATCGACTGGAAACTAAGTGTGGCAGGTAATCGCACAAATCAGCAAGGGGACATCTTCAAGAAGAATATCATTTGGGCATTAGGCTTACCTGCTGGAATTTTACCCTCTTGCCAGCCCAAGGCTTATAAGATCCCACCCTAGGCCAATGCAGAATGCCATTCGGTGAGCCTCGCCCACCCCGATTCTGGAGTGGGCAAGGTGGTAAAATTCCAGCCAACATGTTGGCTCAGATTTTAATGCTGGTGAAATTGTCAGCACTCCCTGTCATTACCTTGTGAAACTGAGTAACGTACTACAACATGGAAATCCAAAAGCTGGTGTTGTGGTTTCCTGCTCGCCCACAAATGTGGTCTGGTGGAGGCATAAGAGCATTAGAAATAGTAACAGAAGTAGGCCTTACAGCCTTCCAAACCTGCTCCAACACTCAGTTAGACCATGGCTGATCTACAGCCTCACTTACCTGCCCTATCTCTGTGTCTCTAGACTTCCTTCAAATCCACTACTTTATCAATCTCAGTTTGAGTATATTAAACCACTGCCTTTTGGAGGAAACCCAGGCATGACATGGGGACAACATGCAAACTCCACACAATCACCCAATGCCATTGTTGGGTCCCTGGCGCTGTGAGGCACCAGTGCTAACCATTGTGCCACCGTGCCACCAACTGCTTTAATCTAGTGAACATTCATTGCAGCCTCCCTAAAATAAATATATTCTTTCTTAGGTTGCCTTTCCAAGTTGGAAGATGATGCTCTGTGCAATGGCGGCCAACTCTATGTAAAGCATTGCTTGGTGTAGTTCAGAAGCCCCACCAAAGCACAGTGGCCTCTGCTGCATTTGCTACAGAGGAACACAGTGGTCTGACTGAGTGCATAAGTCATTTGTTGTTTCCTCTAGACCCTCATCTTGGCTAGTTGAACCTTTTGTTGCTGCAGGTGCAAGCTCTAGTGCCAACCTTCCAGTGGGCACTTCACGATTGTGGCATCAAAATACAAGGCTCACTGGGAAATGAACGGAATACATGGAAGGATTCTCCCTCCCTCAACCTTGGCCTGCCCCTGCAGAGTCTGTTCTGCATCAAGGGCTAGTATTAGGAAATGGGAAGAGGGTGTAGACAGAGTGATGCACATATCAATTTGCTGCCAGATTAGTAATTTAGTACCAGTCTAGCTATTTTGTTTCCAGACAGAGTTGTTAGAGTGTAGAATGTATTACCACAAGTTACTAATGAAGCTAAGGTAGTATGGAGGAAAATAATGCATTTATTCATGGGACGTGAATGTTGCAGACAGCTCATCCGTAACTACACTTCAGAAAATGGTGCCTTTTCTCATGGAACAGAATCCCTCCAGTGCAGAAGGAAGCCTTTGGCCCATTGACTCTGCACCAACACCTTCTGCTATCTGTGTGCTGTAGGTACACCCACAGTAATGTTAGGGAGGGAGTTCCTGGATTTTGACACAACAATGGTGAGGGAACGACAATATATTTCCAAGTTAGCATGGTGACTAACTTGGAAGGGACCTTGAAGATGTCCCCTTGCTGATTTGTGCAGTTACCTGCCACGCTTAGTTTCCAGTCGATTTGGATCAGAATCCCCTTTTCAATTCTGGTGGTGGTCCCCTGTGTGCTACCCTGAGGAACTCCTGCAGAGATGTCCTGGAGCCAAGACGGTTTGCTTCCAACAACCACAACCATCTTTCCTTTTGCCAAGTATGACTCCAACCAGTGGATAGTTTTCCCCTTGATTGCCTCAATTTTCCTAGAGCTCCTTGACGCCATACTCAGTCAAATGCTACCAAGGGTGATCACTGTCACCTTATCTCCTGAGTTCAGTTCTTTTATCCATGTTTAGACCCAGGTCACAATAAAGGCCAGGAAATGAGTGCCCTGGCTTAATACAAACTGAGCAGTGACAAGCAGGTTATTGTTGAATCAGAGCCAATTGACAGTATTGTTGTCAACACTTTCTATCACTTTGTTTGTGATGGACAATGGACTGATGGGACGCTCACTGGCCAGGTTGGATTTTCATGCTTTTTATGGACAGGGTACAGGTGAACAGTATTCAATATTGTTGGGTAAATACCAGTGTCTACCTCGATTGGAGCAGCTTGGCTCGGGGGGCAGCTAGCCCTGTAGTCTTCAATATTGCCACTGGGCAGTTCTCAGGGTCCACTGCCTTTGCTGTACTGTGGAATGAATCCAGTTGGCTGAGGAATGCCATCTGTGATGCTGGGGACCTCAGGAAGCGGTAAAGATGGATCAAGCTGGAACTTGGCACTTGGCACTTGCCACTTGGCACTTCCAGCTGAAATTGGTTGCAAATGCTTCAGTCTTGCCAAGTTTGCCTCCATCAGCAGTTAACGATGGGGATATTTTTAAACTGCTTCATCCTCCAGGTTGTTTAATTGTCCATCATTGGATGTAGCGGAATAGCAGACCTTTGATCTGATGTGTTGTTCCGCAGTGTCTATTTTACTTCAATGTCTAGCGGGTATGCAGTGTTGTCTTGTAGCTTCACCAGATTGGCACCTCGGTATACCTGGCCCTGCTCCTGGCATGGTCTCCCGCACACCTCCTCGAATAGGGCTGGATCCCACCTGGATGGTAATTATAGAGTGAGGGATATGGTAAGGTGCAGTTGTGAAGGAAGCTCAGTTCGTCACGCAAACCAGCCTCCCATCCATTGACCCTGTACAAACTTTCTGCTGCCTTGGGAAAGCAGCCAGCATAATCAAGGACCCCATGCACCCTAGACATACTGTCTTTGAGCGGCACCATGACACAGTGGTTAGCATTGTTGCCTCACGGCACCAGGGACCTAGGTTCAATTCCCAGCTAGGGTCACTGTCTGTGTGGAGACTGCACGTTCTCCCCATGTCTGCGTGGGTTTCCTCCAGGCGCTCCGGTTTCCCTCCACAGTCCGAAAGACGTGCTGGTTAGGTGCATCGGTCGTGCTAAATCCTGCCTCTGTGTACCCGAACAGGTGCCGGAGTGTGGCAACTAGGAGATTTTTGCAGTAACTTCATTGCAGTTTTAATGTAAGCCTACTGTGACACTAATAAATAAATAAATTTCACCTTCTCCCGTCAGCAAAAAGATACAAAAGTTTGAAATCACATACCAGCCGACTCGAGAATAGCTTCTTCCATGCTGCCATCAGACTTTTGAATGGACCTATCATATAATACTAGGGGGTCTGCACTTAAGTTGAGAGGGGAAAGTTCAAAGGAGATGTGAAGGATAAGTTTTTACGCAGAAAGTGGTAGGTCTCTGGAATGCACTGCTAATGGGGATGATGGAAATAGATACAATAGGGGCATTTAAAAGGCTTTTAGATAAGTACATGAATATTCAAGGAATAGAAAGATATGGACCAAGGGCAGGCAGAAGAGATTAGCTTAAATTGCCATCATGTTCAACACAGCATCGTGGTATAACCAATAAGGCTTCTAAAAATAAGTGTGTTTAAG
The DNA here is from genome assembly GCF_965287045.1 of Carcharhinus amblyrhynchos. Classification (NCBI taxonomy): domain Eukaryota; kingdom Metazoa; phylum Chordata; class Chondrichthyes; order Carcharhiniformes; family Carcharhinidae; genus Carcharhinus; species Carcharhinus amblyrhynchos. The sequence continues at coordinate 74,552,032 of NC_137335.1, read as the reverse complement.
ATGACTTAAGGCTTTAAGAGGGTAGATGGAGAGGAACTCTGTCCGCTCCCATTGGCAATCCCAGGAGAGGAGGGCATATCCTTAAAACTGGAGTTCGATCGTTCAGGGATAATGTTGGAAAGAACTTCCTTCAGAAAAAGTGGAATGAAAAGCTGGAACTCTGTCCCTCCAAATTGTCGATTCTGGCTCAATAAAATATCTCCAGACTGAGATTATAAAGTTTTTTGTTAGATCAGAGTATTGAGTGATATTGAAGTAAGGCAAATAAAATGGAGTTAAGTTACAGTTTAGCCACAGTCTAATGGAACAACAGGGAAGGTTTGGCTCATTTGTCTACTTCTGTTCCTATGTTCCTAACACAAATCACCAATAACTTGACACCAAATTGGTGATATTGTTGAGAGTGAGTACAGCAATTGGCATTCTGAGGAGTGCAGTCATTAACACTGAACTATTCAAGAGTCTCTCGTAATCCTGTAATACTTCTAGAGGGTTACAATTGATACCGTAAATTATTTAGCATGATATTAATACCACAAATTACTTCTCTTGCAAGAGTGGCTTAGTGACAGGACTCATCACTCTAAGCACTGCTGCCTCAGAGTGCCAACGGCCCAGGTTCGATTCCCAGCTTGGGTCACTGTCTGTGTGGAGTCTGCACGTTCTCCCCGTGTCTGTGTGGGCTTTCTCCGAGTGCTCCGGTTTCCTCCCACAGTCCAAAGATGTGTGGGTTAGGTGGATTGGCCATGCTAAAATGCCCTTTAGTGCCAAGGGGACTAGCTAGGATAAATGCATGGAGTTGTGGGGATAGGGTTCTGGGTGGGATTATGGTCAACGCAGACTCGATGGGCTGAATGGCCTCCATCTGCACTATAGGATTCTATGATTTCATGAGTCAACTTCCAGAGTGACACCCCAGTGCAGTACCAGGGGAATGCTGCACTGCTGGAGCCACTGTTAAGTAGAGATATGAAACAACTGTCCTGTTTGCCTGTTCATTGGGAATTAAAGATCCAACACTGTCCTCCAAGAAGATTAGGGTTCCTTTTTCCAGTTTCCTGACCAACTTTTCCACCAAACCACCAAAAACACACAAATTGACTATTTGCATCTGGGAACTTTCTTGGCGCTACAATAGTTTAAAAATAAGGGGTTGCTCATTTAAGACTGTGTTGAGGAGAAATATTTTCTCTCAGAAGGTTGCGAGTCCCCAGAACCTTCTTCCTCAAAAGGCAGTAGCAGCAGAGTCTTCGCATATTTTTAAGGCAGAGCTAGATAGATTCTTCATCAACAAGAGAGTGAAAGATTATCGGGGGGTTGGCAGGAATGTGGGGTTGGGGTTACAATCAAATCAGCCATAATCTTACTGAATGGCACAGCAGGCTCAAGGGGCTGAGCAACTACTCCTAGTTTAAATAAAATGTCTATTTATTAGTCACAAGTAGGCTTACATTAATACATCAATGAAGTTACTTACTGTGAAAATCCCCTAGCCGCAACACTCCGGATCTTGTTCGGGTACACTGACGGAGAATTTAGCACAGCCAATGCACCTAACCAGCACATCTTTCAGATTGTGAGAGGAAACCAGAGCACCCAGTGGAAACCCACGCAGACATGGGGAGAATGTGCAGACCTAAGCCAGGCATTGAACCTGGATCCCTGGCACTGTGAGGCAGCAGAGCTAACCACAGTGCCGCCATATAGTCACATATGTTCATACATTGCATTGGCCCAGTAGCAATTGCTTGTTGGTGGTGAATTATGGGGAGATTTTACTGCGGTAGGGTAACACCAATAACAAATGGCAGGGGGGTCTTCTTCCAATATTATTCCTCTCAGCAACCACTTGTCCGAAACCAACCTGGCCCAGAACAGGCATCAGCAACCAGAGGGCGATAAAATTCTCATGTGCAACTCCCAACTTTATCACTCGAGGCCATTTGATAATAATTAAACAGCTGGCTTTGTTTTTGGAAACTTTTATTCACTTAATGCTTCTGAGAAGATTTCATTCAAATGATAACTCTTTTGTAAAAATCTTCAAACTGTTGTTGAAATGTCCTGCTGTTTCAGTGAATCATCCCCCACTCACTCAACAATTTGTTTCCTAAGATCGCGTCCATTATCTTTTAACCCATAACTTTTACCCATTATCTTTACTGGTATTTGATTAACAACATTGTTTGGGTTGTTTGGCTCTTTTAGCTATTGGTTGTTTGGCTATATTTATAAAATGGCTCACCTTGTTATACAGATTGCTGATCCCCAGGCTAAGATGTCTGATGTGAATGAGAGAGATCAGTCAGATAAAACTTGCAGGTGTAATTCTTCCATCTGCAAGGACGAGTCAAGGGTGAGACAAGATGGTGGGGAAACATGCTGGGAAACACATGGCTGGAGAATCTCGCCCTGTTAGTGATTTAATTCCGTCGGCTAGACTGTGTTCTAGAAATGCCAACAGCACGGATTCAATCCCACTCAAGCTACTGTTTCTCCGGAATGGAAAGAAATGCATACGGTCCTTTATCAACTATGGCTAATTAACAGATCAAAACAGTGCCTAGGTGTGTTTTCTCCCTAGGACTGTGTCGATCATGTTGCCATGGCAGGGGTTTGCCACAGATGGTGTCACAACCCGTAGCTGTTCGTAACACATTAATGCTAGCCTTGGCTTCATATATTTGCATACGTCCTTGAAAGTCACCTTCATCTCATTTGCAGCTCAGGGAATTAGGAGCAGAATCTTCACCTTGTCAACTGTTGATGCCAGACGTGCCGACATCTGGAACTGGTCAGTGGCTTTGACTCTCACTGACCCGAAAGGAGCTTTTTGTTCTCCCGGGCCTGTAGAGTGAGACCTGGCCATCGGCTGAGCTTTGCTCATTTACATGTGACATACTGCCAGTCCAGCATTGTACTCAAGTAATGACACTGGATTATATATAAAAGGAAGAAGAATCTTGCATTTATGTAACATCTATCACCTCAGGATGTCTGGACACAAGTACTTTTTGCAAGGCAGTCACTGTTGTAATGTGACACACAAATTTGTACTGAGCCAATTTCCACAAACAGCAGTGTCAATTTTGCTATGTTTTCTACTGTACACAAGCACGCCAACAACACAAAGAGGGTTGTTATACCACAACTATTAATCTATTTTAAATGGTGTTGGTTGAGATAAAAATATTAGCTGAGACACTGGGGTGAGTCTAATGATTTGAACGAGACCCATAAGGTGGGCCTCTTGGAGTATGAGCTTCCTGATTGAGGTAATGATTGCCTGCTCAATCAAGAAGACACTCCAGATTCTGTCTTTATCTCTGAAGCACTCTTAGGAATGGAGATAAGTTCGTAAATAAAGGGGATCTGGCATCTGAGGAGTGATTTCAGTGAGACCGCTTGCTCTTCTTCTAAGTGTTTCCATGTGACCTTATGGAGCCCATTGAGATGTAGCACCACCACAGCATGCTCTCCCTCAATACTGCCCCCAAATGGCAGACATTGGGTGTTGTGCTTGTCTCCGGGGGGGGGGGGGGGGGGGGGGGGGGGGGGCGCGGGTGGGGGGATAGGGCTCACGTATAACTGAGCAGAAGGCAAGTGAGATGTAACCCGTCAGAATATCGTCTCACTCCAAAAATAAAATGAAAATTGAACTGAGATGACATCTTCTGAATCACAAGGCATTCAGAACCCTTCAGTCACAACCAACTAATCTTATAGTCAAAGTTACAGAGGTGTCTACAGTTTCAGAAGAGCGTTGTGAAGCCAGAGGCCTGTAGAAGGAGCTTCCTTTTGGCAAAGACAATGAGCTGTTCCATCAATTCTGGAATCATAGAAATCCTACAGTGCAGAAGGAGGTCATTCGGCCCATCGAGTCTGCACCGACAACTATCCCACCCCAGGCCCTATCCCCACAACCCCATACATTTACCCTGTTAATCCCTCTAACCTACACATCCCAGGACTCTATGGGCAATTTAGCATGGCCAATCAACCTAACCCGCACATCTTTGGATAGTGGTAGGAAACCAGAACACCTGGAGGAAACCCATGCACACACAGGGAGAATGTGCAAACCCCACACAGACGGTGACCCAAGCGGGAGTTGAACCCGGGTCCCTGGAGCTGTGAGACAGCAGTGCTAACCACTGTGCCACCATGCCACCCAATTCTCTGCTGTTGGTTTGGATTTGGTACAATGTAATGGCCACTAAATCCAGAACACTCCAGCTCAGTTATACATCTGATGCATTCCATCCTGAAATGGATGTCCCCATAGCATCAGGGCCACTGTTCAATGAGGTAAATTCTTTACCAACCTCTAAAAACTGGCATCCAGGTCCAATATGGACATAGTTGTTGTGGCATGTTACTTTGCAACATCCCTTCAAGCATCAAGTGTTGGGTTGACAAACTGAACAAAAAAAGCTAATTAAAATGACAATTACTGGCAGCCCAATTTCTACAGCGCGGATGATGGGTTGAATTTATCCATAGCTGTTTTAAAAGACTGCAACATATCACACATCAGTGAATTGGAACTGGTACTCGAATCAAATCGAATCCATCTGTCTGTTGGGCATTCCATCTGCATCATTCAGGAACACTGATATTAAAGTAATTGAAACAATGCTACCAGCAGGAAAACAATAAGATTCAGGCTCTCTGGACTTCCTTTTGCACTTAACACAGGCGAATGGAATAAAAGTCCCCTCTCAATGAAGCTGTGAAATGTTAGTGACCTGGACGGGTGCCACTTCACAGCCTGTTCCTTCTGACTCTGTTTATTTTCCTTCCGGAATGCTCTTCTCACAATCCCCTTCCACTGCCTCTTCTTCAATGTACACTTTTGATCTGGGATTTCAGCTCCGGTTCTCATCTTGCTTTTCCAAGTTCTGCCCTCTTGGCTCACTTTCCCTGATGGCACAGTGGTTAGTGCTGCTGTCTCGCAGCGCCAGGGACCCTGTTCAATTCAGGCCTTGGGTCACTGTCTGCTTGGAGTTTGCATTTTCCCCCTGTGTTTGCTTGGGTTTCCTCCAATTTCCTCCTACAGTCGATCAGGATGGCACCAGAACTTGGCAAATTCTTGCAAGCTGTGCCCAGCATGCCTTCTAATTCTATCTTTTATTCTCGTTCTATGATTCTAAACCTTTATTGTAACCTTTTTAAACTTTCTAACAACGCTTTAATTCAAGCTACAGTAACACTACATTCTGCATTCCCTCCTTTCCTTACCTATGTACAGTATGCTTTGTCTGTGCAGTGTGCAAGAAACAATACTTTTCACTGTATACTAATACATGTGACAATAATAAATCAAATCAAATCAGTCCAAAGATGTGAAGTTTAGGTGGATTGGCCATGCTATATTACCCTTTACTGTCCCAAGATGTATAAGTTACAGGGTTTAGTGGGGTAAATACGTACAGTTACAGAGAAAGGTCTTAGCTAACATACTCTGTTGGAGAGTTAGTGCAGACTTGGTGCACCACATACCCTTCTTCTGCAATGTAGGGATTCTATGATTCTTTCCTTTAGATCAAGTCAGTGAGTTGTTGTCCCATGAACTTTCCATTATCTAAATCTTATGATGGTAAAGGCACGCGTTAGCATTCCTTCAGTTAGTGGAGGGAAGAGTCGGAACATAGTTGGGGGTCTCTATAGATGTGGAAGAAAGTAGTTCTGAAACTAGATTAGATGCCGGGAAGAAAGTTGAGCTGCTGTCTAGGGATCAGCCAAGGTTCCACACTTTCCTAACTCAAGGCCATGAATGGAGAGATTAGTGGTTTAGTGGTAACATCACTGGCCCAGTAATCCTGAGACCGAAGCTAATGTCCTGGAAACGTGCATGCAAATCCCACCATGGAAGCTGGTGGAATTTAAATTGAATTAATTAACTTAAAAGAAAGCTGCAATTGAAAGCTAGTCTCAGTAATAATGACCATGAAAATGGTCACTAATATTTGTAAAAAGCCATCTGGTTCACTAATGACTCTTTAGGGAGAGGAAATCTGCCCTCTGTACATGTTTGCTCTACTCGTGACTGCAAACCCATCATGACGTGGCAAGTTGGTTGCCTCAGAAGTGATTTGATTTGATTTGATTTGCTATATTATTGTCACATCTATTGGAATATAGTGAAAAGTATTGTTTCCTGCGCACTATACAGGCAAAGCATACTGTTCATAGGGAAGGAAGAAAGGGGAGAGTGCAGAATGTAGTGTTACAGTCATAGCTAGCGTGTAGAGAAAGATCAACTTAACATTTGGTAAGTCCATTCAAAAGTTTGATGGCAGCAGGGAAGAAGCTGTTCTTGTGTCGGTTGATAAGAGTCCTCAGACTTCTGTATCTTTTTCCCAAGAGAAGAAGGTGGAAGAGAGAATATCTGGGGTGTGCCAGAGTCCTTGAATATGCTGGCTGTTTTTCTGAGGCAGTGGGAAGTGTAGACAGATCCAGTGATGGGAGGCTGGTTTGCCTGATGGACTGGCTATGTTCACAACTCTTTGTAGTCGCTTGCAGTCTTGGTCAAAGCAGATGCCATACCAGGCTGTGACCTACCTACTCAGCTGCTCCAGAGCACTGTGGGTGTACCGGCACCAAGCAGACTGCACTGGTTCAAGAAGGCAGCTTAGCATCAAGGGCAATTAGGATTGGGCAATGAATGTCGGCCTTGCCGATGATGCCCACATCATGTGAAAGAGTAAAGAAAAATCAAGAATGGAACTATGGCACAGAATAGCATTATCTAAGCCAGGGGCTCAATGGATCCAAGAGCTGCATGGCCAATTTCCTCTGAAATCCATTCCAAGCAACTTAAGAGTCTCATTACTCCTTAATTTTCATTTAACTCATGAGCTGCTTAAGTTATTTAATGGAAAACTCTGAAGTTATGCTCTGTTTTGCGTCTTGATTTTTAATTTTTTTTACCAGATCCCTCCAAGGCTTCACCCCCTCCATATCTCTATCATCTCCTCCAATGTGACAAGCCTCTGAGATATCCTCTAATTCTGGCCTCTTGAACCTCCCTGATTTTAATTTCTCCACATCTCTTGGACAGCCGGTGCAGTCTTGGTGGGCCAAATGGCCTACTTCGCTACTGTAGGGATTCTATAATGCTATGGGTGGCTATATCTTCAATTGGCTGGGCCATCAGCTCTTGGGCTATCCCACCTACACCTCTCCAGATCTCTACCTCGCTTTCCTCCATTCAGACACTTTTTAAAATCTACAGGTGTGATTCTCCGGCCTCCCAGCCACGTGCCTCCTGTTGGCGGGAGGTGGCGTGTTATTTGCCAGCGGTGGGATTTTCTGGCCCTGCAACTGTCAATGGGAATTCCCATTCCTGGAATTCTCTGTCCGAGAATCCCACTGGCGTGAATGGATGGAGAATTCTGGCCTACCCCTTTGGCCAAACTCTGACCGAGTGTTGCCTTGGCCTGGTGTCAATATTTGGTTTAATGCTGACACAATGATGCACCTTGGGATGTTTGATTATGATTAAAGTGCTACATAAACGCAGATTGCTGTCCTCTCTCAGCTGTTTCCTCTCATTTTAGATGACCAAAGCATCTCCAACTTTCTTCATAATTTAATCCTCTGACATGGTGTATACACTCGCCTGCAAAAAGGAACATGGAGACCCGATACCCAACAACACACCATAGCCGCTCGCGACAGCATCAATCTCAAAGGGCTGTTGGAGCTTATGCCCGAGCTGTGTTGTTGACTGACTGAGCACCTGGCTGGTGTTGTTATTAAAAATGAGACAGAGCGGTAGAGCGTTTGATACACCCTCAATATCCAAAGTAACCATTGCCAAAAGGCTTCAAAAAAATCTCTGCCCTGTCTCATCCATGGCTTCATTAGTAATCTGAACACCTCATCTGTGCCTCCTACATTGAATCATAGAATCCCTACTGTGTAAAAGAGGCCATTCAGCCCAATGAGTCTGCACCAACTTTCTGAGAATATCTTATCCAGTCCCACCACCACCCTCCCCCTCCCCCGCCCCCGCCCTATCCCTGTAACCCACATATCTCCCATGGCTAATCCCCCTAACCTACACATCTTGGAACACCAAGGGGCTATCTTTGGACTGTGATAGGAAACCTGAGCACCTGGAGGAAATGCACGCAGACACTGGGAGAACATGCAGAATCCACACAGACAGTAACCCAAGCCGGGAATCAAACCCAGGTCCCTGGTGCTGTGAGGCAGCAGTGCTAACCGCCGTGCCACTCCTTACCTATATCCAGGACCCCTCCACCACAAAGAAAACAATGACCTAGTGTATTATGACCTACACTGGCTGAGACCCATTATCATGTCTTTGATATTCTTGGCACATCAAGGCCACCCCAAAGTCTGATCTGTTATCACCCTGGGTGGTTACGGAACAGTGTTTGCACACCACACCAGGAACACAGCGGGTATTAATGAATTCACAGAAGGAGGCAAAGGGCGGTTTGGCAGCAGAAGAGTGGCGCAGTGTCACAATGGTTAGCACTGCTGTCTCACAGCGCCAGGAACCCGGGTTCAATTCCAGCCGTGGGTGACTGTCTGTGTAGAGTCTGCATGTTCTCCCCGTGTCTGAATGGGTTCCCACCAGGTGCTCCAGTTTCCTCCCACACTCCAAAGACATGCAGGTTAGTTGGGTTGGCCATGCTCAATTGCCCCTTAATGTCAGGGGGATAAGCAGGGTGAATATGTGGGGTTACTGGGATAGCATTGGGTGGGATTGTTGTTGGAGCAGACTCAATGGACTGAATGGCCTGCCTCTGCAATCTACAATCCGAGATGTATCCAAAAATCAATCTTTGGACACCATCCCTGACATGACCTTGCCTTGACCCTAAATTCCCAGGGCATGGGGGTCATGAACTTTAGTGTTTCTACCTGTCCTTAAACATTCCAGGTTGGTGCATCTCACCTGGTGCTGATTCAGCCCTGTCCTTATCGAGTCTGGCAATGAGACAAGAATGTGTCACAGGCGTGTTAGGTTTGTGAACCAACTGGAGAACGATCGGTTGAATGATGAGTGATGAGGAACGAACCCTCAACGTGAATCTGGGTGTGATCTATATGGGAGGAGTGGGAACGTTACGGGTGGTGGGTGAGGCGGTGGGGATGGAGGGCACCTCATGAAAGTTTTCCGAAACACCAGGTGAAAATGGAGTTTTGGAAAATTAACTTTCTAACAGGAGGCTTTGCCAGGACAAGTTGTGAGTCAGAAAGCCTACAAGAAATGCGGAGCTCTCCGAGGCCAACTCTGCCACTTATCCAAGCGGTGTGTTGAATGCCATTGAGATTTTCTTTTTCTTTCTATGAAGTGAAAATCATTTGATTCCCTTGTAGCAATCGATTGTGAAGTCCATCAGCAGCGTATTGGCAGTAGCGGTAATGAGATTATTGATTGCACTTCAGGACTGAGATGAGGACCATGCATCAATGAAATGGAGAAAATGAAAAGGGAAAATGCAAATCAAGGCAGCAACAAATTATTAAGGAAGCGGTTAATCCTGGATCAAAAGCGAGAATGGTTTATATTTTCAGGGAAGGATTCAACCCTCCAATTTTCCCTGAGGTCCATGTCCACACATCACAGGCTGGAGACAGAACGTCAGATCTTCCTGCGCTGTACTGTGCAGCTATCAAAGTACAGTAACAGATCTCACAACAAAAAGTCCAACAGGTTTATTTGGGAACACAAGCTTTCGGAGCGCTGCTCCTTCATCAGGTGAGTCTTTAACCTGGTGTTGTGAGTCTTCTGACTGTGTCCACCCTAGTCCAACGCCAGCATCTCTGCATCATGGCTATCAGAATTGGAAGTGGATCAACTCAGCCCTGTTGACTTAACACGTTTCGCAGCATCTTACGAACCTGGCATCCGTGCTGCTGGTTCAGGCTCAAAGCACAATATTTATTGTGTCTGCAGTGACCTCCAGACGCAAGAATGAATGGAGTATAGAATCCACAGTGGCCCATCAGGATTGCCATTGCAGTGACTCAGAGCTCTGACACTATCGCAGCCTGCTGCACCGGCACAAGTGTGGAGGCGGACTCAGATTTGCATTGATGAGTGTTGTAAACGTCTTCCTCATGCCAGTGTATTGACCTGGCCCTGGGCCATCGAGAGCAGCTCCAATCAGTGCAGAGTGCACCAAACAGCCCGAGGGTGGCTGCGGGGCGTACGCTTGAACTCAGCGTTCCTGGGAGGGAGGGGAGCGAGGGAGCGAGGGAGGGAGCAGGAATTAACCAGAAATCTCAATTTCACCCCCTCAGTGCGAAGTCTGCGTGCCTGGACATAAGGTGCAGAGGGAGACAGAGCTGTTCTGGGTCATATTAATCATGATAATTACATATTCACATCATGCAGCAAGACTTTCACAATCCAGTAGTCTGCCCTGTGAACTGCACTCAGCAAAAGAAATGATAATGTTTGAAAGAAAGGTGCTCTTTGATAACGCTCAATAGCAGTAAGCACTGTGTTAATTCCAACCATTGCGCGTTCCGTCATGTTATCATAGAGTCCTACAGTGCAGAAGGAGGCCATTCAGCCCATTGAGTTTGCACTGATCACAATCCCATCCTATCCCCATAACCCCAATCATTTACCCCGCTAGACCCCTTGACACTAAGGGGCAATTTAGCACGGCCAATTCACCAATTCAATTGGAGTGTGAGAGTACCTGCCATGGCGGGATTCGAACCCCAAGTCCCCAGAACCTTAGCTGAGTTTCTGGATTAATTGCCTAGTGATAATGTCACTAGGCCATGGCCTCCTCAGAATATTAAAGTGAAGAGACAGAAAATATTCTCATATTCCAAGGATGCAGCTCCAGGGACGTGGGTTCGATTCCCAGCTTGGGTCACTATCCCCTCATATCTGCATGGGTTTAAGAACATAAGAAATAGGAACAGGAGTAGGCCATCTAGCCCTTCGAGCCTGCCCCGCCATTCAATAAGATCATGGCTGATCTGTCGCTGCTCAGTTCCATTTTCCCGCCTTCTCCCCATAACCCTTAATCCCCTTGCCTACCAAAAACCTATCTAACTGCGTCTTAAATATATTTAACGAGGCAGCCTCCACCACTTCAATGGGCAGAGAATTCCAGAGATTCACCACCCTTTGAGTGAAGAAGTTCCCCCTCAACTCCGTTCTAAACTGCCCCCTCCTTATCCTGAGGCTGTGCCCTCTAGTCCTACTGTCCTTTCTGAGCGAGAAGAGTCTCTCCACCTCTATCCTATCCATCCCATTCATCATCTTGTACGTCTCAATGAGATCTCCCCTCATTCTTCTAAACTCTAACGAGTACAAGCCTAGTTTATTCAGCCTCTCCTCATAGCTCCACCCCCTCAACTCCAGTATCAGCCTAGTAAACCTCCTCTGCACTCCCTCCAAGGCCAAAATATCCTTGCGCAAGTGCGGCGACCAAAACTGCACACAGTACTCCAGCTGCGGCCTCACCAGTGCCCTGTACAGTTGCAGCAAGACCTCCCTACTTTTATATTCAATCCCCCTCGCTATGAAGGCCAGCATCCCATTCGCCTTCCTGACCACCTGCTGCACCTGCAGGCTGGGTTTTTGCGACTCATGCACAAGGACCCCCAGGTCCCTCTGCACCGTAGCATGCTGTAGCTTTTCGCCATATAAGTAGTAGTCCTTCCTACCATTATTCCTACCAAAGTGGACAACCTCACACTTGCCAACATTAAATTCCATTTGCCAGTTCCTCGCCCATTCGCTCAGCCTATCTAGAGCCCTCTGCAGACTTTCCACACCCTCCACACAATTTGCCGTTCCACCAATCTTTGTGTCATCAGCAAACTTCAACACCTTACACTCGGTTCCCTCCTCCAGATCATCTATATAAATGGTAAATAGCAGAGGCCCCAGCACCAATCCCTGGGGCACTCCACTAGTCACCAACCACCAATCCGAATAGCACCCATTGACACCCACTCTCTGCCTCCTATTTGACAGCCAATCGCCTATCCACGCTAACACCCTACCCCCAACTCCATGCCCCCTAACCTTCTGTAACAACCTCTTGTGCGGCACCTTATCAAACGCCTTCTGAAAATCAAGAAACACCACATCCACCGGTTCCCCTCTATCCACCGCACGAGACACATCCTCATAGAATTCCATTAAATTCGTCAGACACGACTTCCCCTTAACGAAACCGTGCTGCGTCTTCTCTATCAAACAATTCTCCTCAAGATGCCTCGCTATTTCCTCCTTGATGACGGATTCTAACATTTTTCCTACAAGAGACGTTAAACTAACCGGCCTATAATTCCCTGCCTTTTGCCTACTACCCTTTTTAAACAGCGGCGTAACATTAGCCGTTTTCCAATCTTCCGGCACTTCCCCGGAGTCCAGCGAGGTTTGGAAAATAATCATCAAGGCATCCACTATCACCTCCGCCATTTCTTTCAGAACCCTTGGATGCATTCCATCCGGTCCTGGGGACTTGTCCACCATCAGTCCCTCTAGTCTGTCGAGCACTGCCTCTCTAGTAACAATAATGTCATTCAGGCCCTCCACTCCTACCATCTTTCCATCGTTAACACCCGGCAAACTGTTCATGTCCTCCTCCGTGAAGACCGAAGCAAAAAAGTTATTCAAGGCCTCAGCCATTTCCTCATCTCGAGCGCTCCGGTTTCCTCCGAGTGCTCCGGTTTCCTCCCGCAGTCCAAAGATATGTGAGTTAGGTTGATTGGCCATGCTAAAAATTGACCCTTAGAGTTGTGAGATGCATCGGTTAGAGGGATGAGCGGGTAAAAATGTAGGGATATGGGGGTAGGACCTGGCTGGGATTGTGGTCTGTACAGACTTGATGGGTTGAATGGCCTCTTTCTGCATTGTAGGGTTTCTATGCCCAGGTAAAGTTCTCGTTTCATAGTGTCACTCTGGCCCAAATCAGTTGACTCTGAACAAATGGAGGATTGCTTCCTGGAAACTACTTTGTATATTCAAGATAATTCCTCACCTGGAAAAGCCTTTTATCAACTGAGTCACTCAAAGACCTCATTGTAATTTAAGCATCTTTATGCAACACATGATGCACTGTGAAATAGCAACATGGCATTTTAAATAAACACATTGATCTTGTGCATCTGGGACTGTGTACCCTGCGGAGGTACAGCTCATAACATTGGTGCCACAGTGTTGGACAGTGTGTATCTGGCCAGTGTTTCTAATGCAACTCTTTGCTGAGCATATAGAATCTAGATGTCCAGATCACCAACAACCTGTCCTGGTCCCTCCACGCCAAACAAAGCCCACCAAAGTCTGTACTTTCTCGGAAGGCTAAGGAAATTTGGCATGTCCACTACGACTCTCACCAACTTTTATAGATGCACCATAGAAAGCATTCTTTCTGGCTGTATCACAGCTTGGTATGGCTCCTCCTCTGTCCAAGACCTCAAGAAACTGTAAAGAGCCATGAATGAAGCCCAGTTCATCACTCAAACCAGCCTCCCATCCATTGACTCTGCCTACGTTTCCTGCTACCTCGGAAAAGCAGCCAGCATAATAAAGAACCCCTCGCAAGCCGGACATATTCTTTTCCACCTTCTTCCATTGGGAAAAGGATATAAAAGTCTGAGGACACGTACCAACCGACTCAAAAGCAGCTTCTTCCCTGCTGCTGTCAGACTTTTGAATGGACCTACTTCATATTAAGTTGATCTTCCTCTACCCCCTAGCTATAACTGGAATACTACATTCTACACTCTCTGTTTTCCTTCTCTACGTAGGGAATGCTTTGTATAATGTGCAAGAAACAATACTTTTCACTGTTTACTAACACATGTGACAATAATAAATAAAATCAAATCCAATAGATGCATCATGGAAGACAGATTTGACTGTAGGAAGCAATTCTTTTGGTCGATATGAGTGCCCACTTCTTTTATATTTCAGTGAGCACACAGTCAGATGGGCCCTCAACCATGAACCCAAAAGCCACCGTGGAGATGTTTCAGGAATTTAAGTTTTGAAGATACAAAGTTTATTTATTAGCCACAAGTAGGCTTACGTTGACACTGCAATGAAGTTACTACGAAAAATCTCCTAGTTGCCACACTCTGGCGCCTGTTCGGGTAAACTGAGGGAGAGCTTAGCACAGTCAATGCACCTAACCAACATGTCTTTTGGACTGTGGGAGGAAACTGGAGCAGCTGGACACGCAGAGACAGGAAGAATGTACAAACTCCACACAGACAGTGACCCATGCTGGGAATTGAACCCAGATCCCTGGCGCTGTGAGGCAGCAGTGCTAACCACTGTGCCACCCATTGGGTCTGGTGGAAGACAACCCAGAACTAATTGTAACTTATTCAGAAATTGAATATATCCAGGCCTTAGAAATGAAGGCCGAGCTTGTGATGGCAGAGTTGATACAATTGAAAATGGGCTGCTTTTCACAGCCAGTGAAGTGCTTTTGGAGTGTATGGTTACCGCTGTGATAGTGGAAAGGCAGCAGCCATTTTTTACACAGCAAGCTCCCACAAACAGCAACGTGAAAACGAGCAGATCACCTATTTTTGTGATGTTGATTGAAGGAAGTGGGACTCTTGTGACTCAGAGATGAGCGTGCTCCTGCAGTTCATTCTAATTTTCACTCCAATCTGTGCTGATAATTGTTCGAAACAAAGGAACAAATTTCCCTATTTGACCCAAAGTGACACTTCCACTTTTGTAACTCCCCCTTGGCTCCGCATTCTTGATGCAAGAATAAATATTGCGAGCAGAAGTCTTCATGACATGCTTCATATTCCTCTGGTCTGACGTCTGAGCTTGCTGTCACTGCCCTGCCAAATATCACTAACACACAACAGCACCTTCCTGGAATAAATCCCTTGCCTGAAATCTGTTTTCCCTCAGTGCAGTGCTTGTTTTGGAGTTGCCACATGAATGATGAATTATCCAGCGTGCTACTAACACTCGTCAAGTTGGCGATTCGCATCTCATTAGTAGGGGCAATGTGAAGGAACTGAGCAGGGGTGGGTGGGGCGAGGGGGCTTCACTATCTCCGCAAAATCTGGATCCATACCTGACATTTTTTGGCAAGCCACACGAGTCAATTCTCAGAACTCCTGCAGCTTTTGATCTCCTCGGCAGTTTGGAGTCATTTTATTCCTGCTGTTTGCTGGTCCTTGCAGTAGTAATTTACACAAACGTAGCAGATTCCTTTCCCCAGATCCCCCCGCCTCCCTCCCTCGCTCACGCCCCGCTGCAGATGTGCAGGTGACTTACCGATCCCCGGTAACTCGCCCACATATTATATCTGAGCCTCAACACTGAACGCCATTGGCAATGCCATGCTGGAAGGCATCACGTCTTGTTCCTCGCTTGGCATTCCTCAACTGGATAAAAAATGGCCGAACCCGTGGCTGCCTGCAGCCCTCACACACAAGGAGCCACCTGGCAATATCCCAAAACTTCAGGAACCACAGGCTACCAAGGGTCATCAATGCAAAAGTAAAGGGAAAAACCAGCAGAGAGAACCAGGATCAACTCAACAGAGAAGAGTGAGGAACATATGGAAAGCAAGGATAGGGATAAACCCACAGACTCCAATCTCGAGAGAGGAATATCAGCTTGAGCGATGTAGGAGAGAGAAAAGAGGATCAAGTGTAGATTCAGGTATGAGAACCTCCCAGATGTTGAGAGTCAAATGAGTGATGCACCAGATGTTGCACCTCTGACCAAAACCAACCATGTCAAAGTGAAGAGGTCCAAAGGGAGACAACTGATCTCCCAAGTCTGGTAAGGACATGATAAGGGAGAATCGTGAAACCTCCTGACTGATAAATCGATGAAATCAGAGACTTGGGGGTTGGGGGAGGGGGAAGAAAGGGCTGACGTAGGGTGGGATTTCCCAGACGCACTTGCCTCTAAGCTGGAAAATCCTGCCCGAGATCAATGGACCTTTGCATGACTTGCTCCCACCGCCGCCCCTCTCCACCACCCCCACCCCCCGCCACGATTCCCATGACAGGCAGGACAGGAAAATTGCCCCCATGGTACTGGGGTGTCCAGGACTGAAAAGGTTAATGTGTGAAATTGGAGAAACAGTTCTGCCCACATGATGATGTAACTCAGAGCCACGTGAAGGTGAAAGTGCATGGCTCAGGCTGAGTAACACCCATTGGCCGGAACTCTTGCCCACCATGGAATCGGCATGGGCGAGGGCCCGTCAGTGGAAATCTCCAATGGCCTCGGGTGGAGATTCCCCAGCCTCGCCCGAGTGAGGCTGTAAAATCCCACCCATTATCCTGTGTCTCTGTGTATAGTTATGTTCATTCAATAAACAAATTGTTTTCCAGACATATCGATGTCTCTGCGACCATTCCTTAGCTAGTCACAGCCAACACACAATGAGATTCACGATTCTAACCATGAAAGGAGAGTGGTAAACAAAGATTCTTGCAGGCCTGTTGCAATGATAGTGCTTTTGCAGTCTGTTGTAACAGTTCTAAAATATTCTCATTGCTTCTCTATTCTGTTTGTTCATGAAACTACTGAAGCAATCATGTCTGACAGATTCAACCTGCTTAGATATACTTGTACAGCAGTGCTCAGACCCATATACAGCAAAATAAGATAATATACAGTACAAGTTAATTGAAAGTTTAGCTCATTGCATATCTTGCTCTTTTAATTTAAATCTGACACTTCCCCTGACACCTCCAGCATGCACAGTGCTTGGAAGTCTCTGCCAATTGTATTTCAGCAGTGTTTAATCATATGGAGGTGCCTGGCATTAATTGGGGTTTCACTTGAGCAGATATAAAGAATTACTAATTGAAACTGGGGGATTGTTGAGTTGGGAGGTGTGTGCTTCCAATGATTCACTCTGTAAATAAATGTCGGGCCAAGTGAAGACAGGTTCCAGTGCTATCTGTCACCAACTGGTTTTTTTGACTATAACAGGCATCACATGCCCCTCCCAGAAGACCCCTTCATTGCCTTTGGGACTCGCCCCTTGTTTTGTGGAGTTTTACTGCAGGGAAATTTGCTTTTGCCTGCTGCCTGGGAAAAGGACCTTGCTGGCCCTTGCTATCTCCAATAGCACAGCCTGGCTGGACTGTCAAGCGGTACTTCAGAGAGTTGACAGGTGACTCTGCAACATCACTGTGTTCAAAGAGACTGGTTGGTTGCACATTGATTGAAATGCACCTGAGCTCCAAGACAGTGTAGAGGAAGAAGGTGCGCTCTAAGTCAAAAGGGGAAGAGTAATTGCTTCAGCTTTACTAAAGGTATAATCAGTGTACTAAATGTAGAGGATATTCCTTGTGGGACAATATTCAGCACTTTAACTGTTAGTGTATCTAAAAACCCCAGTTATTTAAACACATTGGCCTCAGACATTTGGCCAGAGTCCTCAACCAAATGGCCTACTCCTGCTTCTAGTTTCTATGTTTCAATGTTTCTATGTTTCTATTCCTCAATTGGTTTCTGGCTGAAATGATCATGATGTATTCAGGCCGCAACTGAATTGCGACAACACAAATCCAGGTCGCACATAGTGCTGAAAGACAGCACAGGGAAGCTTAACCCTAGCATCAGGGCTAGGGTTAGGGAAAGGGCAAGGCCAAAGGTGTTGAGAGAATCATAGGATCCATGCAGTACAGAAGGAGGCCATTTGGCCCATCAAGTCTGTACCGACAACAATCCCACCCAGGCCCTCTTCGCATAACCCCTTCCCTGACATTAGGGTCAATTCAGCATAGCCAATCCACCTAACCCGCACATCTTAAGTGAGGTAAGGTAAAGTTTATTTATTTGTCACAAGTAGGCTTATACTCACACTGCAATGAAGTTACTGTGAAAGTCCCCTGGTCGCCACATTCCGGCGCTTGTTCGGGTACACTGAGGGAGAATTTAGCACGGCTAATGCACCTAACCAGCATGTTTTTGGAATATGGGATGAAACTGGAGCACCTGGACGAAACGCATACAGACATGGGGAGAACATGCAAACACCACACAGACAGTGACTCAAGCTGGGAACTGAACCTGGGTCTCTGATTTTGGTTTGATTTGATTTATTATTGTCACATGTATTAACAGACAGTGAAAAGTATTGTTTCTTGCGCGCTATACAGACAAAACATACAGTTCATAGAGAAGGAAACGAGAAGGTGCAGAATGTGGTGTTACAGTCATAGCTAGGGTGTAGAGAAAGATCAACTTAATGCTAGGTAGGTCCATTCAAAAGTCTGACAGCAGCAGTGAAGAAGCTGTCCTTGAATCGATTGGTACGTGACCTTAGACTTTTATATCTTTTTCCCAAAGGAAGAAGGTGGAAGAGAGAATGTCCAGGGTGCCTGGGGGGGAGGGGGGGGGGGGGGTTCCTTGATTATGCTGGCTGCTAACCACTGTGCTACCGTGCCATCCCATCTTTGGACTAGAATTAGAGAAGAGTTTCGAGGGGAGGGAGAAGGGGAGGGTTGAAGAGTGGGTGATGGGGAGGGAGGACCACTATTTCATATTTCTGGTGAAAGCACAAATTAATTCTAAAAGAACACATCATTCAGTTTGTTCTAAATACTAAATGGAGATCATATTCACTCACAACCTGAAGACAGTGGCACAAATCTACAGCGAGAAAATTTCAGACTTCCAGCCATCAGCTGATATTCTCTTTATGATCTTCTGACTTGGCAACATCAGTGGAAATATTAAACTGTGTCGAGCAACTCATAAAGATCACATTAAATTGACTCAGTTGTTAATGTCTCCAGATGACTTAGCACTTTAATAAATTGACAGCTACATACCTGGTGAAGCATTGGCACAAGTGAAGACTCAGATTCCACAGGAATAACACTGCACTAACAAAGTCGTAAAGCAATTTGGGCTGATTAACTTGGTCCTTGTCAAATTTTCAAATGTGCGTTTAATCTAATTAAAAACCGAATAGTGCACTCTCCGCTTTCAACCTTTTTCAGAGCTAATAATGCATGAATAATTCAGAAGCTCTGAGAGACAGAGAGAGAGAGGGAGAGAAGAGAGTTGTCCCCCCAGAGGCTCTATTTCTTCACTGTCTGTTCTATTTTGGTTCAGTAGCCTGGAGAAAAATAGTTTTGTTACACAAATGAGGGTTATTTGGCTTGTCACATAATCTGCCCTGTCCAACTGACCAGTTACCCAAACATGGTCGTAGCTGGTGGATTCCCGATCCATGGTTTGCTTGATTAGATTGTGGTTGGATGCATTCCATTCTCAGCCAGTGTTCCTTCTCTGAGGTATTATGGTCCAATGCTTGGCCCTGACCCAGTTGAGTATCCAGGTGATTGCCTGGGTGTTTTGTGAATGAGTGAGGGGATGGTCGATTCACGCTCCATCAAGGTGAATGTTTCTGACAGGGTTTTCTAGACAGGTTGGTTCCATTTGAATGGCTTGAAAATGTCTGGCCACCTTAGTGTTTGTTGTTTCAAGTCTCTGATATGCTCATTCACTCTGTTAAAACTCAGTAATTTTTTAGTCAATAGTAGATAAAATCACTGTTGATGTCAAGTAAGGCTTTTTGGACCTTCCAACCAGACAAAATGAAATACCATGATCACTTCATCACAATGTTGTTCAGGAAAAAAAGGACATGTTTTACATTCAGACACTCACACACAATCTTCCACTCCTACACTTCGCACCTCCATAACAGCCACTCCCTATTTGCACTTGAATTTCTCATCATGCTCTTTGGATGTTATAACTGACCCTCTTTTGGTGTTAGATTTGGTGTCTGGCCCAAGGAAGGTTTTTGTTCGGAAGCCCGATTCCCACCTCCTTTTTCCCTTCTGTGTCCCTCAGGGATTTTCATGGACATTTGTTTGTAGTGTTCTATGAATTCTCATAACAACACACATGAGGTCTTCAGTGAAGCTTAGATTAACATGTGAACACAGCAAATTAGGAATTAGGAGCAGAAGTTGGCAAATTCAGCTCTCTGAGCCTGCTCTGCCATTCAATCAGGCCATGGTTGATCTCTCCCTGGTCTCAAATCCACCTCCCTACATTTTCCCCATAACTTCTTTTCCCGTTTTTTATTAGAAATATATCTACCTCCTTCTTGAAACCATTTAATTACTCAGACTCCACCGCATTACAGGGCAGCGAGTTCCACAGATTCACCACCCTCTGTGAGAAGTAATTCCTCTTCACCTCAGTTTTAAACCTACGGCCTCTCAACCTATACCTGTGACCTTTTGTTCGAGATTGCCCCATAAGAGGAAACATTTAGTCTACATTTACTCTATCCGTCCCTTTTACTATTTTATATGCCTCGATTAGATCCCCTCTCATCCTTCTAAACTCCAGCGAGAATAAACCCAAACTGTTTAATCTCTTCTCATACTTCCAATCTTTCATCCCGGAATCGATCTGGTGAACCTCCTCTGAACTTCCTGCAATGCCATCACATCCTTCCTCAAATTAGGACACCAAAACTAGACACATTACTCCGGATGTGAGCCAGGCATTTTACGACCTCGCTCAGACAAGGCTTGTAAAATCCTTCCCAAGGCCAATGGAGAATTCCGTCCTGCGAGCCTCGCCCACCCCAATTCCAGGGCAGGTGTGCCCGTAAAATTCTGGCTGTGGTCTCAGCCGCACCTGATACAATTGCAACAACACTTCTCTACTCTTGTCCTCTTGTAATAAATGCCAACATCCCATTTGCCTTTTGTATTACTTGCTGCACCTACATACCGACTTCCCGCGATTCATGAACATAGACACCCAGGTCCCTCTGTCCAGACACATTTTGAATCTGCTTTTCATTAAGGTAACAATTGGCCTTTCTATTTTTTTCTGCCAAAATGGGTAACTAAACAGAGACTCAAATTCAATACTTTCCGCGGAGGTCAAATTTCACAGGTGACTGTGGAGACATTTTTCTGCCCTAAAGCTTGAACTGTGAAAAGTTCTGTTACCGTATTGTCTTACAGTCTGTAAGTACTTAGCCCCTTGACTACTGTTTTCACAACCCATAGTTTTAACAGTTTGGTTTTTCGATGGTAAGAATGGATAAAAACATTTTTTAAAGCTCTAATCAGGCTTTTGGATTCCCTTCCTGTACTTACATAGAATCAGACAATCCCTACAGTGTAGAAGGAGGCCATTTGGCCCATCGAGTCTGCACCGACCACAATCCCATCTAGCCACTATTCCCCGTAACCCCTCATATTTACCCTGATAATCCCCTGACACTAGGGTCAATTTTAGCAACCAACCTAACCCACACATCTTTGGACTGTGGGAGGAAACTGGAGTACTCGGAGAAAACCCACGCAGACATGGGGAGAATGTGCAAACTCCACACAGACAGTGACGTGAGGCTGGAATTGAACCAGCGTCCCATGCTAACCACTGTGCCACAGTTTCAGAATCAATCTTCTGAAGCTAAATTTCTGGGATCAGTTAGCTTTGAATGTTGAAACTGGCCATTTGATCATTCAGTGGACAACACCACACTGACTCCATGTTTATTGACCATGTGGTTTGCACAAGTGCCATTCATCTTAGCGCACATTGTCTTTCCTTTTCCCTTTGCTGCAGGAATGTGCTTTCACACAATCCACCCCACAGAGTCCAAAGATGTGTAGGTTAGGTTGATTGGCCATACTGAATTGTCCCTTAGTGACCAAAGGTGTGTAGATTAGGGAGATTAGCAGGGCAAATGCCTGGAGATAGGATGGGAAGGGATGGGCCTGGGATACTCTGTTGCAGAGTTGGTGCAGATTTGATGGGCTGAATGGCCTCTTTCTGCACTGTAAGGATTCTATGGTTCCATGCAAGCTGGCAGGTAAGAGGCTATCCAGCTTTCCTTAGGTGAGGCATCTCTCTCATGTTCATCTCGCCTGTTTGGGAACTTCCCTCATTCCTGCTTAATTCCTTGAAGATAGTTTCCTCCTGCCATTCCTCTGGCACATTCCCTCTGCTGCTACTTTCTCAGCCCCTTTACCTTTCCTCTGGCTCTGTCTTGCCCCCTTTAAATTCCATGGGCTCTTTTCCTGGCTTTGCTAAATGCTTTCCTTTTATCCCTTCTTAAATCCTCGAATCATAGAATCCCTACAGTGCCGAGGAAGCTATTTGGTTCGAGTCTGCACTGACTCTCCGACAGAGCATCTTACCCAAGCACAACAACCCCCCTTTACACGTAACCCCACATATTTACCCTGCTAATTCCCCTAACTTACACATCTTAGGACACCAAGGGGCAATTTAGCATGGCCAATCCACTGAACCTGCACTTCTTTGGATTTTGTTTTATGATGTGGAGATGCCGGCGTTGGACTGGGGTGGGCACAGTAAGAAGTCCCACTACACCAGGTTAAAGTCCAACAGGTTTATTTAGAATCTCGAGCTTTGGAGCACTGCTCCTTCACCAAGTGAGACTGACCTGATGAAGGAGCAGCGCTCCGGAAGCTCGTGATCCCAAATAAACCTGTTGGATTTTAACCTGGTATTGTGACCTTTAAAAGATTTATTCATGTCACAGTAGGCTTACATTAACACTGCAATTAAGTTACTATGAAAAATCCCTAGTTGCCAGATTCCAGCGCCTGTTCGGGTACACTGAGGAAGAATTTAGCCTGGGCCGATGCACCTAACCAGCAGATCTTTCAGACTATGGGAGGGAACCGGACTCACCCTGCTAAATTCTGGTCACCATCCATCTATGTCGTGTAACACAGGACATTATAACACATACTATTCCATAACAAAGTTGTGTTATACTCGGCAATACAGTATTATTAAATAATACAGGGCCATCCTATTTTGTTTTATTTGGTTGTGTGAGCTTACATGCATTTCTGAGTTCAGTTGTGTGTGTCTGTGTTGAGTTCCTCTTGGGTATCTCTTTGTACGGACAGGACAATGGAATCTGATTCAGTATTGTCAGCGCTACTGTAATAAACTAGACGTTTCTCACGAGCGGGAGGGAGAAATGAATTAGCACTTATAAATAAAAATGGAACCAGCCAATCTGCATTCAAGGCATGGCTGGTTTTGTACAATGGATGGCTAGTGGCCAGGATGGATGGTTCAGGTTTCAAGTGTGACATTTATTTAAAAACAGAACAGTCTTATTTAAAGGATTCAGGGTAAGCACTCAACGTCCTTCACAAACAGGAGAGATTTTTCTGCTTCAGAGCTACCGTCAGTCTCAGCCAGACGTGGAGTCAGTACCTTTTCAGACAAGACTACATATGAAAAATGCAGCATGAGGCCGAGCTATATGTCTAATCATCCAAGGCAGGGTTGATATCACAATTTGACACATTCGGATGGATCTGTGGGGTCCCAGTTGGATAACCAGTTGGTATCTATGAATAGAAAGGCATTGTATCTCGTTCACCTGTCACACTTTCAGTGTCACACTAAAGATGTGATATTTATGCACATAACCTTCTATGTCACACCCGATCAACCCCAATTTCCTATTCACAAAGCAACAGCTAATCGCCAATGTACCATTCTAAACAGGAAAATAGGGCGCAAAAGGCTACCCATGGAGAATTATCAAGGACATCTGAACACTATCAATCAGTAATGAATAATCTGTCAACAAATAGCATTACAGCAGAGGAGAAACAAATTCATAGAATCATAGAATCCTTACAGTGCAGAAGGAGGCCATTCAGCCCATTGAGTCTATACCGATCACAAACCCATCCAGGCCCTATCCCTATAACCCCATGCATTTATCCTAGCTAGCCCCCCTGCACATCTTTGGACTATGGGAGGAAACTGGAGCACTCAGAGGAAACCAACACAGGTACAGCGAGAATGTGTAAACTCCACACAGGTAATGATCCAAGCTGGGAATCGAATTCAGATCCCTGGCGCTGTGAAGCAGCAGTGCTAACCACTGTGCCACCCCTTGCTCAAAGCTTTTGATGAAAATCTTTGGAAGTTACCTCTTTCTCATCACAGAGCTGAAGACATAACAGCAGGGGTGGGATTTGCCGGCCACTCTTGCCCCAAGACCGGAAAACACTGGCCAAGGTCAACCAACATTTGCATGGTCCGTGTCCCGCCCGCTGCAATCCCTGTGGTGGGTGGGATTGGAAAATTCCGCCCTCAAAGTAGGTGAGATTCAGATCCGAGGGCTCAGCCTCAGAGTAAAGGGATGACCCTTTAGAACTTGAACTGAGGAAGAACTTCTTCAGCCAGAGGATGGAGAATCTGTGGAATTCATCGCCACAGAAGGCTGTGAAGGCCAGGTCATTGAGTATTAAAGACAGGGATCTGTAGCTTCTTGATTGATTAGGGATCAAAGGTTATGGGAAAAAGGCAGGAAAATGGAATTGAGACACTTAGCAGCCATGGTCGAATTGTGGACAGACTCGATGGGTCAAATTGTCTAATTCTGTCCCTATATCTTATGGTCTTATGGTCTAAGTGAAGCTCTTAACTCATTGTCTAGTCCCAAGGCTTCAGTGCAAGTTCTGAGTGAGTGCTACATTGTCAGAGGTGCCGTCTCTCAGATAAATTGAGGCTTTGTCTACACTCTCAGGAGGACATAGAAGATCCCAAGATGCTATTTTGATGAAGTACGAGGGGGTTATCCTGATGTCTCTGGCTAATGCTTATCCTTCAAACAACATCAGACAGATCATCCTTGCTGTTTCTAACATTTTACTGTGACCAGACTGACTGCCCCATGATAATAGTGGCTGCATTTCAGAAGTGCTCCATCACTATACAGTGTTTTAGGATGTCCTTGGATCATGAAGGATGCTGTCTATAAATGTGAATTATTTATTTTCTTTCTACAATGTTACAAACATAAATTCTCCTTGCCCCAACACTCTGGTTTTATTAGTGTCACAAGTAGGCTTACATTAACACTGCAATGAAGTTACTGTGAAAATTCCCCAGTTGCCACACTCAGGCACTTGTTCGGGTACACTGAGGGAGAATTTAGCATGGCCAATGCACCTAACCAGCACGTCTTTCGGACTTGAAGTAAGGCGTTAAACCTTAAAGGATTAACCATTTCCTATTCCACTCAGTTAATTCATGCTGATGAAAATTGGACATGTTTGTAATAGGATAGTTTGATTTGATGTATTATTATTGTCATGTGTATTGGGATACAGTGAAAAGTATTGTTTCTTGCACGTTACACTGACAAAACATACCGTTCATTGAGTACATAGAGGAGACGGAAAGGAGAGAGTGCAGAATGTAGTGTTACAGTGATAGCTAGGGTGCAGAGAAAGATCAGCTTAGTATAAGGTAGGTCCATTCAAAGGTCTGATGGCAGAAGGGAAGAAGCTGCACTTGAATCGGTTGGTTTTGTTTCCTGTTAGAAAGAAGGTGGAAGAGAGAATGTCCGGGGTGTGTGGGGTCCTTAATTATGCTGGCTGCTTTTCCGAGGCAGCAGGAAGTGTAGACAGAATCAATGGATGAGAGGCGAGATTGAGTGATGAACTGGGCTTCGTTCATGACTGATTGTAGCTTCTTGCAGACTTGGATAGAGCAGGAGCCATACCAAGCTGTGATACAACCAGAAAGTGGGTAGGTGACTTCAGACTTTTGCATCTTTTTCTGATGGAAGAAGGTGGCAGACAGTATGTCCTGGGGACATGGTGTCCTTGATTATGCTGGCTGCTTTTCTGAGGCAGTGGGAAGTCTGATACATTGACACATTGCCACATGTTTTCTGCCTAAAATTTATCCCAATGTCTTAGATGCAATTCCTGTCATTTATGGGAGGTCTGTCAGTGTGCAGTCTTTGACAAATGTCTATCTGCGATTCTTAGCAATTGATTTGATTGTGTTTAAAATGGGATGTATTCATGTAATAAAATCTATTAGAAAATTTGAAGTTGAACATTCACAAAGCAGAGGCTTTATCACAAAGTACAGTATGGATCCATTTCATTCAATACAGCATGTGGCACTCTGAGATACATTACCACACTTACAATTACAGGACATATTTACAGTATACAGTTCATATCAAACATTCTCTGGTGCATACAGCTTGAGGGGGTTTACACAAGTTCCAGCCCACCTTGGTTTGCTATGGTAGGAGGCCTTTAGACTGTCGCCTTTGTGATAGATGTTTAAGGGTGTTGCTTTTGGCCACAGTGAATGATGCCCATTTTTAACACGGGCCTTTAAAGCAATGGGGATTACACTTTAGCATGGCCCCTCTTATTCACCTCACACCAAGGCCAGGTTTTTGGAAATTCTTCAAATTTCTTTGTTGTTCAGTCCCTTGACATTAGCAACCAGCTTTGTGGCCTTTCGCCTTCAAGGCTTGTAGTTGTCTCTTTTGCCTGGTTTTAGTCCATTGCTCAACATTAGGTCTAAGTTCTGGGTCTACTTTCTGTCCTCAGCTTGGGCCAAAAAAATTAGAGGCAATCAGCTGCGAATAATTTAGGGTGAAAAGTGGCACAAAAATATTTTGAAAATCAGAAGGTTTAATTAAATACATTACTTTTCATCAAATCATAGAATCTTTAGTGAAGAAGGGGCTATTTAGCCCATTGAGACTGTACTGATTTACAAAGCATTCACTGAGCATCTTACACACCCTCTCCCCCACCCTATCCCCATGACCCACACACTTACCTTCACTAATCCACCTAACCTACACATTTTATCTTTTATTCATGCATGGCACATGGGTGGTAAACATTTATTGCCCATTTCTAATTGGTCTTATTGAGTGGCTTGCTAAACCATTACAGTTGACAACCACATTACTGTGGCTCTGGAGTCACATGTAGGCCAGATCAGATACGGATAGCAGATTTCCTTCCCTAAAGGACATTAGTGAACCAGTTGGGTTTTTCCAACCATCGATAATGGTTTCATTGTCATCAGTAGATTCTCAATTCCAGATATCTTTTTTATTGAATTCAAATTCCACCATCGGCCGTAGGATTCGAGCATGGGTCCCCAACACATTAGCTGAGTTTCTGGATTAATAGTCAAGTGATAATACCATTGGGCCACTTGAGACATTAAGGAGAATTTTAGAATGGCCAATTCACCCAACCAGCACATCTTTGGACTGTAGGAGGAAACTGGAGCACCTGGAGCAAACCCATGCAGACACAGGGAGAACGTGCAAGCTCCGCACAGATATTGACCCAAGGCTGAAATTGAACCAGGTCCCCGCTGCTGTGAGGAACTAATCACTGTGCCACTGTGCCGCCCTGTAAAATAATAAGAACTTACACAACTGTCACCACAAAAGATAATACTAAAAAAAATGACATTTGCTGTACACTGATACCACAACTCCTCTTCTCTCAAAGAAATGCATCCTCTTATCTCATTTGACACATGTTATAGAGTATGTGCCATGTCTCTATTGCAAATCCCACGCACCCCGCGCATTCTCTCTTCCATTTTCTTCCATTGGAAAAAGGTACAAAGGTCTGAGGTCATGTGCCAATGAACTCAAGAGCAGCTTCTCCCCTGCTGCCATCAGACTCTTGAATGGACCTACCTCGCATAAGTTGATCTTTTTCCATACCCTGGCTGTGACTGTAACACTACATTCTGCACTCTCTCCTTGTGTACGAGATGCTTTGTCTGTATAGCAAGAAGCAATACATTTCACCAATACGTGTGACATTAATAAATCAAATAAAATCAAATCAGCACAGAGGAGGTGGAATGCTGACTGAGCCAAAATGAATAACAGCTCCATGTGACACACCATCACTGTAAGAAGTCTGACAATACCAGGTTCTTACCTGGTGTTCAGGCTTCTTACTGTGTTTACCCCAGTCCAACGCCGGCACCTCCACATCATAACACACCATCACTGACATGGATGCTTCTTGGCATAATGGGGATTTATCCCAATATTTTCATCATGGGCACTCCTGGACTATTTTCTCAAAGGATGTAAAAACTGTGACGGAGTAGACTTTATCTGTCTGACACTATCGCAATATGCCTGTGAGTTTAATCCTAAAATCAGAAGTCACACCTATAGGCTGACAGTTCCCACAGGCTCATTTCTGGGTATTCCGGAGACCTTGTGGTACAGGTGCAGTGGAAACTGGCTGGAATTTTACCGTGGAAAATTCAGGGCAGCTGTGCCTGTAAAATCAGGGCCATAGACTCCCCACAGACAGTGACCCAAGCTGGAATTGAACCCAGGTCCCTGGGCAGCAGTGCTAACAACTGTGCTGCCGTGCTGCCGATGCAACCCCTTGTAATTATTTCCCAGGGCGATTATGAGGCAGTCAGCAACAGAAGTGTGTAAGGTAGCATTATAACTGTGAAAAACAAGGTGCGTGTGATTCCTGTGAGAACCTTTGAGATTGTGGAATATTGTCCACTTCATTCATCCCTCGCTGTGTCTGCTGCTTGTACATGGGAGAGAAAGGTTTCTCTTGATGTGCCTTATTCATGTGTCTGGATGCTGGTTGTGGTGACATTCATGCAGTGGGATTAATGGTCCTGAAGTCATTACATCGAGTCTATCAAGAGATCATTTACTGTTGATTACCCTGCAAACTCTTTGGCCAGAATGGATTATAATCAGCTAAATGAATGCCAGCACTACATTTAGCATTTCACGGCCAATTGCTAATTACTCCACACTTTTTATCTCATTTCCAAACTGCTATCTGGTAGTATGGGTCGTTATTTCCCTGCGAATGTGATGTGGCTGCAGGTTGTCTAAATAATTGCCTCCGCGCTGAAAGAGAAACAGTTTGTGTAAATTGGAAGGAGTATTGATTTCTTTTATTGAGAGCTGAAAGTGAGGGAGCAGCGAGGTTCACCGAGATTGAACACTGGAGGACTCGGACGAGATGTTAAATCAAGGAACTTTGCTGACTGGCATTGAGTTTGGGCTTTAAAAACCTTTAGGAAGAAGGCTCTGTCGTGTTTTTAATGATGATGTAAAGACACCAATCACCCATATGGGATTTTGTAAACATGTTGCGGGTTTATGGGGGTGGCAGGGTAGCACAGTGGTTAGCACTGCTGCTTCACAGTGCCAGGGACCCGAGTTCAGTTCCCAACTTGGGTCTGTGTTGAGTCTGCATGTTCCCCTCATGTCTGTGTGGATTTCCTGTTTCCTCCCATGGTCTGAAAGACTGCTAGCTGGGTGTGGTGCTGGACTGTGGTGATTAGGGGAATTTCACAGTAACTTCATTGCAGTGTTAATGTAAGTCTTAACTTGTGATTAATAAAAATTAACTAACTTCATTTATTTAAACTAGACACAACTAGGATGTGTATGAATGGGTAAAAAGCTTGAAGACATCAGCAGCAAAACTGTGTGTGCTGTGTTCTGCTCACAGGCAAAAGTGAAACTGAGACTGGATCATATGACAAACTTCCATTCCAATGATGGCATGCTGCTTGAAGCCATGTTACCTCATTCCTATATCTGCTTGAAAATACTTTTCCTCTTCCAAACAAGTATAAACCTTTACAATACATTTTCATGTTTAGTTATCATAATAGAGTCATAGAATCATTGAGGTTTACAGCATGGAAACAGGGCTTTGGCCCAACTTGTCCATGCCGCCCTTTTTTTTAAAGTTCATAAGCTAATCCCAATTGCCTGAATTTGGCCCATATCCCTCTATATCCATTGTACCCATGTAACTATCTAAATGCTTTTTTAATAGAGCCATAGAGGCTTACAGCAGGTTTGGGCATTTATTTAATAGATCACAGTGACCTGTGGATTGTCATTTATGGATGTTGTCCCTGGTTTCATTTGGGATCTCGCCCTAGATGCAAGAGGATTGTGAAGTGGGCAGGAATGGTTCCTCAGTTAGCCCTCATCATTGTGAGTAATTACTTCATAGGACCTTGCTTCAGAACAAATCCTCGTCATCTCGACAGGTTGCCGCATTTCTTCTGTGTAATCCTGGATATAAACTTATTATCCCAATTGTAAACTTGGCAATTCTGCACCTACATTTCAGTCGTGTACTTTGGGCACCTTCACTTGTAGTTCTGAAAGTTGCTCTCTAGTTTCTGAGAGGGTAGAATAGGTAATTGGTCTGCCAAATACCAGCTTTGCCAGTCACTCTCAGGTGTAACATTGCAGCGTATAGATCTTGATTGGTCTCTACATTTGAGGGATTTTAACGTGCAAATCTACATTCTGCTAGGCCATTAGGGTAATGAGGAAAAGAAGTAGTGTGATCAATATTCCAGTTCTCACACATATTCTGAAAGGCTTACCAATAAATTACAGATCATTATTCATGGTGATCTCTTGGGAACACCAAAATTAAATGGAAACAGCACTTAGAACGCATTTGACAGTCATGTCATAGTCATAGAGGTCTACAGCTCAAAAAAAAGGCCCTTCAGTCCATTGAGTCTGTGAAAGACAAACCACTAAATAGTTCTAATTCCATTCCCCATCACTTGGTCCGTAGGCCTTGTAAGCCTTGGCATCGCAAGCGCGCATCTAAATACTTCATAAATATTATAAGTCTCTGTCTCCACTCCCAACACCCTCTGGACTCCAGACTCCCAACACCCTCTGGAGGAAAAGGTTTTACCTCACATTCCCTCTCAATCTCTTGCTCCTTACCTTAAATCTGCACCTCCCTGGTCATTGGTCCCTCCACCAAGGGGAAAGTTTTCTTCCTGTCTATTCTGCTTGACCTACTGAACAAGTGTCAAATAATGGGATACTTGATAAGTAGTCAACAATGTCAATTTATTAAGTGCTGTGGACACGAAAGAAGTCTTATACAATTTGGACCAAGGACGGGTAGGAACTTTGTGAGGAATCAGTGGTTCTTTGTTCTGATTTTGCATTTGCTCTTGACATGCCTTGCACCTCTTGACAATGACTTCAATGTAATTTTTTACCCAGCCAATAGACTATCTCCATGGCAAGTTTTCTTGGCTGATCAGTGCCCATGTGTGAGTGATGAAGTTGTGGAAGAATATCGGTTCCCAAGTATTTTGGCATGCTGAATTGCCTGCCTTTAAAAATGATGTGGAGATGCCGGCATTGGACTGGGGTGGACTCCTTACTGTGCCTTTAAAAATGACTCACAAGGAAACACCCAGCTTATCCCACTAAGGTAAAAACAGTTTCATGCGTGCAAGGGACATGTTGAATTGAATCAAGCCATCCTGCAATGATGATTTCCCACAGTTTCTGCAGCATGGAATTTTTTTATTATTCCTTCTTGTAGCTACTGGCATTTGCATGGTGCAAAATGTACCAGGTCAGTTGAGAGACTTGCATTCTCCTTCGGTGCAATATTGCAGTTCCCTTGAGACTATTGATTTTGTTGAAACATTGTGGGTACACAAATGAAAAGATAAGATTCTCCATGAGGTCTGAATTGGCACTAGTGCGAGGTCATGGAGTGTCAGGGCCTATAATCATTGAGCCTTTAGTCTCCATGATGTAGAACCTCTGTGGCACTCAGAAGGATTGTTGCATTTGCAGTCCAGGACTATGGAACAAGTGCATAGTATTAGTGAATATTATACACTGGATATTTCACAGCAGTAGGTTTCACTGTGATTGCCCATGTCTGTGAGTACATGTCTTTTTAAACCTCCAAGGATAGTATGTTTACAATGGCAATCTTGGCCAATAATGAATAATTACAAACTTTATCAGGGCAGATCATTTTAATCATGACAAATATTTTATATGGTGTGACAATGCCTATATTTTCCATATTAATGGTGCGAAACATTGTGTTCACTGCTCTTCATCTCAACATGCACATATCATCACCAGTTCTCTAGTTTGTCAATAGCTTCATGTATATGCTTGTTTTTGATTCGTAATTTATTTATTGATGTCAATAGACTTACATTAACACTGCAATGGGGTTACTGTGAAAATCCCCTAGTAGCCACACTCGGGCACCTGTTCGGGTACACTGAGGGAGAATTTAGCATGGCTAATGCACCTAACCAGCACGTCTTTCAGACTGGGAGGAAATCGGAACACCTGGAGGCCATAACCCATGCAGACACATGGAGAACGTATAGATTTCACACAGACAGTCAGTCACCCAAGCCAGGAATTGAACCCAGGTCCCTGGCACTGTGAGGCAGCCATGCTAACCATTGTGCCACCATGCCTCCCTGTTTTTGCCCAGCATTTATTGCCCATCCCTCGTTGCCCTTGGAGGGTGTTGAAAGTCAACCACATTGCTGTGGCTCTGGAATCACATATAGGCCAGACCAGGTTAAGATGGCAGATTTCCCTCCCAAAAGGACATTAGTGAGCCAGATGGGTTTACCTGACAATCCATAATAGTCATCTTAATTCCAGATATCTTTTAATTGAATTCAAATTCCACCACCTGCAGTAGGGGGATTCAAACCCGGGTCCCCAGAACATTAGCTGAGCTATTGGATTAATAGTCTCGCAATGATAGCACTAAGCCATCACCTCCCCTTATTTGCAGCTTTGACTGGTGGGATCAGTTTATTAAGAGAGATAAAATGGTACACCGTATGTTAAGTCACAGATGGCTGGCCACACTGTCACTTTTCCTTCATTTGCCGCCCGCTGCTGTTTGTCATTCCATTTCTCCCGAGACACATGAGTCAATGTGATCCTGATTAAAATTGCACTCTTTTTATGGCCTGCTTACCTCCGTGAATGATAATCCTTCGTTAATGCCAAATGAAAACCAGTTTTAGTTCTTTATTTGTTGCAGATTTTATCTGTCATGTTAAGGTACTTTATTCACTTAATAGGGCCGTTGAGGAAATTTTGCAACTGCTCAGGAATCTGGGGAATTGAAAGCAAAAAATAAATATGTTTCCAATTATATCTGCAGGAACAATAAAATGAGGAGGGCCCTGAATTTCACACACAAACTTCAATTGCTATTTGTTTGTCCGTTGCAGGAACTCGCCACTTCTTACAGGTTCTGGGAAACAATTTAGCTTGTTTATGAAGACTTTAGTGTTTGCCTGTCAATGCAAATTTAAGTTACGAGCCTGTCAGCAGGTAGCTTGTTAGCTTCAGTTGAGCGATCCTGCATACTAAAGAGAAAACATGCGCATTTATTCAGAAGGTTACATTTGGAAGCTTAACATTGAAGGAGCACTGCCAGATACAGGAAAACAAAGGAGGCAATAGCAGCAGAAACATTGGCCTGACAACCCAGTTAAAGGTTTGCATTCATGTAGCGCCTTCCCTGACCTCAGACCACTCCACAGCACTTTACCATCAGTCAATTTGTTCTTGATTAGTCAGGAACCAAACTATTTTTATCTTTTTTTTTCAATTTATTTGTTCATGGGATATGGGTGTTGCTGGCTAGGCCAGCATTTATTGCCTGTCCCTAATTGCCCTTGAGAAGGTAGTGGTGAGCTGCCTTTTTGATCCACCGCAGTGCATGTGGTGTAAGTACACCCACAGTGCTGTTAGGGAGGGATTACGGATTAATAAGGGAGTCAGGGGTCATGGGGAAAAGGCAGGAGAATGGGGTTGAGAAAAATATCAGCCATGATTGAATGGCAGAGCAGGCTCGATGGGCTGAGTGGCCTAATTCTGCTCCTATGTCTTTCTTGTGGTCTTATAAATGCCAGGATTTGGTTTGGTTTGATTTTTTTATTGTATTAATACTCAGTGAAAAGTATTATTTTTTGCACATTTATACAGACAAAGCATACCATTCATAGAGAAGGAAATGAGAGAGTGCAGAATGTAGTGTCACAGTCATAGCTAGGATGTAGAGAAAGATCAACTTAATGCGAGATAAGTCCATTCAAATGTCTGACAGCAGCAGGGTAGAAGCTGTTCTTGAGTCAGTTGGTAGGTGACCTCAGAGTTTTCTATATGTTCCCAATGGAAGAAGTTGGGAGACAGGATGTCTGTGGTGCGCGGGGTCCTTAATTATGCTGGCTGCTTTTCTGAGGAAAGGCCAAAAGACACTTCTGTATATTTTTCAAAAGGATTTTGACCCAGTGATAGTGAAGGAACGGCGATATATTTCTAAATCAGTTTGTTAAGTGGCTTAGAGGGGAATTTGTAGATGGTGTCACCCATGCGTCTGCTGCCCTCATCCTTCTAGATAATAGGGTTGGGAAAGGTTGAAACATGTATTATAACAGGGAGAGATATTTCCAGCAGTGGCCTTAGGCCTCATAAAGCACAGGGCTGAATCTCTTGGGTGTGGTTGTAAAGACAGCAAAACACAGTTCTTGCATTGTGCATGTGAAAGTGCAGCATACCTCAGGAGTGATGTAAAAGTAAGGAATCCACTGTCAGTAGTTTCCATTGCTCAATATTATGTGTACTAACTGTTTTATTTTTGTCTTGGGTGAGAGCTGAGAGATTCTGATGTCAATAATATCTTCACATGAGTAAAATATTGATTGTGCCAGAGTCTATTAGAAATGTCACAGATGCATAATAAAGGTGAAATATTGGCCAGGCTCTTTAACAACCTTTAATTGAGAAATTAGTCATCTTCACAACCACCTCTTGACCTTTACATCAGACGTTGAATTACTGAATGATTTTACTTGGAACTACTCTCAGATTTTTCTCATTTATTTTAGGAGCGCTTGTCCAAAGAAATGACCAGCATTTCTAACGATGCTAAATATTTAGCCTTTACCTAAAGGCTTAATGTTAAATCTGAAAAGTGCAGAATTACGTAGCTGTAGGTGCATTTATCATAGAATCCCTCCTGTGCAAATCAGCAGCTCATCCAGTCTGCACCGACTCTCCGACAGAGCATCTTGCCCCATATATTTACCTCACTAATCCTCCTAACCTACACACCTCGGGACACTTAGGGGAAATTTATCATGTCTAATCCCCTTAACCTACACACCTTGGGAGACTAAAAGGCAATTTAGCGTGGAAAATCGATCTAATCCGCTCATCTTTGGACAGTGGGAGGAAACCGGAGGAAATCTACACAGCCACGGAGAGGACATGAAGACTCCACACAGACAGTCACCCAAGGCCAGAATCGAACCTGTGTCCTTGGCACTTTGAGGCAGCAGTGCTAACCACTGTGCCACCATGCCAACGTTTTTCGATTGGTTTTCTTTCCAACCCCCAGAGCAGCTCACCGCCCCCCACTCCCCACCATCACTACCAGTTTATAATCAGTCTATACCGTTCTACCCTTAAAATGCACAAGGGATTCCAGATCCGGAGAATGGGATGCACAACTTCATCCCAGATCTGTGCTGATGTTACTTTTCAGATGGTCAGGGGGAGGTTATTTGAAAGCAGTTTTTTTTTTTATTTATTCACTCTTGGGATGTGAGCAAGGTCATCACTTATTGTACATCCCGGGTAGCGCCCTGAGGTGATGCTAATGAGGGACCATCTTCACAGAATTACAGAGATGTTAATGGCTCAGAAGGAGGCCATTTGGCCCATCGTGTCTGCACTTGCTCTGCAAATGAGCAACACGGCTGAGTGCCATTCTCCTACCTTTTCCCCATTCTCCTGCAGATTGTTTCTATTGAAGTAATCATCTATTGCAGTCTTGAATGCTTCAGTTGAACCTGCCTCCACCACGCTTCCAGGCAGAGCATTCCAGACCCCAACCACTCGCTGTGTGAAAAAGCCTTTCCTCTCATCACATTCTGCACATGATGCAGATGTTTCTTTTCTTAGTAGCTGTTTTGATATCACTGAATGATTTACTGTGCCATTACAGGGAGCAATAAAGAGTCTAACATGCTGCTGAGGGTCTGGACTCACATATAGACCAGAAGCAGTTAAAGATTACAGATTTGCTAACCTGAAGATCAAAAGTATACAATCGGGAAATTTTGTAATCATTACTAATAAGATGATTTTTGATTTGGTTTGATTTGATTTGATTTGATTTATTATTGTCACCTGTATTAGTAAATAGTGAAAAATATTGTTTCTTGCGCACTATACAGACAAAGCGTGCTGTTCATAGAGAAGGAAACGAGACAGTGCAGAATGTAGCGTTACAGTCGTAGCTAGGGTGTAGAGAC
Organism: Carcharhinus amblyrhynchos; assembly: GCF_965287045.1. Taxonomy (NCBI): domain Eukaryota; kingdom Metazoa; phylum Chordata; class Chondrichthyes; order Carcharhiniformes; family Carcharhinidae; genus Carcharhinus; species Carcharhinus amblyrhynchos. The sequence continues at coordinate 74,516,064 of NC_137335.1, read as the reverse complement.
AGATCAACTTAATGTAAGGTAGGTCCATTCAAAAGTCTGACCCCAGCAGTTAAGAAGCTCTTCACAAGTCGATTGATACATGACCACGGACTTTTGTATCTTTTTCCCGACGGGAAGAAGGTGGAAGAGAAAATGTCCGAGATGCATGGTGTCCTTAATTATGCTGACTGTTTTGCCGAGGCAGCGGGGAAGTGTAGACAGAGACAATGGATGGGAGGCTGGTTTGCTTGATGGACTGGGCTACGTTCACAACTTTTTGTAGTTTCTTGCAGTCTTGGGCGGAACAGGAGCCATACCAAGCTGTGATACATCCGGAAAAGAATGCTTTCTATGGTGCATCTGTAAAAATTGGTGAGAGTCGGAATGGACATTCCAAATTTCCTTAGCCTCCTGAGAAAATAAAGGCGTTGGTGGGCTTTCTTAACTATAGTGTGCCATGGGGAGTCAAGACAGGTGATCTACACACCGAGAAACTTGAAGCTCTCAACCATTTCCATTTCATCCCTATTGATATAGACAGGGATATGTTCTCCACCATACTTTCTGAAGTCAATGACTATCTCCTTTGTTTTGTTGACATTGATTATTGCTGTCACATCAGTTCACCAAATTTATTCCAGATTTACTCATTAAACTTAAATCCCCCAGTTATGTCACTGAGCATTAGTCCAGTCCTTGTGACTAGTCCAATAAAACCACCACAATTCTGCTCTCCTCCTTCTGGTTTGCAATATCTTCCATTAGTCCCAAATCCAGCCACCATTCTATGGCAAAGGGTAACATTCCTTCCATATATTTTTCTTGGGTAGATATTGGCCATTTTAATGTGTACCCCTGAAATGATAATTTAACTGATAAAACGTGGGACCAAGCAATTTGAAGAAAAACTTTACTAAGGGATTTTGGACGTCTCATCCAGACAAGAAATGGTCAGCAAGCCTGACTGAATGAGTCACTATAATGTACATTGTATTATTACACCATATGTACCCTGGCATTGTTTAACAGATTTCTATTACATAGTATCACTAAAGTGCGGAAGGAGGCCATTCAGCCCATTGAGCCTGCATGGTCAACAATTCCAACCAGGCCCTATCCCCATAGCTGCATGTATTTACCCAGCTAATCCCCTGACACTAAGGGTCAATTTAGCATGACCAATCACTTTAACCAGCACATCTTTCGAACTGTGGGAGGAAACCGGAGCACTCAGAGGAAACCCACGCAGACACGGAGAATGTGCAAACTCCCCACAGACAGTCACCTGGAATTGAACCCAGTGCTGTGAGGCAGCAGTGCTAACAATTGTTCTGCCCCTAGATCATTGCTGAGTTTCCTAATCTCATTATTAGGTCAGCAATGAACATTTACCTCCATGTCTCTCAGCTAGAGAGGGAGGATAATGTAGACAGGCTTCCTGCTCCTGTAACTCCCTGATCCTCATTGCATATGTCAATCCTTGTCCTTCCCCTCTCCCATCACCTGCACGCATAGTACTCCTCATATATGTGTAAACTCTGCCTGTAGCTTGTTCCTATGTGTGCTATTTTAACTCTGGCAGTCAGCTGTTTGCGTTAGTTAATTTTTTTTACAAGATGGCATGCTGAACAATGATGGGCTGATCAAAACCCCAAACCTGCAGCAAGAGCTGTGAAATCTCTGGATCAGCTGCAGCGTGGGTCAACTGCAGAGAGGAAGCTGTGTCTTCAACAACCTCAGCCTTCATTCCAGGCTTCGAAGAAGACCTGCTTCTGAATCAATCCTTCCCCGTGTGAGCCATCCTGAGGCCCTTTTTGAGTTTGGCTGCCATTCTCCACTGAGTTAAAGCAGGTAATGTACCACTTTACATTGGGGAGCCCGTTCTAAAGTTCTTGACTTGATGAAACCATAGAATCCCTACATTGCAGAAGAGGCTATTTGGCCGATCAGGCCTTCACCAACTCTCAGACAGAGCATCTTAACCAGGGCCTTTCTCCCTGTGTCAGAGGTATGGGTTCAATTCAAGACTTGGGTAACTGTATGGAGTTTGCATGTTCTCCCGATTGTCTGTGCAGGTTTTCTCTGGCTGCTCCGGTTTCCTCCCACAGTTAGAAAGACATGCAGAGTCTGCATGTTCTTCCCATGTGTGCATGGTTGCCTCCCACACTCCAAAGACATGCAGGTTAGGGTGGATTGCCCCATAGTCTGTCTGTGTGAGTGTGTGTACATCCTATGACGGATTGGCATCCTGTCCTGGGTATATTCTGCCTTGTGCCTGCCCAGATAGGCTCCGACTCCCCGCGACCCTGAATTGGAGCATGCAGTTAATGAAAGTGAAGTGAGAAAGAGGCAGTGATTGAAGATCGCACTTGGACAACTATTCAGCTTTAAGTAATGCTCTGAGTGAATAGATGGATAGACTGGCTTCCATCCCACCCTGTCTCTTTCATCAGCAGAGACTGATCAGGCAGAGCCATCTCTGTTGGGTTGGATTAGCACTGCATGTGCTGCACTGCAGATGTTCCTGAGTATATGGATGAGAGGATGTTCAAAAGCGTTAGTCAAGAAGCACTGGCGAATAGCCAACAGTATAAAACAGCACCGACTTTTGCATCCATTCAACGGTCCAGTATGAAGGGTGGTTAAATAATTCAGATTCTCCTCACACCCATACTTTTCCAGAAGAATGGACCCCGAAATAGCAAACATAACGCAGTATCATCCTTCCGGACATCCAAACAAGTCTGATAAAGTCACCAGGACGCGAATGGAATTTGCTGAACTACCTTCAGGAAGCAGTGGGTTGGTTACAAGTGAAATCATCAAATAATCGCAGTCAGGAATGAGATCATTAAGATTCCCAGTGTTTTCTCAGCACCTTAACTTTCTTCAGGGATGTAGGTGATGTCATTGTATTGCAACCCACATGGTCATTGAATCAGAGCTTTGGAATTTATGAATCATCTATTTAGAGAGAGCATGAGAAGGTTTCGAGGGTGACCCAGTCAGAAAGTAATGAAGTGTGGAAGGAATCAGGAGACAGGACAAGTGGAGATAAGCAATGTGTCTGCTGATGTGTGGTTAGTGTGCATGGAGTTCAGGGCCAGGCCTGATAGAGTACCAGCTGGCTAACTTCAAATCCTGAAACACGAGACGCTAATATCCCCCCGGCTAGTTCCGTGAAAGAAGAACCTGGTCAGTATCCGGTTAGGAATGGATGGATTCAAACATGTCAAAAGATGGTCAAATTCTTCGAGCACCGTAGTGATTCTATGTGACTGAAGATGACAGAATGAAATGGAAAAGGACAAGAATTTTTTTGCATTTCATGTTGGTCCCGTCCCTCAGAACCCTCTAAAGTAGTGGTTGGGGGATAAAAGGGGGTGGCACTGTGGCACAGTGGTTAGCATTGCTGCCTCACAGTGCCAGGAACCCAGGTTCAATTCCTGGCTTTTGGGTGACTATCTGCATGGGTTTCCTCCAGGTGCTCCGCTTCCTTCCCACACTCCAAAGATGTGTGGGTTAGGTGGATTGGCCATGCTAAATTGCCCCTTAGCGTCCAAAAATATGTAGGTTAGGGAGATTAGCAGGGTGGTTGTATGGGCTAACAGGGATAGGGACTGGATGAGCTAACATGGCAGAAGGTTGGTGCAGAGTTAAAGGGCTGAATGGCCTCCTTCTGTACTGTACTGGGAAGGGATATCTGCCATCCTTGCTTGGTCTGGCCTAAATATGGTTACCATGAAAATCCCCGAGTCGCCACACTCCGGCGCCTGTTCGGCTACACTGAGGGAAAATTCAGCATGACCAATGCATCTGACCAGCATGTCTTTCAGACTGTGGGAGGAAACTGAAGCATGTGGAGGAAACCCACGCAGACATGGGGAGAATGTGCAGACTCCACAGTGACCAAGCTGGGAATTGAACCCAGGTCCCTGGTGCTGTGAGGCAGCAGTGCTAACCACTATGCCACAGTGCCCTCCATTGTCATGGAGACAGGTCAGCTGCCATTGTATGCATCGAAAGATCCCACACACAGCAAGGTGAAATGGACAAGCTGCTGATCTGTGCTGGTGGGTTGAGTTGAGTGAGGGATGTTGAGGAGAATTCTACACCTACTTATGGAAAGTTGGCGAGATGGAAGAAAATTAAAAAACAGAAATAAAGAAAGTCAGAATAAAGAGATGGCTTGCATTATTCAGGAAGATCCAAATCAACTTAGAGTTAGAACATAGAACATAGAACATTACAGCGCAGAACAGGCCCTTCGGCCCACGATGTTGCACCAACCAGTTACAAAACAATGACCCACTAACCTAAACCAATCCCTTTTCGTCCATAAACCTATCCACGGATCTCTTAAATGCCCCCAAACTAGGCGCATTTACAACTGCAGCAGGCAGGGCATTCCAATCCCTCACCACCCTCTGGGTAAAGAACCTACCCCTGACATCCGTCCTATAACTACCACCCCTTAAGTTACTTTTTAAAAGTGCAGTCACCTAATTGTTGTACAGTCACAGGTGGAAGTCAATTCATGTGCAGCAAGATCCCACAGGCAGCAAATAAAGTTAGTTTCGAGGTGGCATGGTGGCACAGTGGTTAGCACTGCTGCCTTACAGCTCCAGGGATCCGGGTTCGATTCCCAGTTTGAGCCACTGTCTGACAGGAGTCTGTACGTTCTTCCCGTGTCTGTGTCCTCCGGGTACTCTGGTTTCCTCCCACAATCCAAAGATGTGCAGGTTGGGTGGATTGGCCATACTAAATTGCCCCTCAGTGTTGGGGGATTAGAAGGGTAAATATGTGGGGTTGTGGGGATAGGGCCTGGGTGGGATTGTTGTCAGCGCAGGCTCAATGGGCCTAATGGCCTCCTTCTGTACTAGGAATCCAAAGAAACTATCTATGAAATGATTTGTTGATGTTGGTTGGTTGGTGTATAAAATGTTGTGTAGGGGTCCCAAGGGAAGGTAATGCAGAGAATGATGGATATGTTCAGCAGGTCCATTAACAAGCATAGGGACAGGATTTTTTTATATTCACTTACAAAGGGCACAAGCTTATACCTCACCTGAAAGACAGTGCCTTCAGCAATTCCAGTGCCTCATTAAACTTCCAGGTTATTGCTGGGAATCAGCAGCAAAAGCTCCGGCAGGTGATCGGATGCCCGATAATCCACCACATTTTTAAAAATTCATTCATGGGAGATGGGCATCGCTGGTTGGGCCAGCATTTATTGCCCATCCCTAAATACCCCTGGAACTGAGTGGCTTGCTGGGCCATTTCAGAACACTATTGAGAGTCAACCACATTGCTGTGGTTCTGGAGTCACATTTAGGCCAGACCAGGTAAGGATAGTAGATTTCCTTTCCCAGAGGGCATCAGTGAACCAGATGGGTTTTTCCCTACAATCGATGTGTGGTCATCATCAGCTTCTTAATTCCAGCTTCTTATTTATTTATTGAATTCAAATTCTACCATCTGCCGTGGATCTGCAGGATTCGAACCCAGGTCCCCAGAACATTTGCTGAGTTTCCTGGATTAATAATCTAGCAATGATACCATTAGGGAATCGCCTCCCCCTGATCTTCCATTGTTAATCCCGGGAACCCAGGAGAAATATTCTGGCGTGTGTGCTTCAAGTCTGAGAGTAAATATCAAAGCCATGATTCCGGGGATGAAGGTTTGTCTTCTGAGGAGAGATTGAGCTGGTTGTCATAGAATCATAGAACCCTACAGTGTAGAAACAAGCCCTTCAGCCCATCGAGTCTGCACTGACCACAATCCCACCCAGGCCCTATCCCCATGTCCCTACACATTTACCCGCTAATCCCTCTAACCTACACATCCCAGGACACTAAGGGGCAATTTTAGCATGGCCAATCAACCTAACCTGCACATTTTTGGACTGCGGGAGGAAACCGGAACGCCCAGAAGAAACCCACGCAGACATGAGGAGAATGTGCGAACTCCATGCAGACAGTGACCCGAGCCAGGAATTGAACCCAAGTCCCTGGAGCTGTGAAGCAGCACTGCTAACCACTGTGCTACCGTGCCGCCCTGTTATGTTATACTCACTGGAGTTTAGAATAATGAAAAGTGATCTAATTGAAATCTAACGAGAGAGAATGGATGCTGGGAGGGTGTTGCCCCTTGTGGGAGAGCTAGAACTAACGGGGGGGGCAGGGTGGAGAGCAATGTTTCAAAATGGGGGGAGTTTCCCATTCAAGCTGCAGGGAGGAATTGTTAGTGCTTGTAATTCTCTTGCTGAGAGAGCAGTGGTCTTTGAAATGTATTCAAAGATGAGTTGGAAAGGTTTTAGATTGAGATGGAGTCAAAGATTAGGGTGGGCAGTCAAAAGAGTGGAGTTAAGGCTATATTCAGAGCAGCCATGATCTAATTGACTGATAGAGCTGATTCAAGGGGCTGAATGGCCTACTCCTGCTCCTATTTCTTCCAATCCCACCCCGTCAGAGATGAAGGCACAACCACAGAAATCCAGCTGGCACAATGCCTCCTTCACCTCAAAGAGTAGGCTCCCTCACTTGATAAGTTATTCAGTCTTGGGAGTGCAATCCTTTCCTTTGCTCCACCTCTTTGCCAAGCGCAAGCACAGAGCATATTTTTAAAACTAGCAGTACCATTTGTGGCAATCATTTTACAGCAGAAGTGGTTTGGTGCCAAGGCAAATATGGAAAGCCAGACCCAATATTTATATTTTGATAATATGTAGGAAACTGTTTTTAAACTGTGAGATTAAGAGTTGGAATTGCCTGGGTATCCATAAACAGTACCTAACCAGCAAGACAGATCATGAGAAAAAGCATTGCAGATTGCAAAATAGGTTGACATGCAAGAACATATCGGCACGGTGGCATAGTGGTTAACACTGCTGCCTCGCAGTGCCAGGAACCCGAGTTTGATTCTGACCTTGGGTCAGAGTTTGCATGTTCTCCCCATGTCTGTGGGGGTTTCCTCCAGATGCTCCAGTTTCCTCCCACAGCCCAAAGGTGTGCGGGTTAAGTGGATTGGTCATGCTAAATTGCCCTTTAATATCCCAAGATGGGTAGGTACGGGGATATAGCGAGGTAGATGTGTGAGGTTATAGCGGTAGGGTGTGATGTTCTGTCGGGGAATTGGTGCAGACCTGAGGGGCTGAACGGCCTCCTTCTGCACTGGAGGGATTTTATGAATTCCAATTCACCACTTAATGGGGAAGTTGGATACTGCTGGAAGTACATTTTGGGATCTTAGTATCAACTCTAGGAGACTTCCCTGAATCAGGAAATTCTCTACAGAGCTGGTTAGGTACATGGTAAATTCTCCCTCAGTGTACCCAGACTATGCCACTAGGGGATTTTCACAGTAACTTCATTGCAGTGTTAATGTAAGCCTACATGTAACAAATGTTAACTTTAACTTAGATTTTAAAGGCTCCAAGACTTTCCATTCATTAAGTTAAACTGTTTCAAGACCAATTGCTAACATGGTAAGTATAGGGTAAATTCAGTGACCCCCATGCTGTGAGGATGGGTCAGAGAAAGGGCACTGAAATTAAGCACCGAGATAATTTTCCAAACAAGAATATAATTGCTTTTTAATTTACGGTGCCTTACAGATGAATGGGAGTGGTTCCCGATCCTGCAGGGAGTTTGTGGATTGGGAATGCTTTTTCCCCCCCCCCCCGATAGATATGGAGTGAAAGTAACAGGTGCTGAGATCCGCAGTGGTGTCTCTTTGGTGTTTGCCATGATCAAGATCTCGATTCTGTGCTGTAGTCGGTTGAGGGAGAGAAAAGAAAACTGCTTCATAAAAGGAAGCATTCCTTTTTGATGGCTCAGGCTAGAATTCAATACTATCATAGTTAAATCAACACCACGCACATTTGAACATATTTCATCCATTACGAGGAGAAAGTTCCAGGTGTTTTCTTTAAAGCCCTGAGCTCCATGCAACACTTTAGCTTTTTATGGGTTCACATAAAGGAACGGCTGCTAGCGTGTGCACTGTAACTTTGATCTTCTCCAATTAAATTGTTTTCAACAATGCCTGCAACAGCTGAAGGACATTAAGTGCAAACAGCGTGTCAGTTTTTCAGGAATTCGTGCCAGGCGACAAAGGAATTAGAAATCTTCAACACTGGGGTTGGATTTTTGTTTGGGCCGGGCACTGGTAGCAGCAGTGGAGTTAGATTAGAGGCTGACTTGGGCTGAGATACAAGCAATGACAGGCCGGTGAAGACCCTCTAGACTATCCAGTATGCCCCCCACATAATTATGATAACTTGTGCTTTGCATGGTGGCGCAGTGGTTAGCATTGCTGCCTCACAGTGCCAGGGACCCGGGTTCAATTCCCGCCTTGGGTGTCTGTCTGTGCAGAGTCTGTACGTCTTCCCTGTTTTTGTATGGGTTTCCTCCAGTTTCCTCCCACAGTCTGTAAGACGTGCTAGTTAGGTGCATTGGCCATGCTAAATTCTCTCTCAGTGTACCCGAAGTGTGGCGACTTGGGGATTTTCACAGTAACTTCATTGCAGTGTTAATGTAAACCTACTTGTGACACTAATAAATGAACTTAAAGATTTATACTCTATGTCCCACTCCCTGGAGAGATGTAAAACCCAATAAAAAGCCAGTCCAGGAGCGGCACGGTGGCACAGTGGTTATCACTGCTGCCTCACAGTGCGAGGGTTTGATTCCGGCCTCAAGTCACTGTCTGTATGGAATTTGCATGTTCCCCCCGTGTCTGCGTGGGTTTCCTCCAAAGATGTGCGGATTAGGTGGATTGGCCATGCTAAATTGACCTGAATGTCAGGGGGATTAATAGGGTAAATATGTGAGTTTACAGGGGCTGGGTGGTATTGTGGTCAGTGCAGAATCGATGGGCCAAATGGCCTCCTTTTGCACGGTAGGGATTCTACAATTTGGGAAAAAGTAAACCCTGGAAATTCCTATCCGTGCTATCCAATCATTACAAGTTGCCCTGGAAACCACCTTGACTGTCAATTCCCTGATGCTAGAGACATTTTTACAAGTAGATCTACTCAGAAAGCCAGTTGATGAAGGATGGAAGTGGATCCAATCATTATACACTTTTATATTTACTTACAAAGTTACACGTTACAAGTATGTACCTCCTAACCCAACAACCATATTTCTAATCTGTATCGATTTCCCTGCAATGAAGTGAATCAATTATTAATGTCCATCACCCACATTCGATTAAACAAATTAAGGTACAATTATCAGTGATACTCACCCCGACCAGATATATGTTCAGCAGTTGATAAAAGGAATTCTGTGAATTGGTGTCCACCACACAGATTAGCGGCCTATTCCAGAGATTCTCTGAGGAACAATTAAATTTAAGGAGGAGTTAGACAGATGTTTAATTGGTAATTTGTTGAAGGGTTATGGGGAGAAGGCAGGAAAATGGGGATGAGGAGCCATGATTGAATGGTGGAACAGACTCGATGGGCCGAATATCTTAATTCTGCTCCTATATGTTATGAACTTATCTTATGAAAAGATATCCCCTTATATTTAATCCAGAGTTGGTCTTATGCATGAGGATTGCGACCCCTGGTCCTCTTTAACCTATTAAGTTGAAACAAACTGACAGATGGAGCATAATCTATCTCCTTGAGTCAGATCGTCACTTAATTCTGTGTATCACAGAAGTGTGGACACCCAAATTTTTGAAAACTAAGGAGATTTTTGGTGGAATTTAGCCACGTGGCCACCCTCCGCACTCTTTCAAAAGCTCCACTGTCACCCACCATGTGGGGGGATTTCACAGTTTTTCAAGTGAAGCCTGGCCAAGAATCATAGAAACCCTACAGTGCAGAAGAAAGCCATTTGGCCCATCAAGTATTCACCAACAACAATCACACCTAGGCCCTATCCTCGTAACCCCGCGTATTTACCCCGCTAATTCCTCTAATCTACGCATCCCGGGACACTAAGGGGCAGTTTAGCATGGCCAATGCACCTAACCTACACACCTTTGGACCGTGGGAAGAAACTGGAGCACCCGGAGAAAACCCACACAGACACAAGGTGAATGTGCAAACTCTGCAGAGGAAGAGATCCAAGCCAGGAATGGAAGCCAAGTACTGGAACTGTGAGACACCAGTGCTAACCGCTGTGCCACCGTGCTGCCCCAACCACTGAGCCACCATGCCACCTAAATTTCTTGTATGAGGGCAAAATGGTATTCCTCACCTTGTACTTATGTAATCTAATCACCATTTCCCAGCATTGAGGGAGACAATAGCCAGTAGTATTATCACTAGATTATTAATCCAGAAATTCAGCTGCTGCTCTGGGGACCTGGATTTGAATCCCACCACGGCAGATGGTGAAATTTAAATTCAGTAAAAAGGACCCCACGCACCCTGGACATTCCCTCTTCCACCTTCTTCCGTTGAGAAAAAGGTACAGAAGTCTGAGGGCACACACCAACTGACTCAAGAACAACGTCTTGCCTGCTTCTGTCAGACTTTTGAATGGACCTACCTTGCATTAAGTTGATCTTTCTCTACACCTTAGCTATGACTGTAACACTACATTCTGAACCCTCTCCTTCTCGATGTACAGCATGTTTTGTCTCTATAGCATGCAAGAAACAATACTTTTCATTTTTATTAATACGTGACACTAATAAATCTAATGAAATCCACAGTGCTGTTATGGAGGGAGTTCCAGGATTTTGGCCTGGTGGCACTTTTGGAAAACCCATCTAGTTCACTAATATCCTTTAGGGAAGGAAATCTACCATCCTTACCCGGTCTGGCCTACATGTGATTCTAGAACCACAGCGATGCGTATTGTCTCAACCAGGACAGTAGGGGTTGGCAATAAATGCTGGCCTAGCCAACAGTTCCCATGTCCTACAAATGAATAAAAAAAAGTTCTGTACCTTTTGAGATTCATGCATTAGAATGCTGAAACATGCCTCTTTTTTGAGTTTCTTCAATATGTTTTCTTGAAGGTTGTATGAAGAGTGAGCATTCACCCAGGAATCATGCATAACAATGCACTTACCAATGTTGTTAAACAAGATACTTACTGAGGATACCCTGATCCCTGACTTATAGCACACATCTGGCCACATCTGGCCACACGCACAAGGTTTTCACACAGGAGTGGGGGTTAGCTTGTGGATTTCTCTGCTACAAATCAGCGTTGATGCAAAATCCATAAATTCTTTCACAAAGGAAATTAAATGGTTGTGCGAATAAAATAGGAATGTTAAAGGGGATGGGAGTGACTAGGGGAATGTGAATGGTTTTTTTTAGAGCTAATTGCCTGACAGCTGATATGAGCAGAGTGTGCAGTTGATGTTGCTGATCTGAGTATGTTAGCCCATAGCAACATACTCAACAATTGGTTTACTCTCCCGTCATGTGCAATGAAGCTGTTCCCCCACAGGCACATTCATCCACACTCTGAGGACAGGAAGGGGAGAGAAACATTGTACAGCAGGATATGCTTTTCCTTCTTGCAATCCATTTTTTTGAAGTATATTTACTCATGTCACAAGTAGACTTACATTAACACTGCGATGAAGTTACTGTGAAAATCCCCTAGTTGCCACACTCCAGCGCCTGTTCAGGTACACTGAGGAAGAATTTAGCACGGCCAATGCACCTAACCAGCATGTCTTTCGGACTGTGGGAGGAAACCGGAGCCCATGCAGACATGAGGAGGCTGTGCAGACTCCACACTGACAGTGACCCAAGTCAGGAATCAAATCCAGGTCCCTGGCACTGTAAGGCAGCAGTGCTAACCATTGTGCCACCTAGCTGCCTTTAGCGTGAAGGGGTGATATTTTCCACAGTGACATCCAGACTACATTTCACTGTTACTCCGCCCATTTTTTTGTCCATCTTTGGATTAGTGGTGCTCCACTATTTGATGTGTTATCACAACTGAATATATGAATTTGTTCTTCCTTATCAAGCCAAGGACATCATAGATGGGGACAGTATTTATTGCCATCCCAATTGCTCTTGAGAAGGTGATGATGAGTTGCATTCCCAGCCCTTGTCAGTCCACCTGATGCAGGTACATGAGGTCATTGACTTCAGGAAGCGTAGTGGAGGGCAACGTCTCTACTTTCTCAGAAGACGAAGGAAATTTGACATGTCCGCTATGACTCTCACCAACTTTTATAGATGCATCATAGGAAGCATTCTTTCTGGTTGTATCACAGCTTGGTATGGCTCCTCTTACGCCCAAGACCGCAAGAAACTACAAACGGTTGTGAATGTAGCCCAATCCATCAGGCAAACCAGCCTCCCATCCATTGACTCTGTCTACACTTCCCGCTGCCTCGGCAAAGCAGCCAGCATAATTCAGCACCCCACGCACTCCGAACATTCCCTCTTCTACCTTCTTTCCTTAGGAAAAAGATGCAAAAGTCTGAAAACACGTACCAACAAACTCAAGAACAGCTTCTTCCCTGCTGCCATCATACTTATGAATGGACTGCCTTGCATTAAGTTGATCTTTCTCTACACCCTAGCTGTAACTGTAACACTACATTCTGCACTCTCTCCTTTTCTTCTCTATATACAGAATGTTTTGTCTGTACAGCATGCAAGAAACAACATTTTTCACTGTATAGTGATGCATGTGACAATAATAAATCAAATCAAATCAAATCCACGGTGCTGTTAGTGAGGGAGTTCCAGGATTTTGGCTCCGTGGCACTGTTGGAGAAACCTTGATTCACTAATGTCCTTTAGGGAAGGAAATCTGCTGTTCTTATCTGGTCTGGCCTACATGTGACTCCCAGAGCCACAGCAATATGGTTCTGTTCTCACAGAAGGTAGGGCTGCGCAATGAATGCTGGCCAGCCAGCGATCCTCATGTTCCAAGAATGAATAAAAAAAAATGAAGTACCTATTTGCAAATATCAAAGAAACAATGTCAGAGAAAAAAAATTTCAAATCAGAATAGAGGGGAATTTACAGGTGGTGGTGTTCTTTGCATCTGCTGCACTTGTTCTCTGAGGTGATAGAGATCACAGCTTTGGAAAGTGCTTTCGAAGGAATACTACTGAGTAGCTGCAGTAAAATCATTTTATCAATATATTAATTTTTTGCAGCAGAACTAAAGTAGTTGTGATTGTTATGGGAAGTGCTTGTTATGGATGGTGAGCACAACATTCACTGCCATTACAATCTAGGTGTCAAGAGCATGGGGCTGTTTCATTGTGCGTTTGCCCTTCTGCTAACACTTGAAAGTTGTGTTGATAAAAAATAATAAAATCAGCCAATAGACTGTTAATTCTTTTATATTATCATATTATAGAATAGAATGCCTACAGTGCCGAGGAGGCCATTCTGCCCATCAAGTCTATAACTACTCTCTGGCAGAGCATCTTACCTAGAACCTATCCCTGTGATCCGTGTATTTACTCCTCTAATCCCCCTAACCTGATAGACTTCTGACAGACAGGGGAATTTTCTGATAGACAGGGGAATTAAGGGTTATGGGGAGAAAGCGGGAAAGTGGAACTGATCCACTTCAGATCAGCCATGACCTTATTGAATGGCGGGGCAGGCTTGAGGGGCTACTCCTGCTCCTATTTCTTATGTTCTTATGTAACCTACACATCTTGGGACACTAAGGGCAGTATTTCGCCTGTCCCAAAATCGTGAAATGCTCCCGGAGGTTAACGGATCTTTCCATGTTCTGCCCGCTGCCCGCTGAGATTCCCATGGCAGTTGGGGTGGTAAAATTCCGGTTTAAGGGTCAATTTAGCAATGCACCTAACACACACATCTCTGGACTGTGGAAGGAACCTGGAGGAAACCCACGTGGGCACAGGGAGAATGTGCAAACTCCACACAGTCACCTGGGTCCCTGGCACTGTGAGGCAGCAGCGCTAACCACTGTGCCACCGTGCTGCCATAGAATTTGTGCAGGTTAATTATCCTCAACCAACCCATCTGGGGAATCTTGAGCATGTCTCTATATATTCTCTACTAATACATCAATTATTTCTTTGTGATGTTAACATGGGCGTTACATCTGTTATGTCCATGTTGGGTAGGAGAGTGTGAAGCAAAAGCAAGCTGACTGTGAGTCTACCAAGCATGTGTCCTCAGTGCATTCCCCTGCAGTGGTGAGGCCTGGATATTATATCTCAGGCATGAGAAAAAGCTCAATAGGTTTCACTTTTGCTGTCTCAAATGTATCTCTTGGAAGGATAAACTCACTGACTTAGAGGTCATGGAGTGTGCTAATTCCATCAGTATATACTCATTGCTAAGCCAGTGATGTCTGCGCTGGTAGCCATGTTCACTGGACAGTGATTTGACCACAGGGTTATGGTCTCCCGTGCATCCATACCTCCTCTACAATAACACCAGCAATCGAGATTTGAAGATGGCAGACATGGACACTGACTGTAGGGAGGCAGTCACTGGAGGCTGGGCCCTCTGCAGGTGGCGGACTGTTTGGAAGAGCGTTGGTGAGGAGAAATGAGAAGATCAGCTGGTCTTGAAGAGGGCCCAGAGAAAACAGAAGCCAGCAAGGTTCCAGGGCAGCACCTTTGCAGCCCACTGTTCTGCAGTGAATGCGGCAGAAACGGCAATGCTGGAATGGGGCCCCTAAGCCATGCCTGACAATGCTGATCGCCATGCCAACGGATGCAAACCATTGTCTTACAAGATGGAAGGCTGCTACAGAGTGGGCATTGAGTCATAGAGGTTTACAGCATGGAAATGGGCCCTTCGGCCCAACTTGTCCATGCCACTGTTTTTTAAACCACTGAGCTAGTCCCAATTGTCCAAGTTTGGTCCATATCCCTCTCTATGCATCTTACCCATGTAACCATCTAAATGCTTTTTAGAAGACAAAATCGTATCCACTACTACTACTACCTCTGGCAGCTTGTTCCAAACACTCACCACCCTCTGTGAACAAATTGCCCCTCTGGACCTTTTGTATCTCCCCTCCCGCCCTCATCTTTAAACCCCTGCCCTCTAGTTTAAGGCACCTCTACCTTTGGGAAAAGGTGTTGACTATCTAGCTGATCTATGCCCCTCATTATTTTATAGACCTCTATAAGATCATCACTAAGCCTCTTCAAGGAAAAAAGTCCCAGTCTATCCAGCCTCTTCTTATAACTCAAACCATCAAGTCCCAGTAGCCTCCTAATAAAACTTTTCTGCACTCTTTCTAGTTTAATAATATCCTTTCTATAATCAGGTGACCAGAACTGTACATAGTATTCCAAGTGTGGCCTTACCAATGTCCTGTACAACTTCAACAAGACGTCTCAGCTCCTGTATTCAATGTTCTAACCAATGAAACCAGTAATAAAATAGCACAGTGCTATTTTACTTCTGAACATTATCGTCAGAAATCCCTTACAACTTGGAGTCTCTGGATATCTACTGCTGCTCACTGTAAACTTGTCCATCCACCTGTAGCCTGCGGTAAGATGTTGGCCCATTCTTGAAAGCACGGCTGGTTAAGTGAAAAAATATGTGGCACGTTTTACATTAAAGAATAACAGACGGCCAAGAGATGAAGAATTAAGCTTTCAGCTTCGTCCTGTATATGTTTGTGGGACAGTGCCAAAACTAACTTGGGCCTATGTACACCTTCATATTGCAAGCAGCGCCATCTGTTACTGCAAATTGTAACATTACGAGCTGATTCCATGCTCCATTTGGCGCTAGTCCTCTCCTGTAGGTGACCCGCTCTTTCATAGATGTCTCACACATCTCTCATCCAAGTGGTGAACTCGGTGTGGACTGGCCAGGTTACTCCAGTCTCGGTGATGCCCTTGTTGCCAGGGGTGAACTGTTGACTAACAGCAAGCAGCATGAGTTCACAGCAGAAATAAGTGTCTTGAATTATCTGTAAACAAGAATGTTAAACCGTCACCTAGGCGACTCTGCTAACGTTTGTGTCACTATTAACATTGATGATGCTTGCTACCTTCGATTTTATATTGCACCTTGAAGCACGCTGGTGTCTTCTGGTTTTGATGAGACTGGAGAGAGGCACGTCCCAATGAGTACAACACCACATGCATTCTTAATGACAACTGCATGTTTAATAGATTGAATATTGCTGCACCCACAGCTAAGATTAAATGGTACATGGCATTCCTGTCACTCCCAGTTCAAATTCTTTCCAGGGACTGGAACACAAAATCTGGGCATTGCCGGAGGTGTTAGGTGGGACTTTACGGCCTCACTCATCCCAAAATCGTAAAATCTCTCCTGAGGTCAACAGACCTTTCCACGGTCTGCCCCTCGCCCGCTCTGATTCCCATGGCGGGTGGGACAGGAAAATTCCGGCCATTCCCTTCTGGATGGAAGGTCTTTGGTACTGGGGGATGGAGGGGGAAATCCTAAAGTCATGAAAGGTGCTATACAAATTCAGCCTCTCTCTGCTTCCACGCTTTGAAGCGTGAGCTGCAGTCAGTCTCACAATGGCAGTGTTACACTGGCATTCTCATTTTCAAGTTTAAAAACTTAGGTGATCGATAACCAGCCAAAGGTCTGGGGACCCGGATCAAATCCCACCTCGGCAGATGGTGGAATTTAAATTTTAAAAAAATCTGGAATTTTACTGGTGACAACGAAATCATTGTCAGAAAAACCTGTCCAGTTCACTAATGTCATTTAGGGAAGGAAATCTGCCGCCCTTACTGGTCTGGCCTACATGTGACTAGAGCTACAGCAATGTAGTTGACTCTCAACTGCCCTCCGCTAAGGATGGGCAATAAGTGTTGGCCAGCCAGTGATGCCCATGTCCTATGAATGAATTATAAAAAAATTAAAGTTTTGCCCTGGTCTTGTAGCACTGGTGCTCAGGAGCTGATGCCAAATTGCCCAAAGCAATGTACTGGAGTCAGGACCAGTGCTAGTTATCACTGAAGGTAGCAGATTTAATACTTCTCCCGCTCTGGGGGAGTTGTGAATACATTTGATGTTGCAAGACCATGCCAATGTGATATGTTCCCTTCCTTTAAATGTTATCTAATCAACAAAGCAAAACCACGCAAAGCTAACTTGAAGAAGGAATGGTCTTGGCAGCCACAGCTGAATTAAAGAGCGTAAAAAGCTACAGCTCTGGTTCTCGGTCCCACCTCCAGCTCAATCCAACTCATTCTGACTTGGCACGGACTGTGACGTGACGGCAGCCACATCAAAGCTGCCTTGGCACTGGCTGGCACCAACCAGAGGAATGCCTAATGTCCGGCTTACGCAGCCAACACTGCTTCATTTTGAAAAGGTATTTGGTACAAGCGGGAATTGTGCAATCCTGAGATTTTCCCTCTCGCCCAGTTTTCCTCCATCCCTGCTGCATCATGAAAAAATAGACTTGGATTTATTTAGCGCCTTTCGCAACCTCGGGAAGTCCATTGGTGCCACAGCCAACATTTGAAGTCTAATCATTGTTGCTAATGTAAGAACACAGCAGCCAATTTATGCACAGCAAACTCCCACAACAATAATGTCACAATGACCAGAAATCTGATTTCAGATGTTTGTTGGGGCCAACATATCAGCAAGGATTTCAGAGGAGAATTTACCTACTCTTCTTAGAAATAGCGCGATGGGACAATCTTTTCCATATACCTGATCTTGCAGATAAGGCTGCTGTAGTCAGCCTTTAAGGGATTGCAGCATAGCTTCACTAGGAAGGAAGTGTGTCTTGCTATTCTACCTTCCAGTCGTTCGCAACATCACTGTTTGCATTCCTGGAGATTCCATGGGAATTCTGGCGCTGTTGGCAACTCGATGCTCAAGAGAAGTTCTGCATCAACTCCATTTTCCCAGAACACACTGCTCAAGATCCCATGATTGTTTCTGAACTTTGCTTTAAGATAAGCTGTCTCCGAAAGATTGAATTTGTCTGGTCTTGAACTGAGAGAAAGCTGAGAATGGTGGAACACCCTGAGCAGAAGCGTGGCAGTGGCTCAGATCTAACTGAAAGTCCCTCATCAAATTTACACTACACTGGCTTCAGTTGATTAAAAGTCCCCTGGTACTTAACATTTACAGTCATGTTAAAGGCAATTGGTCCCACTAGATAAATTGCTTCTAGACATAATCATTTCACTCATGCCATACTAGCTTGTTGACGGGCAGTGGGGCAGGGGGGGAGATGGAATAAAGCAAAAAACAGACACATGTTCTCACACCCACACACACATGCACACACTCACCCATACACACTCACACATACACACTCACCCATACACACATCCACACACACACCCATACACACTCAGACATACTCACTCACCCATACACACTCACACATACTCACTCACCCATACACACTCACACATACACACTCACCCATACACACTCACCCATACACACTCACACATACACACTCACACACTCACCCATACACACTCACCCATACACACTCACACATACACACTCACCCATACACACTCACACATACACACTCACACATACTCACTCACACATACACACTCACCCATACACACTCACACATACACACTCACCCACACACACTCACACATACTCACTCACACATACACACTCACCCATACACACTCACCCACACACACTCACACATACTCACTCACACATACACACTCACCCATACACACTCACACATACACACTCACCCACACACACTCACACATACTCACTCACACATACACACTCACCCATACACACTCACACATACACACTCACCCATACACACTCACACATACTCACTCACACATACACACTCACCCATACACACTCACACATACACACTCACCCATACACACTCACACATACACACTCACCCATACACACTCACACATACTCACTCACTCACACACACATCCACACACACTCTCTCACAAACACTCACACACTCATACATGCACACTCACACACATTCACACACACTTACATACATTCACATACACACACATAGACTCACTCACACGCATATACACAAACACATATACACACAGACTCACTCACACACACTCACTCACACACATACATATACACACAAACAGACTCACTCACACACACACTCACACACACACATACACGCACACACTCACACACACTCTCTCTCTCACACACACACATACTCACATACACACACTCTCTCACACACACACTCACACACACACTCACATACACATACACACACGCACTCTCTCACGAACACATACACACACTCACACACAGACACATACACTCTCATACGCACACGCATACAAACATGCTCCCTCACACACACACATGCATAATGCACACGCGTGCACACACGCATATGCACATGCACACCCACACATGCTCTCTCACACTCTCCACATGCACAATACATATACACACACACTCACACACATGTACACACACTCTCCCACTCACAAGCGTACACACAGACATACACGTGCACGTAGGGTGGATAGGCCATACTAAATTTCCTTACCGTGTCCCAAGATGTGTAGGTTCGGGAGGTTAGTGGGGTAAATACATGGGATTACGAGGATAGGGCAGAGGGGTCAGCCTGCTGAGATGCTGGGTTGGTGCAGGCTCAATGGGCTAAATGGCCCACTTCTGCACCGTAGGGTTTCTATGATTCTAATTGCTCCTGAGCTCTCCTGAGTGGTTTGGGATGTTGTGGTGTGGGGTGAGGTGTGAGTTGTTTAGACGTGGGTGGGGGAAGCAGGTTCAAGTGGCACCTTTGATTGAAAGATTGGATAGATACAGGGCTAGGAGAGGGAAAGTGGGCCAATGGGACAATGTGAGGCAGCACAGGTGCGATGGGCCAAGTGGCCTCCTTCTGAGATCTCCATTTTCAAAGCAAGCATCAGCTAATTTCTTAGATTCCTGCCGGCACTAAGAGAATGTAAATGAAATGATAGTGGTAGAGGATGGGAGGGTCCAAGGTATTGATAGGAGGTTCTGTGGGCAGAGGCGTGACTCCAGGATGGTGGTCTGCCTCGCTGGAGCTGGGGTAAAGGACGTAACGGAAAGGGTAGAGGGAATTTTGAAAGGGGAGGGGACCCAGGCAGAGGTCATAGTACACGTAGGGGAGGGGGACATAGGAAGGAGGAGTAGGGTAGAGGTCCGTAGGCAATTTAGGGAGTTGGGATCCAAACTAAAGAGTAGGACCTCCAGGGTGGCACTCTCTGGGTTGCTGCCTAGCACCAGCAGGGCAAAGAATGACGAGATCATGCAGCTGAATGCATGGTTGAGGGATTGGTGTAGGGTAGAGGGCTTTACTTTTGTGGACCACTGGGAGGTATTTAGGAGAGAAGGGCAACTGTACAGGAGGGGTGGGGAGAATTAGAATGGGAGGGGAACTAGTGTCTTAGCGGGGAGGTTAGCTGGGGTGTTTAGGAATGGTTTAAACTAATAGGGAGGGGGGGTGGGGATGTGGCTAGGAGAGAGTCGGGTGAAAGGAAAATTATCAGGGAGGAGGTTCCGAGGGACACTCGTGGGTTGAACTGTGTCTGTTTCAATGCTAGGAGTGTGACAGGAAAAACGGATGAGCTTAGGGCCTTGATGTTTGTGAGGAAGTTAGATGTGGTGGCTGTAACGGAGACGTGGTTACGAGAAGGGCAGGACTGGCAGCTGAATGTTCCTGGGTACAAGTGTTTTAGGTGTGACAGAGGAGGGTTGAAGAGAGGTGGAGGGGTGGCGCTGTTAGTAAAGGAAAACATCACAGTAGTGCAGAGGGAGGACAATATGGAAGAGATAGGGATTGAGTCACTGTGGGTGGAGTTGAGGAATAAAAAGGGAGAGATTACGATGCTAGGGGTATACTATAGGCCACCCAACAGCCCAAAGTCAGTGGAGGAAGGCATTTGCAGGGGCATTTTGGATAGGTGAGGGAAGAATAGAGTGGTTGTAGTGGGTGACTTTAATCTTCCTGGAGTGAATTGGAGGGGGCCTAGAGCTGAGGGTACGGAGGGAGAGGAGTTTGTGAAATGTGTTTTGGAAGGGTCTCTAGAGCAGTATGTAACTAGCCCGACTAGGGGAGGGGCTATACTGGATTTAGTGTTGGGTAATGAGCCAGGGCAGGTGGTTGAGGTAGAGGTAGGCGAACATGTGGCTAACAGTGACCACAAGTCCGTCTACTTTAGGATAAAAATGGATAGGGACGAGTGTCGGCCGAACGGGAGTGTGCTGAACTGGGGAAAGGCCAGCTATAGCCAGATTAGGAGGGAGCTGCAGGACACTGATTGGGAGGGACTGTTAGCTGGCAAGTCCACGGTTGGCAAGTGGGAGGCTTTTAAGGGCAAAATGAAAATATTGCAGGAGAGGTATGTTCCGGTTAAGCGGAAGGATGGGAAAGGTAGGATTAGGAAGCCGTGGATTACAGGGGGTATTGAAGACTTGTTCAGGAAGAAGAGGGAGGCGTATGTTAGGACGAAACAACTGGGTACGGAGAGTGCGCTGGAGGAATATAGAGAGAGTAGGAGGGAGCTAAAAAGGGGAATTAGAAGGGCGAAGAGAGGGCATGAAATGGCTTTGGCTGGTAGGATTAAGGAAAATCCAAAGGCATTTTATTCCTATATTAGGAGCAAGAGAGTAGTTAGAGGGAAAATTCGTCCTCTTAGGGACAAAAGTGGGGAGATATGTATTGAGTTGGAGGGAATGGGGGAGCTCCTGAATGAATACTTTGCATCGGTATTCACGAAGGAGAGGGGGTCGGTAGCGTGCGGTCTCTTGGAGGGAGTTGAGGATCAGTTGCAGGAAATATCTATTACGAGGGAGGAAGTGCTAGGGCTTTTAGGTAGCGTAAGGACGGATAAAGCTCCGGGGCCTGATGGTATTTATCCCAGGCTGCTTAGGGAGGTGAAAGATGAAATTGCTGGGCCTCTGGCGCAAATCTTTGTCCCTTCTTTGGACACAGGTGATGTCCCAGAAGACTGGAGGGTAGCAAATGTGGTACCACTATTTAAAAAAGGTAGTAGGGATAACCCTGGAAATTATAGACCGGTGAGTTTGACATCGGTGGTAGGGAAATTAATGGAAAAAATACTTAGGGGTAGGGTGTATGAGCATTTGGAGCGTTGCGATCTGATTAGGGATACGCAACATGGCTTTGTTAGAGGGAGGTCTTGCCTTACGAATCTGGTAGAATTCTTTGAGGAGGTGACAAAAACGGTTGACGATGGGAGAGCCGTTGATGTCATCTATATGGATTTCAGTAAGGCGTTTGACAAAGTCCCTCATGGTAGGCTGGTAGAAAAGGTTAAGGCGCATGGGATACGAGGTCAGGTAGCTAGGTGGATTGAGAACTGGCTGGGCAATAGGAGGCAGAGGGTAGTTGTGGAGGGGACCTTTTTGGGCTGGAGGCCAGTGACCAGTGGTGTGCCGCAGGGCTCAGTACTGGGACCTCTCCTCTTTGTAGTCTACATAAACGACTTGGAAGAGAGCGTAAGTGGTGTGATCAGCAAGTTTGCGGATGACACCAAGATGGCAGGGTTGGCGGATACTGAGGTGGAATGTCAGGTGATACAACAGGATATAGATAGGTTGGTGCATTGGGCAGATAGGTGGCAGATGGAATTTAATCCTGACAAATGCGAGGTGATGCATTTTGGAAGGAATAATGCAGAGAGGAGCTATGTGATTAAAGGTAGACAAATTAGGAGTATAGAAATACAGAGGGACCTGGGAGTGCAGGTTCACAGGTCTATGAAGGTTGCGACACAAGTGGAGAAGGTTGTTAGGAAGGCTTATGGAATGCTAGCCTTTATAGGAAGGGGTATAGAGTATAAAAGCTGCCGTCTAATGCTTCAGTTGTACAGAATGTTGGTTAGACCGCATTTGGAGTACTGCGTCCAGTTCTGGTCACCTTACTACCGGAAGGACGTGGAGTCTCTGGAAAGGGTGCAGAGGAGGTTTACCAGGATGTTGCCTGGCATGGAGGGACTGGGTTACGAGGAAAGGTTGGAGAAACTGGGACTTTTCTCCTTGGAAAGACAGAGATTGAGGGGGTACATGATAGAGGTATATAAGATACTGAAGGGAATAGATAGAGTTAATAGTGAGAGACTGCTCCCTAGACTGGGTACAAACACGAGAGGTCATGATTTAAGGGTGAGGGGGGAGAGGTATAATTTGGATGTGAGAGGAAGGTTCTTTACGCAGAGGGTCGTGGGGGTATGGAACGCGCTACCAAGTAGGGTGGTGGAGGCAGGAACGTTGGACTCATTTAAAGTTCAATTAGACAGACACATGAGTGAAACGAGGATGGAGGGTTATGGTAGGGGCTATTAAATAAGGTCAGATCCTCGTGAGACACCGGAAGTGCAGACTTGTAAGTTAACATTTTTTGTCTTTTTATTCCGCAGGTGGAGGTCCACCTCGTGTCAAACGAGGGGCATGCACATGGTGGGTCGTGCGTGGGCTGCTCTTGGAGGTTCCGGGAGTGGCCTAGTACTTCGTGTCGGTGTGTGTGCTTGATCCTGGACCGGTAGATGGGCGCCGCAACAGCTCGGTGACTAGCGCTGCTAGCTGTGCAGATACATGGATTTGGGCCTGTGTCTGTGGGAGTTTGTGCATTCTCCCTGTGGTTGCGTGGGTTTCCTCCAGGCGCTCCGGTTTCCTCCCACACCCCAAAGATGTGCTCTTAGGCTGATTGGTTTACCAAATTGACACTGTTCTCCCCTGAATCTGGCTAAGTTAGGGGTTCTATTCATAGACACGCAGGGTAGAATAGGTGTAGGGTGATGCGGCGGTGCGGGCTCGTTGGGCCGAAGGGCCTGTTTCCCGTGCTGGGTTGTTCTTTGTTCTTTGAAAACTCTGGCAATTGAATTGAGGTGGCGCAGTTTGCCACTGAGCCGATGTTTTGCTCGTGTGGCCTCAAGACCCCCTGCAGGAGTTTAGACTGTGAGCCAGGCACATTACAGATTGGCATCGCTGGAAACGTACCCTGTGCCGAAGCAGCGCACCTGGGAAATCACTCAGCAGTCGGGCATCGGTGAACATGACAATCTCGGAGCCAGGTCTCCGCTGGGTTTGATGAAGAGAAGAGCAGAAGGCAGCGGAACGCAATGCATTGTTAATGATGGAAGAATGAAGGCCCATTGGGAACACGCCACTGCAAGCTCATTCAACAGAGATCAGAGTTCAGCTCCAAACAAATCTCAAAATTAATAATCAAACCCAGCACACAGAAATTGGATGCGACCTATAATAAAGCACTCTCCTTGGCATTTAACAGTTTTGAGTAGGCAGTTTGCGGGTGAGTTCTGTCAATTCTGCTTTTCATTCTTGGCGGTGAGTCGCTACTCGGGGACAAATGGCCACAAGGCAATAAATTTATTGCTGACAATGACTCATCTGTTATTTTTCAGTGTCTTGGGTTTCACTGTCTCGGGTTACACGTGAAGAACATGCATGATGAACCAGCAGACTCTTTCCAGTACGATCGAACCCATCTCTTCGTCAGTCTCTGTGTGTGCGACCTTTCTCATGTGTCTACACAGTGTATTGGTTACTGAAAAATTAGAGGGTGATAGCTAATCTTGAGACCTGACCACATCCCATGTTCAGATTAGGTTGATTGGCCATGATAAATTGCCCCTCAGTGTCAGAGGGATTAGCGGCGATAGAAGGTGGGATAGGGCCTGGGTGGCATTGTTGTCGACACTGACTCGGTAGGCCGATTGGTCCCCTCCTGCGCTGTAGGGATTGTAAGTAATCTCACAACACCAGGTTAAAGTCCATCAGGTAAAGTCCATCAGGTAAAGTCCATCAGGTGAGTGACTCACCTGATGAAGGAACAGCGCTCCAAAAGCTCGTGCTACCAAATGAACCCGTTGGACTTTAACCTGATGTTGTGAAACTTCTTACTGTTCCCATCCCAGTCCAACGCTAGCAGCTCCACATCACCTTAGGGATTGTACGAGTCGATGATTCTAAGGTCAATCTGTCCACACTTCCAGGAAGGGTGGTCAACAGGGTAGGCAGTCCATCTCGTTCCCCTGTTTGAACCGTTTGAAACCTATAGAATACAAAAAGGCCTGGACAAAATGGACGTGAGGAAGATGTTTCTGTTAGTAGAAGAGACTGGGATCTGAGGGCTCTAGCCTCTGAGTAAAGGGATGACCCTTTAGAACTGAGATGAAGAGGGATTTCTTCAGCCAGAGGGTGGTGGATCTGTGGAACTCATTGCCACAGAATGCTGTGGACATCAGGTCATAGAGTCATTGACATTTACAGCATGGAAACAGGCCCTTCAGCCCAACTTGTCCATGCCACCCTTTTTTTTTAAACCCCTAAACTAATCCCAATTGCCTGCATTTGGCCCATATCCCTCTACATCCATCTTATCCATGTAACTATCTAAATGCTTTTTAAAAGACAAAATTGGACCTGCCTCTACTACTCTCTCTGGCAGCTTGTTCCACTGAGTGTATTTAAGACAGAGATAAAGATAGGGTCTTGAAAGCAAAATACTTGCGGGTGCTGGAATCTGAAAAAAAAAACAGAAAATGCTGGAAAATCTCAGCAGGTCTGACAGCATCTGTGAATAGAATAGAATAGAGCCAACTCTCAAGTCTTTGTCAGAGCTGATAGGTTCTTGATTTGTAAGAGGATCAAAGGTTATGGGAAAAAGGTGGGAGAATGGGGTTGAGAAACATATCAGCTGTGATTGAATGGAAGCAGACTTGATAGGCCGAATGGCCTAATTTTGCTCCTATATCTTATGGTGCTGAGGCCAGTATGCCGCTGCCCATGCTGTGACTGAATACTCTTGAGACGATTACCTGAGCCGTTGTCCTTAGCAAGGGGCTTCTTCAATCAGAATTTAAATTTTCACATTTCAGCTTCTTTAATTAGAACTCCTATTCTCTGAATTATTAGCCCTCTGGATTTGGTAGCTTAAGCACGACACAGTCTCCCCATCATTGACCATACAGTGTCAACAAATTGTGATTGCTGCTGAACCCATCTGCCACATCAAAAGATCCCAAGGTAGATACAGAAGTGTGTACAATCCTGCTTAACTCATGCCTTCAGACAGATCCGACAATTCCCTCATCAAAATATCCATCTGCCCGTTAACGATAAGGCTTTCTCTTCTATTGCTGTTTCCCGGATTCTGTTCCAAGCACAGATTACTCCTTCTGTCAAACGTTTAGTCCAAACGTCAGTCTAGCATTCACCCTTAACCACTTTAAATTGTACCCTCTTATCTCACTATCAGGTAGTGTTTCAGATTTATTCTTCATCGTAGCTTTTGACAGCTTGATAGATAGAGGGAGGCAGCGGCCATTAGATGCACTAGCATTGTGTGAACACCCAAGACTTTGGGGAATTTCTCAAGGTTTCAAGGCTTATTGACATGGTTGAAATAACCTTTTGCCTTTTTTGAACAATCGCCCTTCCTATTTTGACAACTGGATTCAGTGCAGCTCGACAAAGAATCCAAAGTTTGGGGCCAGCTGACAAAAATAGCGCCGGTGGTTTTCAGAAGAACTGTGCAGATTTTAGTAACTGGGTATATTTGACCAATCAGTGAGAAAGGTGAGTAAGAGTGGGTACGAATAATTCCTAAGATCAGAAGCTGCCTTCTTTACAGCAGGATAATGCTTTGTGAGGTACTTCTATTAAGTGTCAACTGTGGTTTTAGAGAGAAAATAGAGAGAGAGGGACGCCATTGAAAAGGTACAGCGTATCCATAACCGCAGCTGTAAATATCCAGACCTGAATGACAAACTTTGACTATGACTGTGTGGCCAAATTCCCCTCCAACTCCATTTTCAAGTTTGCTGACGACACCACCATAGTGGATCGGATCTCAAACAATGACAAGACAGAACACAGGAATGGGATAGAGAATCTGGTGAACTGGAGCAGCAATGATAATCTGTCCCTCAATATCAACACAAAATGAAGGAGATTGTCATTGATTTCAGGAAGGGTAGTAAAGAACATGCCCCTGTCGACATCAACGGGGACGGAGTAGAAAGGGTCGAGAACTTCAAGCTTTTAGATGTCCAGATCACCAACAACGTGTCCTCAAACTTTGGTATCTTTTTCTCAACGGAAGAAGGTGGAAGAGAGAATGTCCGGGATGCGTGGGGTCCTTAATTATGTGTCCTGGTTCCCCATGCTGACACTATAGTTAAGAAAATCCACCAACGCCTCTACTTTCTCAGAAGACTAAGGAAATTTGGAATGCCAGCCACGATTCTTACCAACTTTTATAGATGCACCATAGAAAGCATTCTTTCTGGTTGTATCACAGCTTGGTATGGCTCCTGCTCTACTCAAGACCATAAAAAACTACAAAAGCTCGTGAATGTAGCGCACTCCATCATGCAAACCAGCCTCCCATCCATTGACTCTGTCTACAGTTCCCGCTGCTTTGGCAAAGCAGCCAGCATAATTAAGGACCCCACGCATCCCGGACATTCTCTCTTCCACCTTCTTCCGTCGAGAAAAAGATACCAAAGTTTGAGGACACGTATCAACCGACTCAAGAACAGCTCCTTCCCTGCTGCTGTCAGTCTTTTGAATGGACTTACGTGATATTAAATTGATCTTTCCACACACCCTAGCAATGACTGTAACACTACATTCTGCACTCTCTCATTTCCTTCTCTATGATCGGTATGCTTTATCTGTATATTTTTCTGGCTAGTGTTTATCTCTCAGCTAACATGACTCAGGAGACAGATTACCTTTCACATTGCTGGTTGGGGGACCTGACTTGGTATAAATTTGCTGTTGTATTTCCTACATTCTAACAGTGATTGGCCCTAAAACGCTTTGCAGCCGTGATAGAAATTCAACACTATTTTTTTAAGAAGAGAATACTCAGGTTCCGGCTGGGATTCTCCGACCTTGCCTGTGGCTGGGATTCTCCGACCTCACCCACTGCTGGGGTTCTCCGACCTTGCCTGTGGCTGGGATTCTCCGACCTCGCCCACAGCTGGGATTCTCCGACCTTTCCTGTGACTGGGATTCTCCGACCTCGCCCATGGCTGGGATTCTCCAACTTCTTCCACAGCTGGGATTCTCCAACCTCGCACATGACTGGAATTCTCCAACCTTCCAACCTCGCCTGCAGGTGGGATTTTCCAACCTTGTTCGCTGCTGGGATTCTCCGACCCTGCCCGCAGCTGGGATTCTCCGACCTCGCCCATGGCTGGGATTCTGTGACCTCGAGCATGGCTCAGATTTTCCGACCACTCCCGCAGTTGGGATTCTCCAACCTCGCCCCCAGCTGGGATTCTCTGACCTCGCCTGCTGCTGGTATTCTCCGACTTCGCCCAGGCTGGGATTCTCCGATCTTACCCGCAGCTGGGATTCTCCAGTCTCGCTACAGTGAGTGGAGATTTGGCTGAGCTTCAAATTCTCAGTTCTTGCTGGCGGGGCAGATGAGGTCGGAGAATCCTGGCCTGTCTCCTGTTCTTACCTGTTTTCCCCAGAACTGAGGTTAGGCATGGCATCGTCTTGAATAGGGAAGACGAGATTATTTGGGATGTCCTTGCTGGATCGATGTTTGGCATCTATGAGTAGCTGTGCATTGACAACTGTCTGGGGCAAGGCTGCTGACCTTTTCTGTCAGTGGCAAAAGGAAGGGGCATTAAGACTGGATTAAACAGTGAACGAAACAATCTCAAGTCAATCACCTCAATATAAAAACATACACTAGCAAGGCTGTTGGATCACACTGGAAGCCACCAGCCTATGATGATATTTATATATAGGTCTTTTCTGAGTCATGGTATAGAGCTGATTTTTAATACTGTCCAGCATGTGTTAACTTGTACCCTAAAAATATATCACATGACTACCAGAGGTAACTGTTGGTGATGTGCAAACAATCTGCTCAAATGGATTTAGCGAAGTTGAGATGAAGGAACAGATTCTCATATTGCAACAACTCGTATTTACACAGTGTCTTCATTACACAGCAGGCGTTATCAATCTAAATGTTTTTGACACCATGCCATGCAAGGAGATATCAGGGCAGATAAGCAAATGCTCAATTAACAAGACGGTGTCGAGGAGATAAACACACAACAGCTTAAATGGAGCCAGTATCATTCACGCCACACAAATGCCAGGCAATGGCCACCACCAATAAGAGACACTCTAACCACTGCCTCTTAACATTCAATGGTTTTACCATCACTGAATCTTCCACTGTCAACATCCTTGGAGTTACCATTGATTAGAAACTCAACTGGACTCGCCACATCAATACAGTGGTTACAAGAGCAGGTCAGAGGCTAGGAATATTGTGGTGGGTAACTCACCTCCTGACTTCCCAAAGCCTATCCACCATCTACAGGTCAGGAGTGTGATGGAATATTCCCCATCTGCCTGGATGGGTCCAGCTCCAACAACACTCAAAAAGCTTGACACTATCCAGGACAAAGCAACCCACTTGATTAGCACCACATCTACAAATATCCACTCCCTCCACCATCGACGCGTGTGTACTATCTGCAACATGCACTGCAGCAATTCACCAAAGATCCTTAGACAGCACCTTTCAAACCCACAATCACTTCCATCTAGGAGAACAAGGGCAGCAGATAAGTAGGAACACCACCACCTGCAAGTTCCCCTCCAAACGACTCACCATCCTGGAAATATATCGCTGTTCCTCACAGTCACTGGGTCAAAATCCTGGAATTCCCTCCCTAACCGCATTGTGGATCAACCCACAGCCCATGAATTGCAATGATTCAAGAAGGCAGCTCACCACCATCTTCTTAAGGGCAACTAGGGAAGGGCAATAAATGCTGGCCAGCCAGCGACGCCCATATCCCACGAATGAATAAAAAAGTATGTGCGAGGCCCGCCAGCTAATACAAAGATCAAGAAAAGATACAGAACACATCACCGTGTGAAACAGTAAATGGAAACCAGGCATTGGTCAACACAGCCTCCCCAACCCCCGATCCCATGTGAGTGCTACCAAATACAGTCACCCATTCTTCCAGTTAGCCTGCCAAACCAGATGCCCAACCTGTAACCATTGCCAGCGAAGAAGGGGTACATAAAGGTGAATACTTGTGAGCAGAGTCAAAATATTTTAATAGGAGCAAACATTTATTTAAGAAACATGCCCAGACCCAGATATCCAAACGTTTCAAAGATGGGGCGCTGGCATTCTCAGGGTTTTGCAGCCCCCTCCCACATGACACATGACACATGACACATGACAGTAAGCCTTGTTACAATGGACTCCCATGTCTGGAGTGTGTACCTCGATGTGCGTCATTGGTAATGTTATCAGGGTGGCACGATGGTCAGCTCTGTTGACTCGCAGCACCAGGGACCCAAGTTCGATTCCTGGCTTGGGTCACTGTCTGTGCGGAGTCTGCACATTCTCCCCATGTCTATGTGGGTTTCCTCCAGGTGCTCCGGTTTCCTCACACAGTCTGAAAGACATTGCATTGACCCGAATAAGCACTGGAGTATGGTGACTAGGGGATTTTCACAGTAACTTCATTGCAGCGTTAATGTAAGCCTTACTTGTGATCAACAAACAAACTTTACTTTATCGATGCCTAACAGCAGCTCCAACTTTCTTCTCTCTCAATCTCTTTCAGCACCGTTTCCTGTGGACTCAGTGGCTCAGACCAACATATGTAGCATGACTGTATTTATCTACATTAAATGCCAGTTGCGCCCCACTCCCCCAGCGTCTAAAGCTTTTGGCATTTGGTTGCGCTCCTTTATCTTTTTTGAGCCTTTGAGCCAATGTTGGTGCCATCTGCAAACTGACTGATCTTATTTCCAACAGCGCTGTCCAACTGTGAAGAGTAGCAGGTTATAGTTCAAAGCTATTTCACCAACTGCAAAACGCTTTGCAATGTCCTGAAGTTTTGAAAGGCGCTTTTTAATTCTAATTCTTTCCGTCATAGAATCTTAGAATCAATCATATAGAAGAGAATGAGGCCGTTTGGCCCATGGTGCCTGTGACAGCACTTTAGTAGACTTAGCCAGTTAGTCCCACAACAATATTTCCCTACGAACCTTACTTACTTTCTTTCCCAAGTAGCTATTCAATTCTCCTTTGGTGTGTTACTATTGTGTCTCTTTCACCACCATGTCAGACCCTGCATCCCAGATTCTCGGCAACCCATTGTGTAAAACAATGTTTCCTCATGTCACCTCTGGTTCTTTTCCCAATAAAATCTGAACCTCCTGGTTACCAAACCTCCTTCATTCCTATTTACTCTATCAATACGATTCATGATTTTGAAGGCCCCTCTGAAATGAACTCTGAACCTTTTCTGCTCTAAAGGAAAACAAGACTGGCTCCTCCAGTCTGTCCACATAACAAAATCCTTAATCCCTTGTACCTTCCAAGTAACTCTCTCTGCGCCCTCCTCAAGATCTCCACCCATCCCTCCATCCATCCCTCCCTCCATCTATCTTTCCATCCATCCCTCCATTCATTCCCCTCTCTCCTTCCCTCCATCCACCCACCCATCCTCCCCCCATTCACTTCTCCTATCCATCCCTTCATCTATCCCTCTATCCTTCTCCACTCCTCCCTCCATCCTTCCCTTCATCCATCCTTCCTCCATCCCTCCCTCCATCCATTTCTTCATCCATCGCTCAATTCATCCCCTGCTCCATTCCTCCTACCTGTCCCTCCATCCACTCACCCATCCCTCCTCCATTTCTCCCTCTGTTCATCCCTCCCTTCATCTATCCTTCCTATCCCTCCTCCACCCCTCCCTCCATCCCATCCCTCCCTCCATTAATCTCTCCATCCATCCCTCAATTCATCCCTCTGCTCCACCCCTCCTATCTGTCCCTCTATCCACCCACCCATCCCTTCATCCATCCCTCTTCCATCCCTTCCTCCATTCATCCCTCCTATCCATCTCTTCATACATCCCTTCTATCTATCCCTCCTATCCATCCCTGCTATCCATCCATCCATCCCTCCCCTCCATCTCTCCATTCCTTTCTCCCTTTCTAATCTGGTATTTTCCTCACATTTGTCCTCTCTGTGTTGTGTGTGTGTGTTTTGTGTGTAAACTGTTGAAGCAGGAAAGCTGGTTTGGGTGTTTTGCTGACTAAGATTACAATAATTAGGCAGGAGGTTGAAAATGTTGCAGCTCATTAATCTACAAAGATTACTTACACAATAGCCTCCTGTATTGAAAATGATTACTATGGAAATGTCAGGTAATTGTCCCAGCAGTGATATGCAATAACTCACCAATTCCAGTTTTTGCACAAAGCTACAGCCCATTGTATGAAATAATTTAATCTCATTAACATGCTGTTTCTGAGACAGGAATAATAAATGAAGCTTTTGGGTCTTTTTTGGTATCCCAGGCCTGATTTAGCTCTAGGTATCCCGCACCAACTGATGCAGGGTGTGCAGCATTGTCAAAGGTACCGTCTTCTGAATTAAACCGAAACAATTGTTCATGGTTAGCACCGCTGCCTCACAGCGCCAGGGACCCGGGTTCGATTCCCGGCTTGGATCACCGTCTGTGTGGAGTTTGCACATTCTCCCCATGTCTGCGTGGGTTTCCTCCGGGTGCTCTGGTTTCCTCCCGCAGTCCAAAGGTGTGCAGGTTAGGTTGATTGGACATGCTAAATTGTTTTTTAGTGTCAGAGGGACAAGCAGGGTAAATATGAAAGGTAAAAGTGATAGGGCCTGGTGGGATTGTGGAGTTAGGGTCTGGCTGGTGTTAAGGGGATAGGGCCTGGGTGGGTTCAGGGGGATAGGACCTGAGTGGAGCTATGGGGATAGGGCCTGGCTGGAATTACAGGAATAGGGCTGGCTGGAGTTACAGGGATAGGGCATGGGTGGAGTTACAGGGATAGGACGTGGGTAGAATTGTGAGGATAGGACCTGGCTGGGATTACGGAGATAAGGCCTGGGTGCATTACGCGGATAGGACCTGGGTCGGATTGTGGAGATAGGGATTGGGTGGGATTGCGAGGATAGGGACTGGGTGGGATTGCGAGGATAGGGGCTGGGTGGGATTGTGAGAATAGGGACTAGGTGGGATTGTGAGGATACGGCCTGGGTTGGATTGCGAGGATAGGGGCTGGGTGGGATTGCGAGGATAGGGACTGGGTGGGATTGCGAGGATAGGGACTGGGTGGGATTGTGAGGATAGGGACTGGGTGGGATTGCGAGGATAGGGGCTGGGTGGGATTGAGAGGATAGGGACTGGGTGGGATTGCGAGGATAGGGGCTGGGTGGGATTGCGAGGATAGGGACTGGGTGGGTTACAGGGATAGGGACTGGGTGGGATTGCGAGGATAGGGCCTGGGTGGGATTGCGAGGATAGGGACTGGGTGGGATTGCGAGGATAGGGCCTGGGTGGGATTGCGAGGATAGGGACTGGATGGGTTACAGGGATAGGGACTGGGTGGGATTGCGAGGATAGGGACTGGGTGGGATTGCGAGGATAGGGTCTGGGTGGGATTGCGAGGATAGGGACTGGGTGGGATTGTGGGGATAGGGACTGGGTGGGATTGCGAGGATAGGGACTGGGTGGGATTGCGAGGATAGGGGCTGGGTGGGATTGCGAGGATAGGGACTGGGTGGGTTACGGGGATAGGGACTGGGTGGGTTACGGGGATAGGGACTGGGTGGGTTACAGGGATAGGGACTGGGTGGGTTACAGGGATAGGGACTGGGTGGGATTGTGGGGATAGGGACTGGGTGGGATTGCGAGGATAGGGACTGGGTGGGATTGTGGGGATAGGGACTGGGTGGGATTGCGAGGATAGGGACTGGGTGGGATTGCGAGGATAGGGACTGGGTGGGATTGCGAGGATAGGGACTGGGTGGGATTGCGAGGATAGGGACTGGGTGGGATTGTGAGGATAGCGGCCTGGGTGGGATTGTGAGGATAGGGACTGGGTGGGATTGTGGGGATAGGGACTGGGTGGGATTGTGGGGATAGGGACTGGGTGGGATTGCGAGGATAGGGACTGGGTGGGATTGTGAGGATAGGGACTGGGTGGGGTTGCGAGGATAGGGACTGGGTGGGATTGTGAGGGTAGGGACTGGGTGGGATTGTGAGGGTAGGGACTGGGTGGGATTGTGGGGATAGGGACTGGGTGGGATTGCGAGGATAGGGACTGGGTGGGATTGTGAGGATAGGGACTGGGTGGGATTGCAAGGATAGGGACTGGGTGGGATTGTGAGGGTAGGGACTGGGTGGGATTGCGAGGATAGCGACTGGGTGGGATTGCGAGGATAGGGACTGGGTGGGATTGCGAGGATAGGGACTGGGTGGGATTTTTGTTGGTGCAGTCTTGATGGGCCAAATGGGCTCCTTCTGCACTGTAGGGATTCCATGATTTAGAACACACTGAATAGCTTGCTCACCCAAACTCTCTATTGCAGATGCACATCACACCTTGCAACCAACGAGGTTGCCCCCTGATTCTCCCACAATTGCCCTTGCAGTCTCACATTAATAAACACAAGCCCGGGCATTGCCACTATCAGATCGCCATTCCTCACAGAACCAATGTGGTCTGCCTGCCTCTCCATCAGATAAGGGCATTACTGATTGGTAATGGCTTACAGAATACCTCGCTGTGGCTCCTACTGACACCAAGTTAAATACAATGTACTCACTGCAGTATTCCAGGTCCATCCTCCAGCCACTCCCCTGTTGCTCACGCCAACCGCGTCAACCAGGGAATTACCCAAAAATTACCCACTATCTGACTCACAAAGCATGTTGATCAAACTTGAGAATCAATTCTGACCAATTCCCTGCCTCTCAGTTAGGACGGGCACTTGCTGCGGGCGTCCCAGAATGCGGTTTACCCTGGCGAGATTTCCCATTCCAATTGTCTCTGCCCTTTGCCATTAACGTAATGGGAATCCCAGCATTGCACACTGGGATATTGGGATCCCCCATTTAAATGTATTTAAATATCATTGTCAGGCCCCCACACCTGATTGTTCTCCACTGTAATAATGCCCATTCAAGTCACTGTGAGGTCCATACAACCTACACCAGGTGAGCAGAATCTGCCAGAGCAATGCAGCTGAGTACATCTTCCAGAGGGAGAGAGCCATGCCTGGACACTGCCCCCGGCACTGCCCCCGGCACTGCCCCCCAACACTGCCTCCCGATACTGCCTCCCCGACAATGCCCCTTAGCACTGCCCCTCAGCACTGCTCCCCAGCACTGCTCCCGGCATTGACCCTGACACTGCCTCCCGGGGCCCTGCTCCCTGGCACTGCCCCCTGGCACTGTCTCCCAGCACTGCTCCCCAGCACTGTCTCCCAGCA
This sequence comes from Carcharhinus amblyrhynchos, assembly GCF_965287045.1. Lineage (NCBI taxonomy): Eukaryota > Metazoa > Chordata > Chondrichthyes > Carcharhiniformes > Carcharhinidae > Carcharhinus > Carcharhinus amblyrhynchos. Next base: position 74,480,839 of record NC_137335.1, on the reverse strand, counting down.
CTGCCCCCGGCACTGTCTCCCAACATTGCCCCTGGCACTGTCTCTCAGCACTGCCCCTGGCACTGTCTCTCAGCACTGCCCCTGGCACTGCCCCCGGGCACTGTGTCCCAGCATTGTCCTCTGGCAATGTCCCGCAAAACTGCCCCCTGGCACTGTCCCCCAGCACTGCTCCCTGGCAATGTCTCCCAGCACTGCCCCATGGCACTGTCCCCTAGAACTGCTCCCGGCACTGTCCCCCAGCACTGCTCCCTGGCAATGTCCCCCAGAACTGCCCCCTGGCACTGTCCCCCAGCACTGCCCCCTGGCAGTGTCCCCCAGAACTGCCCCCTGGCACTGTCCCCCAGAACTGCCCCCGGCACTGTCTCCCAGCACTGCCCCCAGCACTGCCCACAGCACTGTCCCCTGGCCCTGCCCCCGGCACTGCACTTGACACTGCCCCAGCACTGCCCCAGAACTGACCCCTGGACCTGCTCCCTCACAATGACCCCTGCCACTTGTCCCTGGCACTGGCCCCTGGCATTGCCCTGGCACTGACCCCTGGCATGGCTGCAGAACTGACCCCTGGCCCTGCCCCTGGCACTGCCCTGGCACAGCTCTGTGGCACTGACCCTTGGCGCTGCCCCTGGCCCTGCAACCTGGCACTGTCCCGTGGCACTGCCACATAACAATATTCAGCTCCAACATCTTATAAACCATATTACTGGGTATACATAGTTTAAACATATGTACCCACACACTCACACCCACACACAAAGGTACACATCCACAATGATACACACATGCACACTGATAACCACAGGTACACACACAACCACACAAATAAACACATACACACATGCACAGAAACTCACACACAAAGACTCTCACACGCACACTCATGCATGCTCATACACACAGATACACACACATAGATGTACATGGACGCACAGATAAGAAACCCACCCACATACATATTTAAAGGTTACTCCGTTATGCATGTTGCAGAATAATAGAGGGAGTCATGGGATTTGATTCCCAGCATCAGTGAAAATCCCAGATTACTATTTAATAAAAATGGATTGTTTACTCTACCAGATTGTGAAGCTGTATATTTGTTATATTGAGTGCCCCTACACTTATAGAATCATCTCACTGACAGTGAGCACTGCCAAAGGAGGCCTGCTAGCTAGTAATATCTCATTTTATGAAAGGCAGTGCGTAGTGAACAAATTAACCCTTTACAGTTGATATAATATCAGGAAAGATTCATTAGGATCATGGCAGATCATCAAATTCAATATCCTGATCCCCCTTCCCCCCACATCCCTCGATCCCTTCAGCTCCAAGAGCTATATCTAGTTCCTTCTTGAAATCAAACAATATTTGGGCCTCAACTATTTTCTCTGGTAGTGAATTCCACACATTCACCACCCTCTGGGTGAAGAAATTTCTCCTCACCTCAGTTCTAAAAGTTTTACTCCTTATCCTCAATCCCTAGTTCTGGACTCCCAGACATTGGGAAATTCTTTCTGAATCTACCCTGTCTAACCCTGTTAGAAATTTCTAAGTTTCTACGAGATCCCCTCTCACTCTTCTAAACTCCAGTGAGTATAATCCTAACCAACTTCGTCTCTCCTCATGACAGACTTGCCATTCCAGGACTCAGCCTGGTAAACCTTCGCTGTACTCCCTCTAAGGAAGGAACATCCTTCCTCAATATCTCCCTGTTGGTCAATGCACGGTTAATAGAACAGACCTGTCTGCCTGTGACTTTTGCCAATTGCAGTCTATGTTACCGGCATTATTTTACAGTGAATTCCCTGTACGGTGATGCAACCTCTGTAGATAAGGGACAAAATGGTGTCTCACATCAACATCTTTATGACACAGCCTCCTCCTGTCTTCCGAGAATGATACAACGCAGTCAGGCATAAAAAACAAAAGTGCCAGGTGGTGAAATATTAACAACAAAAATCATTTTTCAATGGGTTAGGTGCCTGAAGGTGTGAACAATTTCTGGGGCTAGGCCAATCGGTGCCCTTACAGACTCCCCACCGGAATCACATCACTCACACTCCAGTTTGAATTCCATTAAGGCAAACATCTCCTCTACCAAAAGCCCCACCGCTAACAGGTAACTTGTCCCATTACAGCCTACACGCATCAGCAACCAATCCAAATGGTGAAATCTCCTCTAGGATTGTGTTAAGGTTTATTTATTAGTCACGAGCGAGGCTTAGATTAACACTGCGATGAAGTTACTGTGAAATTGCCTGCATTATCACAGTCCAGTGCCTGTTTAGGTCAATGCACCTATCCCGCAGGTCTTTCAAAATGTGGGAGGTAACTGGGGAATCCGGAGGAAACCCATGCAGACACGGGGAGAATGTGCAAACTCGACACAGACAGTGACCTAAGCCGGGAATCGAACCCGGGAACCTGGTGCTGTGAGGCAGCAATGCTCATCACTGTGTGACTGTACCACCGTTAACATCATAAAATTTAGAATCAGGAGTTGATTCTAAAGCCTATTCTGCCATTCAGTGAGATCTCATTGATCAAGGCTTTGGCCTAACTCCACTTTCCTGTCTCTCCTCCTGTAACTCAGAATCAAAAATCTGCCTGACTCAGTCTTGAATATGTCTGATGACCCAGCCTCCACTGCTCTCTGGGGAAGAGAATTCCAAAGCCCTCAGAGAGAAGTAAGTTCTCCTCAATTCAGTCTTAAATGGCAGAGCCGTTATTTTGAAATGGTGCCCCTTCGATCTAGACAAGAGGAAACATCCTCTCAGCATCTACCCTGTCAAAGTCCTTCAGAACCTAAACTGTTTCAGTAGGATCACCTCTCATTCTGCTCAACTCCAATGAGTACAGGCCCAACCTCTTTCCCCTTTCTTGGCAAGACAGTCCCTTCATCCCAGGAGTCAGCCTGGCGAACCTTCTTCTAACTGTTTCCAATGCAAGTACACCCTTCCTTCCATAAGGAAGTCAAAACTGCGAACAGTGCTCCGGATGCTGTGTCTGTACTGTTGTACAGTAAAAAGACTTACACAAGTCTTACCACCCCAGTCCAACACCAGCATCTCCACCTCATGTACAATTGCAGGAACTTTCCTACATTGCTTGAAACATTGGCTCTTTTGAGCTCTGACGAAGGGTCTCCAGACTCGAAATGTTGGCTCTATTCTCTCTCCGTAGATGCTGTGCTGAGATTTTCCAGCATTTTGTGTGTGTGTCCCCTACATTGCTCCCTGTTTGGATTGAGCTGATGGGCATCAGTCGTTTCCAGGTATTAATAGGTTCCCCCTTTTTATTAGTTTATTTATTAGTCACAAGTAAGGCTTACATTAACACTGCAATGAAGTTACTGTAAAACACCCCTAGTCGCCACACTCCTGACCTGGAATTCCTCTCGCTGCTTACACCTTCTGCAGATGCCTTTACCTTGGGTCATTCCAGCAAGCAAAAGTTACCATATTCTGCAGGGTGACACTGGTCCTGCCATTGTTAGTTACGTCATTTAGTTAATTTAGTTCAATTACTTTCTTAATTAACTTAGGATAATTCTTATGTTTACTAGCATTTATTATGCTTATTAAGTACCACCGACAGCTAGAAGTTATACTTCTCTTAATCATAAGGGGCGGCATAATGGCACAGTGGTTAGCACTGCTGCCTGATAGCGCCAGGGGCCTGGGTTTGATTCCTGGCCTGGGTCACTGTCTGTGTGGAGTTTGCACATTCTCCCCATGTGTGCTTGGGTTTCCTCCAAAAGATGTGCTGGTTAGCTGCATTGACCATGCTAACTTCTCCCTCAGTGTCCCCAAACGGGTGACAAAGTATGGTGACTGGGGGATTTCACAGATCCCTGGCACTGTGAGGCAGTAGTGATAACCACCGTGCCACCCCACTGATAAGGTTAAATGAACAGGAGTGAGAGGAGGACATAGAGCTGGGCCGAATGGCCTCTTTCTGTTCCATGATGTATATGCAACCTAATGAGAACTGACAATAACTTAGCGTCTCCTTGTGAGATTTCCATGGAACCATAGCATCATCAGCGCAGGAGGCCATTTGGCCTAGCATATTGTATTGGTGCTAGCTCTGTGAAGGAGCTTTCCAATTGGTTCCACTTGCTTGCTCTCTTTCCCGTAGCCCTGCAACTTTTTTTTCTCATGTCAAGTATTTATCTGATTTCCCTTTGGAACCTATTATTGAATGTGTTCTTAGGCTGTGCATTCCAGATCATTATGACATGCCCCGTCAAAAGAAATCCCTCCTCATCCCGCCTCTGAGTCCTCTGCCAAAAATATTAAATCCGTGACCTCTGGCCACCCACCCTCCTGCCAGTGGGAACATTTTTCTCCCTATTTGCCGAATCCGAATCCCTCGCCATGTCTTTTGCTGTGAGGCCTGAGGTTAATGTGTATGCCTGATAAGGCAATGTGAAAGCTCATGATAGAATCAGAGCAGTTGAAAATAAATAGCTGTAAGACATTTCAGAATGCAGCTTCATTCCGGCCTCTGAGGGTTACGGCTCTCTGTGCAAGAATGTGTCCTCAGGAATTCCTTGCCGGAACCTTGCCGAAACTCGTTCCCACGGTGAAGAATTTACAGAGAGATTCTTCCAGTCCTGGCTATGGGAGAAAGAGCAAGTGAGTGGGACCAATGGGAGAGCTCTTCCAAAGAGTGAGCATCAATAAGTAAACTGGGCCAAATGGCTTCCTATGATGAAGATCCTATGGTTCTTTGGAGATATTGAGTTGGCAACTAATCCCTTCCTGGGCCCAAACAAGCAGAGACATAAGATTCCAAGGTGGCACTGGGAAATATTCAAGGGGCATTAAAATACTGAGCTTGCTTCACTTGCCACACACTTTGCGGCACAGCATCTTTCTGAGGTGAATTTATACCTATGTACTAGAGCAAGAAGTCTCACATCACCAGGTTAAAGTCCAATAGGTTTATTTGGAATCATGAGCTTTCAGAGCACTGCTCCTTCATCAGGTGAGTGAAGAGCCTCACTCCTGGTGTTGTGAGACTTCTTACTGTACCCACTGCAGTTCAACGCTGGCATCTCCACACCACAAACTCTAGGGATTTGGGGACTGCAAACTGATGTGTATCAATCTTTCAAACAAAGGGGGCTCCAGATATTTTAAATCTCACATCCCCTCGAGGGCACAGTGGTTAACGCTGCTGCCTCGCAGAGCCAGGGACCCGGGTTTGATTCCCAGCTTGGGTCACTGTCTGTGCGGAATTTGCATGTTCTCCCCATGTCTGCGTGGGTTTCCTCTGGGTGCTCCGATTTCCTCCCACAGTGCTGGTTAGGTGCACTGACCCTGCTAAATTCTCCCTCAGTGTATCCAAACAGGTGCCGGAGCGTGGCAACTAGGGGATTTTTCACTGTAACTTTATTGCAATGTTAATGTAAGTCTACTTGTGACGCTAATTAATAAATATAAACTCTATAAAATCAAACAGTGAAACACGAAATGAAACAGGTTTTAAGTGAACTAGTGGTGCTGAGTGTTTGCATGGCCATGTTAAATGCTGAATTGCCCATTTCAGGTCTGTAGACCTGGAGTGAAGTTGTCGAACTTTGAGTGCCACCAAGACTGGTTCTCAATGCCTCTCTGCTTAACTCTGATTAATTATTTTCTAAAGTTTGAGGGAAGTGCTGACAAGGCTGTCAGAACTGTTTGGAACGTGTTGCAGTCTGACAGAAGTGAATTAACAACCTATAATTGACGTTAAAAGTTTGTTGCCGCTTTCAGTCACCCCCTTGCCACCCACCCGAGCTCAATAATTATCACCTAGAGATTACTGTTGTCATTAAAAGATGAACACCTGATATTTTTCTTTATGTCTTGAAATAAAACACCTTATATTGGCCTTTAAATAGCAAAGGACTGCATAGAAATGCATTGTGTGCTAGTATCACTGGCAGTCTTTTCTAGGTACATATTCCAGAGCTGTTGCTATTGTAAAGGTGGACATTTTGTAAATCCTTCATGCGCGCTCTGTCTGAAGGAAGGTCCTTGGCTTCTTGCCAGCCTGAGCTGTTCCTCCCTTGACAGCTTTTTGTCAGTGGTAGTTTAGCATTGTTTTCCACTCTCAAGGGCTGGGGTAGCCGCAAAGTCTGCCCCAGCCAGAATGGGAATCTAACCAACGCTGCTTTCTCTAATCTGGATTGCATGCTAGCTATCCAGCCAAATAAGCTAAATGGCCTCTTATATGGCCAGTCATATTTTGATAGTTTAGCTGGCATGGCAGATTGCATTGAAAACCCCTATAGCAATTTTAGGGCAGCACAGTGGCACAGTGACTAGCACTGTTGCCTCATAGCGTTAGGGATGCTGGGTTCGATTCCCAGTCTAGGGGCACTGTCTGTGCGGAGTCTTCACCCTCTCCCCGTGTCAACGTGGGTTTCCTCTGGGTGCCCCAGTTCCCTCCCACAGCCTGAAAGACGCGCTGGTTAAGTACATTGGCCGTGCTAAATTCCCCCTCAGTGTACCTAAACAGACGCCGGAGTGTGACAATTAGGGGATTTTCACAGTGACTTCATTGCAGTGATACTTGTGACAATAACAAATAAACTTAAAAATTTAAACCTTATGCTTAAACTGCACCCCTCAATTCTAGATTCCACCAAGTGGGGAAGTTGTCTCTCATCATCTACCCTACCGTGAACCCTCTGAATCGTATATATTTCAATGGTTTGGGTTCAACCCAGAAGACAGCATCATTGACAATGCAGGAGATCCTCAGAGCTGCCGGGGTTTACAATCAGTAAAATATTACGCGGAATTCTGGGAAGTCCATCAGTGACTTGCAGGCTGTTTACAAACAGAGCGACTGATTTATAAGGCCGAACAAGTTAAACTTCACTTTTAATTCATGAGTGTCTGAGATTGTTCTCCATTCGAGGGAATTGCTTTTCAGGATTCCATTCTGTTCTCTCTGAAAGCCGTAAATCAGCCGGCCTGGTTGCTGTTTGTGGAGGAGAGAGAGTTTTGAAGATACGCACTGTGCTACCCTCGCAGCCCACATTGTAAATATCCTGCCAGTCGAATGGGAATTGTGCTTTTAGACTGCGCCCCACAATCACTCGGAGAAAATCAGATTCTTAACAGTAGAACAAACACGTTTAAAATTAATGATACCAGGGCTTTTTATCTGTGCAATAGGCATTTAAATTACACTAGAAAGTCTATTTTCTAATTAGCCCAATTTATATGTAAATTAATCTAATTAGCATTATTCATTAACGTCCTGTTTGAGGAAAACGAAACCTTCGAGTAAGGAGAGATATTCAAAACTATTTGAGTTGCCGGGAAAGTCTATTTTCCAATTTGATAATTTGTGTATGTAAAGTGCATCCAATTAGCATAATATATTATCGAGTTATGTTGTGGAGCATGATAAATATACCCTCTAAGCATTGTAAAGACAGCTGTTTGATTTTTGAATTATAGAGGGAAAGTCTACTCGTTAATGAAGCTCGCTGCTGATTATGTAGATTGGATTTTATTAGCATATCCCATCATATACATGATCGCGATCATTTCCAATGGTCCAAGGGGTGAGGTCACACGTATTGCTCTAAGAAACTTTACACCGTGGTTTCTGCCTCCCTCATAGTTTCATGTTTCAGCCAATTCGAAAAGAAAAATGTAAATTGCTTTGAATTCCATCTTTCTTATCTCAACCTTCCAATATTTGAAGCTTAATAGGGGACCCAGTATATAAAAAACAAAGAACAAAGAAAATTACAGCACAGGAACAGGCCCTTCAGCCTTCCAAGCCTACACCGACCATGCTGCCCAATTGAAATAAAATCCCCCATCCTTCTGGGAATCATATCCCTCTATTCTCATCCTGTTCATACATTTGTCAACATGCCCCTTAGAAGTTGTTATGTGTTGACATGGACGGGTCAGTTGCTATTCATTGAGTTTGGGTTTACTGTAATCCTCCGTTTGGTTTATGTTTCAGATTTTAAGTTTATTTATTAGTGGCACAAGTAGGCTTACATTAGTGCTGCAATGAAGTTATTGTGAAAATTCCCTAGTTGCCACACTCTGGCAGCTGTTCGAATAATGAGGGGAATTTTATCATGGCCCAATGCACCAAACCAGCAATTCTTTCAGACTGTGAGAGAGAGGAAGCCAGAGCACTCAGAGGGGACCCATGCAGGCACAGGGAGAATGTGCAGACTCTGCACAAACAGTGACCCAAACCAGGAATCGAACCCTGGTCCTTGGCGTTGTGAGGCAGCAGTACTGACCAGTTTGCCAGCATGCTGCCAAGATAGTTACCAAGTGATTGGATAGGGTGGATTCAGCAAGAATGTTCCCGATGGTGGGGGAGCCCAGAGCTAGAGATCATAGTTCAAGGATAAGGGGTAAACCTTTTAGGACTGAGGTGAGGAGAAATTTCTTCACCCAGAGGGTGGTGAATGTGTGGAATTCACTGCCACAGAAAATAGTTGAGGCCAAAACATAGTGTAATTTCAAGAAAGAATTAGTTATAGCTCTTTGGCTAAAAGGAAAAAGGGTTATGGGGGGGAATGCAGGATCAGGATATTGAATTTGATGAACAGTGATGATCAAAATGAATAGCGGAACAGACTCAAAGGGCCGAATGGCTTACCCCTGCTTCTGGTTTCTATGTTTCTATGAAACTTCACTGAAACATAAAGATCAAGCTTGAAGACAGCACAGTGAAGACAACTGGGTATCTTGGGCCTGGTGAAGAGCAGGACCAATGGTGTATCATCGTAACTGATGAGATTTAAGGATTGAGGAAGCAATGGAAGCAACAGAGAAGGGAAATAATTTCATTCGGGTGAATGCAAAGTCAAATCAGATACAGGAAACAAGAGAAAGAAAATTTGGATTCGGAGGAAAGAGAAAGAAGAGAGAGAGCAAAAGGCTTAAAGTAAAAGTAAGATTTGTTTATTAGTATCACAAGTAGACTTAAATTAACACCGCAATTAAGTTACTGGGAAAATCCCCTAGTCACCACACTCTGGCGCCTGTTCGGGTACACTGAGGGAGAATTTAGCACGGCCAATGCACCTAACCAGCACGTCTTCCAGACTGTGGGAGGAAACTGGAGTGCCTAGAGGAAACCGACATAGACATGGGGAGAATGTGCCCACACAGTGACCTAAGCCAGGAATCGAACCAGTGCCACCATGCCGCCTTTATAGAACAAAGAAAATTACAGCACAGGAACAGGCCCTTCGGCCCTCCAAGCCTGTACCGACAATGCTGCCCAACTGAACTAAAAACTCCAGCCCTTTCTGGGACCATAACCCTCTATTCCCATTCTATTCATGTATCAAGTATCAAGATGCTCCTTAAAAGTTACTATCATATCTGCAAATATAGCTCCTTTCATGGCCACCAGATGCCCCAAAGCACGTTCCAACCCAATGAAGTACTTTTACAGTGCAGTCATATTTGCAATGTTAGGGATTTGGCAGCTGGTGTAAAGCAAACCACAAATAACAATGATTTTACGGCAAGAATATGGGTGGGATTTTCTGGCCATGTGCGCCCCTAGAATGGAAATTCCCACCCGATGTCAGCGGGCCTTTACGTGGTCTGCTGAACTTTCTGTCCCGCCCGATCCGATTCCATGGGGTCACGATGATGGAGGGAAAAGTATCAGTCCGGATACCAGTGCCTCACTCTTCCTAGAAATAGCACAATGGGATCACTTCCATTCATTTGAGCATGCAGAGGGGGCCTTAGTGAGTGTCTCATCCGGAAAGCAGCACCACTGGCAGTATAGCACTCCCTCAATTGTGCATTGGAGTGTCAGCCTCGATTTTCTGCACTGGAGTGGAACTTGAAACTTGAACCTTGTGACACAGGGGGAGTGTGAGAGAGCTACCTGCATGACACAAAAGCCAGAAAAATGTTCAAACTTAAATCTCATTTTAAATCTCCAAGAAGAATTCGACACATGCAGGAAGGAGCTCAGCAGGATAATTTATTTCCTTTTGAGATCAGCGAGATTGATTGGCATTGCATTAACAATTAGTACCATCGTTAAAAGAGTACTCAGCTGTTAATTATGAGCCCAAACTTTCTGCTGTGAGTTTGATTGCCAATTGCTGAGAAAATGCAACACGTCATTAGGAATAATGGAGAGGCGAACGGTGACATGCACCTTATTTGAAGCAAGCAACAGAACAGCAAGTTCCAGAGATTCACTGCTCACACGTGTTTCTTCATCCCATGAGCTGTAGGCCGGTTTGTTCTGTTGTGTCTTCCCGAGCTGCCAATGCCCCACCCTGTCCTCCCGCACTGCAGGCAGGTCCTGGGCCATCTATATCTGAGGACTGACTCTCTCCGAGGTAAGAGGCAATGGCTTAAGACTAGCAAAAGCTTTATCTGTTAGAATAATACAGTGCAGAAGGAGGCCATTCGGCCCATCAAGTCTGCACCAACCACAATCCCACTCTGGCCCTATCCCCATAAACTTACTCTAGCTAGTCTCCCTGACACTAAGGGGCAATTTAGCATGAGCAATCCACCTAACCCGCACATGTTTAAACTGTGGGAGGAAACTGGAGCACCCGGAGGAAGTGCACGCAGACACAGGGAGAATGTGCAAACTCCACACAGACAGTGACCCGAGCCAGGAATTGAACCTTGGTCCCTGGCACTGCAAGGCAGCAGTGCCAACCACTGTGCCACTGTGCTGCCCTGTTCTAGATGAGCACAGTAAGAAGTGGTAAGAACAGGTGAGTGGAACAGCTGAGGAAGGAGTAACGCTCCGATAGCTCACGATTCCAAATAAACCTATGGGACTTTAACCTGGTGTTGAGAGACTTCTTACTGTGCCCGCCCCAGTCCAACGCCGGCATCTACATATCATGTTCCAGATGAAGTGAATCTTCCACAGTGATAGAATACAAGGACAAAAGCTTTTCAAAGTCACGCAGAAGTCTGAAACGATAAATCTACAGCCATGAATTAGTGCTGAGCTGAGAAGGAATGGTGGTAATAAAAACAGAAAGTGCTGGAGAAAGAGATGGTGGTGCAGTGGCGATAATACTGGGCGAGTGATCGAGACACTTTGTCACTGAACCTTCCGACTAGGGCGGTGCTGTTGTTGTCTGGTGTACTGACTTCTACCTTTCTGATGGTGAGCACCAACTCTCAGCCACTTCCTCTTACCTCCCCCTGGACCACGACCCCACCACCAAATGTGAGTGGGTTGTCCAATGCTGAGAGCCTGAATAAATCATTTATTTAAAGTTTATTTATTACTGGTCACAAGTAGGCTTACATTAACACTGCAATGAAGTTACTGTGAAAATCCCCTAGTTGCCACACTGCATCCTATGTTCGGGTACACTGAGGGAAAATTTAGCACGGTCAACGCACCTAACCAGCACGTCTTTTGGACTGTGGGAGGAAACCAGAGCACCCGGAGGAAACACATGCAGACACAGGGAGAAGGTTCAGACTCCACAGCACAGCGGAATCAAACCTGGGTCCCTAGCGCTGTGAGAATGAGGGCGATCTCATTAAACAATACTCAATTCTGAAGGGCCTTGACACATTCAGAGGTAGTGGTTGCCGGTGGGAGAACCTAAAACGCAAGGGCACAGTTTCAGAAGGAAGGGCCAACCACTCGGGACTGATCATCAAGGAGAAATTGCTTCACTCAAAGGGCTGTGAATCCTTGGACTTCTCCACACTGGGGGGGTTGTGTGCTCCCTATCATTGATGGCATTTAAGGCTGAGATGGACAGATTTCTGGCCTGTCAAGGAATCAAGGGAGAGGAGGAGCGGGTGGGACAGTGGAGTTAAAGGCCTAGATTAATGATATTGAATGGTGGAGCAGGCTGGACAGGCTATATGGTCAACATCTACTCCTGTTTCTTGCGTACTCAGCGATATTGATTGAGAGATAAGTATTGAGCAGGAAGTTGATGATACCATCTCATCCAAAAAGTGGCATTTCCAACAGTGCAGCAGTCCCACAGCGAGTCTAAGGATGATTCTGTGTCCACATTGAAGACCGGAGCAATAGTAGCTAAGGCAGAGGCAGCAGCTGCTGACTCCGATTTTCAACTTGCATAAACACTGATATCATTTTTTATGCAGTGAAGCATGGAAAAAGTTTATCCCCTAGCTTTATTCGAACCTGATAGAAACATGAAAAGGATACTGCCCTGTTATTTGTGCAGAAGCCACATGTCATAGTCATAATTATACCCACACCGCTCCCAGACATTCTTTCCACATGAATGACGAATAAAGTCATCGGATTGGGCCTCAAAACACCAGGGGAAATGCTCACTCTACAATTATCTCTTCCCTTTTGAAGGTGGTAGTGACTGGCACTGTGGCATGAATGGGCAACAGCCAGCCTTTGGTCCCCCCTCGAGACTCCCCTTGAGTCGAGACCATGAGGGTAGGTGGCTTGTAATGAGTGGAGGGCGGAACCCAATACTGCCTTCCTTTTAGAATATTCTACTTCTCTCCGGGCCAGACCCCCATCCTCCACCCTCCAAAAACACAACCAAAACTCAGCTGCCTGTACCCTACCTCACAGTAAGTCCTGTTAACACATCACCTCCACAATCACTGACCTGATTGGTCAACGCCGTGATTTTAAAACTCCCGTCTTTCTTTCACACCCCTCCATTTTGTTTTATCCATGGAAATTTGGCATGTCAGCTACGACTCTCACCAACTTTTATAGATGCACCAAAGGAAGCATCCTTTCTGGTTGTATCACAGCTTGGTATGGCTCCTGCTCTGCCCAAGACCGCAAGGAATTACAAAAAATCATGAATGTAGCCCAATCCACCACGCGAACCAGCCTCCCATCCATTGACTCTGTCTACATTTCCCACTGCCTCAGAAAAGCAGCCAACAAAATTAAGGAGCCCACGCACCCCAAACATTCTCCCTTCCATCTTCTTCCATCTGGAAAAAGATACACGAGTCTGAGGTCATGTATGACCTGACTCAAGAACCTTCTCTGCTGCCATCAGACATTGAATGGATTTACCTTGCATTAAGCTGATCTTTCTCTACATCCTAGCCATGACTGTAACACTACATTCTGCACTCTCTCGTTTCCTTCTCTATGAATGGTATGCTTTTTCTGTATAGCGTGCAAGAAGCAATACTTTACGTTGTATACTAATACATGTGACAACAATATATCAAATCAAGATGTGGGTGTCACTGGCTGGGCCAGCATTTGTTGCCCTTGAACTGAATGTCTGGTTTGGCCATTTAAGAGGGCAGTTCAGGGTCAACCACATTGCTGTGGCCCTCGAGTCAAATGTAGGACAGACCAGGTAAGGATGGCAGATCTCCTTTCCTAAAGGACACTAGTGAATCAGATGGTTCACAACATTTGACAATGATTTCATGGTCAGTTGACTTTTAATTCCAGATTTTTATTTCAAATTACACCATCACCCATGGTGGGATTCGAATCCAGATCCCCAGTGTATTACCCTGGGATTACTTGTCCAGCAACAATACCATTAAGCCACTACCTCCCTCCCATTCCCTGTAATTTCCTCTAGCCCCACAGCCCTCTGGGAATTCTACAATCCTCCAACTCTGCTCTTCATTCATCCCCGGTTTTCTTCCCCCCACTATTGGTAGTTGACCAGGCCCTAAGATCTGGAATTCCCTTCCTCACTCATCTGCTGGCCTTCATAGCGAGGGGGATTGAATATAAAATTAGGGAGGTCTTGCTGCAGCTGTATAGGCCATTGGTGAGGCCGCAGCTGGAGTACTGTGTGCAGTTTTGGTCGCCGTACTTACGCAAGGATATTTTGGCCTTGGAGGGAGTGCAGAGGAGGTTTACTAGGCTGATACCGGAGTTGAGGGGGTTGAGCTATGAGGAGAGGCTGAATAAACTAGGCTTGTACTCGTTAGAGTTTAGAAGAATGAGGGGAGATCTCATTGAGACATATAAGATGATGAATGGGATGGATAGGATAGAGGTGGAGAGACTCTTCCCGCTCAGAAAGGACAGTAGGACTAGGGGGCACAGCCTCAAGATAAAGGGGGGGTGGTTTAGAACAGAGTTGAGGAGGAACTTCTTCACTCAAAGGGTGGTGAATCTCTGGAATTCTCTGCCCATTGAAGTGGTGGAGGCTACCTCGTTAAATATTTTTAAGACGCGGGTTGATGGGTTTTTGATAAGGGTTATGGGGAGAGGGTGGGAATGTGGAACTGAGCCACGACAGATCAGCCATGATCTTATTGAATGGCGGGGCAGGCTCGAAGGGCCAGATGGCCTACTCCTGCTCCTATTTCTTATGTTCTTATGTTCTTTCCTCAATTAAGGTACTCCTCACAACCTACCACTTTGACCAAGGATTTCCTCAGCTGTCTGATTATCTTTTTCCATGTCTCTGGTATCTGTATTTCTCTGGTCACCTTCTCATCCCTCTGAGAAGTGCCTTGGGCCATTCCGTTAAATTAAAGTAGTTATATGAAGGCAAGCCGTGAACTAATGCTGCTGTTGTGGACAGTACAAGCCTACAACACACTCTAAGGAGCATTCAGACTGAACAACATAGAATCATAGAATCCCTACAGTGCAGGAGGAAGCCATTTGGCCCATCGAGTCTGCATCAACCCTCCAACAGGTCATCTTTCCCAGGCGCTATTCCTGTAACATTTAGCATGGCCAATCCAACCAACCTGCACATCTTTGGAATATGGGAGGAAACTGGAGCACCCGGAGAAAACCCACGTAGACACCGGAGTGAATCTTTCCTCTCTTCCGTTGCCCAAATGTCCCCTTTGTCTTCTCTAACATGAATACAGCAACCCATCCCCTCCCTGCGAACCCCTATCCCCCACCCTCCTCACCAACCCTGCCTCCTATCCCCCATCCCCTATCACCAATCTTGACCCCTACCCCCCCACCCCATCACCAACACTGCCCCCATTCCCCCACTCCCCATCATCAACCCTACCCCCTAACCCTCACTTCCATCACCAATCCTGCCTCCCACCCTCACCACCAACCCTGCCCCCATCCCCCAACCCCTGTCACCAATCCTGGCCCCTACCCCCCACCCCTCCACTAACCCTGCCTCCTAGCCCCCCACCCCCACCAACCCTGCCCACTGTCCCCCACCCCCCCCACCAACCCTGCCCCCATCCTGCACTACATCACCCACACCACCCCCTATTCCCCCACTCCCCATCACCAACCCTATTCCCTACCCCTCGCCCCCATCACCAATCCTGCCTCCCACCCTCATCACCAGCCCTGCCCCCATCCCCCATCCCATCACCAATCCTCCCCCCTTTTCCCCCACTCCCCATCACCAACCCTACACCCTACCCCACACCCCCATCACTAATCCTGCCCCCTATCCCCCCACCCCAGTACTAACCCTACCCCCTATCCCCCATCCCATTTCCCCCACTCCCCATCACCAATGCTACCCCCTATCCTATACCCCCATCACCAACCCTGCCCCCTATCCCCCCACCCCATCACCAATCCTGCCCCTCATCACCGATCCTGCCCCCCTCCCCCATCACCAACCCTGCCCCCATCCCCTCCACCACCACCAATCGTGTCCCCTATTTCACCCCTTCCCCACCACCCCCCCCCACCCCAGTTTTGTAACGTCCTGGGAGAGGTAAAGTGGACGGAATGGAAGAAACCAGGGTCAACTAAAAGAAGTAGACTCTGGAAAATTCCCATCCAGCCCCAGCAGCAATCACATTTTGGAATTATTCATATTTTCTTTCAGTTGAGTTGGTGCCCACGAGGCCACTGCCCTGACTGCGACCTCCCACAGTGAAGTCAAACTTGTCTGAGTCAAGGACATTTCAATCATCAATGTCACACGATCACACTACATCATTCTGGGAAAGCCTCAGTGAGTTCCAGCAATTAGTACTTCTAGACAATGGTACTTTTGTACACGTTTCTTTCCCCTCTTGTTATGTCAGAATGAAGTTCTCTGTGTCCCTTCGCTGGGAGACTGCCGTGTAGATACAATAACTTGCTCACAGAAAGACAATGAGTTGCTAAGGGCCTTAGGCAGGAGGAAGTCACTGTCATTTCCCCCTCCCCACAGTGAAGCCCTTCTTTGTTGCGAGATGCACTCTCTCGCTGCGCAACTCCAACAAAACAGCTTGTAGCAATGGTTCTACTGGCCCCCAAACCTTGGCAGCCAGTCCCTATGTAAGTGTTTACAGTTTATTAATTAGTGTCACAGGTAGGTTTACATTAACACCGCAGTGAAGATACTGTGAAAATCCCCTAGTCGCCATGCTCCGGCACCCATTCAGGTACACCGAGGGAGAATTTAGCATGGTCAATGCACCTAACCAGCACATCTTTTGGACTGTGGGAGGAAACCAGAGGAAACCCACGCAGGCATGGGGAGAATGTGCAGACTCTGCAGAGACAGTGACCCAAGCCAGGAATCGAACCCCAGCCCCTGGCACTCTGAAGCAGCAGTGCTAACCGCTGTGCCACCATGCCACCTCAGAATCTCCAGCGATGTTGGAGACTTCATGGTCTACAGTCTCCGTTTACATGCCATTAGGAATGCAGTGGGCCAACTGGACATTCAAAGTATTCCATGCAAATAAGGTGATTTTCAATCTTTGGAGATCTCAGAACTGATCCAAATTATGAATCTTTCAAGATCAGATTGCCAGTCTTTCTCTGAACTTGCTGCCCATGTGGCAAATCAAAGCTGTCTGCTGTCTATGTCTGAAATATGTTATTCCAGTAGTTCAATGGGATTGAATTCCACACAGTCCTTTGAGGTTGGTGAATGCTGCTCTTTGGACCCTGCTCTCTTGACGTCCATAGGGTAGGAGCGTGTGTTGCCTCAAGGTTGAGAGAGCGGGGTAGGTATTTTTTCTATTCATAAAGTTATAGAATAGTATGCCACAGAAGAGGCAGCACGGTGGCACAGCGTTTAGCACTGCTGCCTAACAGCACCGGGAACATGTGTTCAATTCCGGTCCTTGGGTCACTGTGGTGAAGAGTTTGCATGTTCTCCCCATCTCTATGTGGGTTTCCTCTGGTTGCTCCAGTTTCCTCCAGTCCAAAGATGTGCAGGTTAGGTTGATTGGCCATGCAAAATTGCCCATAAATTCAGTGGGATCCGTGGGGCAAACACATGAGGATAAGGGGATAGAGGGCCGGGTGGGAATGCTGTCGATGAAAGATCGATGGGCTGATTGGCCTCTTTCTGCAGTGTGGGAGTTCTATGCCTTTAAGGAGTCCATTTGGCTCTTTAAAAGAGCTATCCAATGAGACTCACTTCTCTGCCCTGACATACTGGACATAGAAAGTTACCACATTCATCTGTTTGATAGTGGAAGTAATGATGCCTCTGGGAAAGAACTGATCCACATGTATCTTAGGCTGGATAAACAGCCATGTGTTCCTGGGTTCCTGATTCTACAAGACACACATCTGAATCTTCCCTCATCCAGAAAGCCTTTAAGTCATTGGAATTTGTCTCTGAATACATCAAATAGTCTCCATTATTCCTGTCTAATTATTCGATTGTCTGCAGCATTTCCTACTTGTTTAGTTTCTGATGAATTCGTGCGAGCATCAAAGACATGGGGTGCCAGCTGTTGGTAAAAGCGATGCGTTCCTATTTCCAGGCAGGTCAGCTGTAACACAGCTGGATGGAGCCGCCTGCAGATTTCTCCAACGATGTGCCTTAATCCCAACCTCTGGTGTGAAGTGGAAATGCTTCCACGTCTTATACCAGCCTGCAGCACCTTCTGATCCCACCAGGAATGTAGTGCTGTCGGAGGGTCCACTTGCACAAGGTGCTGGCTTACACAGGATTAAAATGTTTTAAAGTTTATTTATTAGTGTCACAAGTAGGCTTACGTTAACACTGCATGAAATGTAGAAAGTAGGAGTTGGAGGAAGTCATTTGGCCCTTTGGGCCAGCTGCACCATTTATCAAGATCATGGCTGATAGTCCAACTCAGTACCTTAATCCTGCTTTCTCCCCATAACTTTGCCCCCACCGAGTGCTATATCCCACCGCCTCTTGAATATATTCAATGTTTTGGCATCAACTACTTCCTGTGGTGATGAATTCCACAGGCTCACCACTCTTTGGGTGAAGAAAGATCTCCTCATCTCTGTCCTAAATGGTCTACCCCAAATCCTCAGACTGTGACCCCTAGTTCTGGACACCTGCACTATCGGGAATACCCTTCCTGCATCTACCCTGTCCAGGCCTGCAATTAGGTTACTGTGAAAATCCCCTAGTCTCCACAATCCGGCACCTGTTTGGGTACACTAAGGGAGAATTTAGCATGGTCAATGCACATTTCAGACTGTGGGAGAAAACCAGAGCACCTGGAGGAAACCCACGCGGACACGGGGAGGCACGTGCAGACTCTACACAGACATCAATCCAAACTGGGAATCGAATCCAGATCTCTGACGCTATGAGGCAGCAACACGAACCACTAGTGATCCCTTGGAAGAGGTGGATAGGGGGGTGGGGGTTGGGGGGGGAGTCTGAGGGTATGGATGAGAGCAGGCGTTGGAATATGGGGGGGTGAGGGAGCGGGAGGATTGAAGTGTGGAGGTGCAGGGGGTGGAGTGTGTGGGGGATTAGCTGGGTGGAATTTGTGGGGGTGCCCTAAGCAGACATCAAAGTGTTGAAACTTTCATCATTTGGGTCAAATTCAAAGCCAGCATCCCCTCTGCCCACCCCCCCCCACCCCCATTCCCACCTGCGCTGGGGTTACAGAATAATTGCGCATTTAAGAATTTTTTAAAATTTTGTTCCCTGCAGTTAAACAGTTTTGTTTTTTTTCATTGTTGCCAGGTTACCTGCAAAAAGTCCCTTTATTGCTGCTTCAATGGTTTAAATGGGGTCTTGTTTATTTTCATTCTGGGTTTCAGGTGCTTTTTGGGATTTTTTTACGACCCTGCGTTATTTAGGAGAAGAATGACTGACAGGTCGGGTGACGGGAGTTCTTCCACTTTCCGTTTTGGGCTGCTGTTTTAGTTTAGGAAGTGTTTGGACATCAGACTGAAAAGCAATGTTTTTCTCTCTCTCTGTCTGGAGACCTGACAACCAGTCTCCTTCCCTTTCAGGAGTAAAAATTCTGCTATTGGTGCTTTGCCAGTTAGTAATTAAAATCTCTCTCTCTCCCTAGTGTTATGGGAAGCTATTCTGACATCAAGCTTGTCTGTGTATGTATCAAGAGAACTGCAGCACCCAACCAAAGGACTAGGTTCCAGCATCACATGAGCGTTAATATTTTCTGTGCTAAATCTGTGGCAAGGGTTTTGTTTAAGGAGATTTGTTTGGTTGGAACATTTCATATATTTGTCAAGGATTATATAATAGTTTGCATTGATAAAAGTTATATAATAGTTTGCATGATAAAAGTTATTGCTCTATGTTAACTGTATTTTTAAATAAACTTTGTTTAATAAAAGCTCCCTAGTGGGTCATTTGAATCATACTGAAATGAAACCTTTCATACATACTGAAGCCAAGTAGAAATTGCAAAACTTATGATCCAGGTGGATTTCATAAAACACTTTGGGGTTTCTGACCTGAATTATAACAATGTAGACTGCAGTCAAACTCCATTCAATATAATTCTTTTTGGGGATTTGCAGTGTTGATTTGCACTTTGTGTCATCACGATGTAACTTCATGTTGTAGTCTAGTCTAATGTACTGGAATTTCATGTGTTTCAGTCGCTCACTACAACTGACAGAGGAGCCACAAATCATCCATTAGGCCAGTAATGTTTGGGATTGGTTAGTGGGTTGACAGTCACAATGAATGCTAAGCTCTATCGCTCGGTCTTCTTTCTCCTTTGCCAATTTTCATCCTGCTTTTGCTCAGCACATTGACTCACTGCTGATGGCTCTGCAGCATCTGGGGCCGAGTATCGACTGGTAGATCATCCAAGTACCCATTAAGCACCACAATAATTGGCCATTCAATCACAATGTGCCTCGGAGCTAAGCTCAGTCCTGTCCTCATCTGACCTCATGTGCCGTTCCAGCACAAATAATTAGGACTGAGACTTGTCACTAATTCCCTATTTCCTAACGCACTGACGGGGCAGCAAGGTGGCACAGTGGTGAGCACTGCTGCCTCACAGTGCCAGGGGCCTGGGTTCGATTCCCATCTTGGGTCACTGTCTGTGCGGAGTCTGCACATTCTCCCCATGTCTGCGTGGGTTTCCTCTGGGTGCTCCGGTTTCCTCCCACAGTCCAAAAGACGTTCTGGTTAGGTGCATTGGCTATGCTAAATTCCCCCTCAGTATCCCCGAACAGATGCCAGAGTGTGACGACAAGGGGATTTTCATAGTAACTTCATTGCAGTGTTAATGTAAGTCTACTTGTGACTAATAAATTAACTTTAAATTAAGGTTAATGATAGGGGACATATTACTAATCCAACTCAGGTCAGCAGAATCAACACAGACTGGGGATCCAGATTTTCCTGGGATGTATCGGTCATAGGAAATAGGAACAGGAGTAGGCCATTCAGCCCTTTGAGCCTGCTCCACCATTTAATACAATTATGGCTGATCTGACACTCACAAAGTCCACTCTCCTCCTTTATCTCCATAAACCTTAATTCCCAGACTGATTATAACATTACAAGAAATATAACCATTCACTGACTAACGTCACTGGGCCACCAGGGAAGATATCCAACCTTTGTAAAATGTTGGAATTTTCCCACCAGTAAGCACTTACACTTCTGTAGCATTCAGCCGGATTCTCCGATCTTGCTCGTAGCCGGAATTCTCCTGTCCCACTGCAGAGATCGGAGGTTTGGCTGAGCGCCAAATTCTCCATCCTCTTTGGCAGCGGCAGCGAGCCTGAATGGCCGGAGGATTCCTGCTATTGGGTCTCTGTTTCCATGCCTCAGCTTGTCACAGCTGGAACTCTCATCTATGCGTTTGCCAATTTCAGTCCCAGCTATCTGAATTCTCTCCTGTATCCTGACCTGTGTCGAACCCCACTCACCTATTACCACTCCGCTTGTTGACCTATACTGACTCCCAATCCAATAATGCCACAAATATAAAATTCTCATCCCTATGCTCGAGCCCCCCCATGAATTCGCAACCCCCACCCATCTTGTGTAACTTCCTCCAGCACAACTTGGATAGTCAAGAGCTTTTTCTCAGAGTGGAAGAGTCAATTACTAGGGGCACAGATTTAAGGTGTGAGGGGCAAGGTTTAAAGGAGATGTACAAGGTAGATATTTTACACAGAGGGTGGTGGGCGCCTGGAACTCGTTGTCAGGGGAGGTAGTGGGAGCAGATACCGTAGTGACTTTTAAGGGGCATCTTGACAAGTACATGAATGGGATGGGAATAGAGGGATATGGTCCCCGGAAAGGTAGGGGGTTTCGGTTCAGTTGGGCCGCGTGGTCAGTGCAGGCTTGGAGGGCCGAAGGGCCTGTTCCTGTGCTGTAATTTTCTTTGTTCTTCCTCCGTGAACTCTGCTCTTCAGTAGCCTTGAGTACCCAGAGGAAGCCCATACAGAGAACATGCAGGCTCCACACAGACAGTGACCCAAGCCGGGAATCGAACCAAGGCACTGTGAGGCTGCAGCGCTAACCGCGATGCCACCATGCTGTCCTAGTTCTTCAGAAAGACCATTCGTGGAGAACACATTTAGATATGCACTGCTTACACTGCAAGCCCCCTCGGTGTATCCAAAGTTGGCATGTGGACCTCCATCATTATATGTTAGTGCACTATGATGTCCATGGAAATACCCCAACATTCAGAAGCACTATGACTCTTGGAGCAGCTCCTCACCTCTGGCCAAAACATTTTAATACGCACAGGGTAGGAAACATCCTCTGTGTTTCTCTATACTTAATGCAGAAGACATATGCTATTGCTGAGAGCATTGTACCAAAAATATCACAGGTCAGCATTTTCCACATGTTATTAAGCATTGCTGGAATGCTTTAGCATTAGCAGAGTTGGGCTCTTGATCCCCAACCAGACCATGTTTAACACAAGGTCATCGTCTCACGAGATGTAAGGCTGCCAAAGAAGTTAGTTTAACTTTAATTATCAGTATCACAAGTAGGCTTATATTAACACTGCAATGAAGTTACTGTGAAAATCCCCTCGTCGCCACATTTCAGTGCCTGTTTGGGTACACTGAGGGAGAATTTAGCGTGGCCAATGCACCTACCCAGCATGTCTTTTGGACTGTGGGAGGAAACTGGAGCACCCGGAGGAAACCCGTACAGACATGGGGAGAACGTGCAGTCTCCACACAGACAATGACCCAAGCCAGGAATTGAGCCCGGGTGCCTGGCACTGTGAGGAAGCAGCGCTAACCACGGTGCCACCCTTGCTACCCAAGTGACCATGTGGACCATATACCCGTCCTACTCGCCTCCAGAAAATAATTCTTCAGAATTGATGTAAAGTGTGGAGTTTCTTTGAACGAGACGTCAGTGAGGTGATACCTGGCTCCAAGCTTAGTGAGCTTCAGCCACAGTATCAAAATCCAGGCTTCTCTACATCCTTTTCAGCCTCTTGTTTGTTGAGAATCCCATTTATGTGGTTTTGTGTTATTGGGAATAGCAGCAGTAGCTTCAGCACCGTGTCAGCAAGTCCAGGATACACGGACGCAGAGTTGAAATTAAGTTTAAATTTCTCACTGAATATCAGTGACTTATAGTTGGACCTGCCAGTGGAACACCTGAACCACCACTAGACAACACTTTGAGCATTGCTGCCTCAATATTTATTGGGGGTGGGATTCAATGTTGATCAGTCATTTTTCTTTGAATGTGATGTCAGCATTGCTGGCAGACAGTATTTGTTGTTCACTCCCTGTGTGCCACAACTGGGTCAATTCAGCAGGCAGCTGAGAGACAACCACGTGGGCTGGAATTCCCCATTCCCACTATTCTCACACGGGTTTGATGACGGGAGGAGGAAACTTCACAAGGGACCCAAATCAGGTTCTAAGTCGGCGTTGGATTGGGGTGGGCTCACAACACCAGGTTAAAATCCAACAGATTTATTTGGAATCACGAGCTTTCGGAGCGCTGCCCCTCAATCAAGTGAGTGGAGAGGTGAGTTTTACTAACGTGGTATATATAGACAAATTTACAGTTGGAAGATAGTTACAGATTGGAATGTGAATAATGCATTCTTTGTGAACCTACCTCTCTACTCATCTGAAGAAGGAGCAGTGCTCTGAAAGCTTGTGATTTCAAATAAACCTGTTGGACTTTAACCTGGTGTTGTGAGATTTCTTCCTATGTTTTAAGTCAACAGAAAGTCTCACCATGATTGTCCCTGCATCCCCCTACCCTCTGCCAGTGACATAGCAGGAATCCCCACATGCAACGTTGGGGACAACATTGTAATGAATTTTAATGTCATTATCAGATTTCTATCTTGATCATCCTCCACCCCTGTTAGATAATCCATTCACATCAGTGTGAAGGCACACCAGCATGGATTACCATTGCCCCTGGCTTGCATGCTAGGGAGCAGTGCTGGGGGTTGGGTGGGCAGGAGTGCATGAGGCAACTACAAAAGGTTACGAATGTAGCCCAATCCATCACACAAACCAGCCTCCCATCCATTGACTCTGTCCGCACTTCCTGCTGCCTCGGCAAAGCAGCCAGCATAATTAAGGACCCCACACTCCTCGGACATTCTCTCTTCCACCTTCTTCCATTTGGAAAAAGATACAAAAGTTTGACGACACGTACCAACCGACTCAAGAGCAGCTTCCTACCTCAAATTAAGTTGATTTTTCTCTACACCCAAGCTATGAATGTTACACTACATTCTGCACTCGTTCGTTTCCTTCTCTAAGAATGGTATGCTTTGCATGTATTGTATACAAAAAACAGTACACTATATCCCAACATATGTGAAAAAAAATCAAATCAAATCAAACTTTTGTACACTGACTGAGGCAGGGTGTCTCCCCCAATGTCAAAACTGGTGGTTGCAGTAACTCCTTGGAGGCCAGTGTCCCTTCACCAGATTCTCTTTGTTTGCAAACTCATAGAGTGCTTGAGATACAAAGTC
Organism: Carcharhinus amblyrhynchos; assembly: GCF_965287045.1. Lineage (NCBI taxonomy): Eukaryota > Metazoa > Chordata > Chondrichthyes > Carcharhiniformes > Carcharhinidae > Carcharhinus > Carcharhinus amblyrhynchos. Next base: position 74,456,768 of record NC_137335.1, on the reverse strand, counting down.
AGAATCCGGAGTGCCAGAAGACCTGACGTTCCCAGTTTTGTATACGATGAGGCTCTCTGAATGGGCAGGAAATTATGACTTCAATCAGGGAGCTCATACTCCAAGACACCAACCTCATGGGCCTTGTTGAAGTGGTGGTTCAACGAGGCCCATGAGTTTAAGGGGTGGGGTGGGGTGGGGTGGGGGAAGAAGCAGCGTGAGGGATCTTGGACCATTCTATCGCTCTGGCAACAGTTGCCTAGCAACCAGCTTTGCTCTAGAACGTCCTGTTGGGAGTTTCAATGTATTCAGGCACTTCCAAAGCCATTTATGATTGGTAAATCATCGCAACGACTTGAGAAACGTAGAAGCACTCAGCGCTGTAATTATGCTGGCTGGTGTCCTCTTGGTGTAACTTCATTCTGCTACATAAATGCCATTTTACAGGCATTGCTGCTCACTTTGCTCCCAGCCACAGTAAATTCACCATTATACAGTGATGTGTGAGAAGGAGCGGCCGCTTCAACCTCAAATTGGTCTGGGGTTTGCGAGTACTGCAGAGACCAATCCCCACTCAGCCATTTACAGCACCTCTGCTGAGCTTTCGCTAATTTGCAGAAAACACACTCAGGTTAATTATCTTCTGTTCAACTTAGTTTTAAGGCTAGCGGGGGCCGTATCAATTTGAAGACATCACCTCCCGACGCACTACAAAATATCAGTGAAAAGCAGCTCGGAACGCAGCAGCAATTCAGAATGCTTGGAATGTCTATCTCCAAACAGGCTGGAGGAGGAGCAGATCAGCAATAAGAAAAGACTTGCATTTATATAGCACCTACTGTTACCTCAGGGCATCTTCAAACACCTTGCGGATGAAGGAATAATTTTCAAGTGGCGGTCATGTTGTAGTGAGTGAAACTGAGCAGCCTACGCAGTTTGTGCATAGCTCGATCCCACTGTTACAACACGGAGGTGGCTTTTCCCTCCGTTCGAATCTGGAACTACTCAAAGGGATATACCTCATCTCGTAATCTTATACAAGTGTGTGTGTGTGAGGTAGTAGGAGGTCATTGCTTTTGGTAAATGAAAGCAGCGTGGGATACTCTCTATCATGAACGATTAACAAGTTTTTATTTTTAAACTGGTGACAATTTTATTAAAACAATTAACAAACTGAATAAAGTCGCTGTTCGAATACTACAAAACTCATTCAGGAATAGTAGAATAAATCAATGCAGAATTTAGCCACTCAAGTAAAATAAACACAGAGGCGTCTTTTGGAAGCATGAGCCTTCTTTGGGGATGTTCTCATCTGGAATACTTTCTGAGTTGGTCTCTCTCTCTATTTAGCTGTTACTTTTATGGAGATAAATACGAAACTGCAGAATTTACGTGAGAGCCTCGCCTACCCTTGTTCTGATACAAGAGGTGGTAAGCATACTCTGACAGTTAGCTCCCCCTTATCCGAGTTTATATACAAGAAATTACCTCACAGTATTCCTGCGATCTAAGTGGCTTGAAGCTGTCAACAACCCTCATGCTTGAGTTCTATTTGTACTGTTTCTCAATGTGCTTGTTTTAAATTCATTGGTCCAATTCAAAAGCCTGTTTTGGTTAGGCTGGAACACTGACTACTAGGCTTTGATACAAATATTGCAAAAATCACTTCTGTAGCCTGTTTTCTGCAATTTAAAACCTACACACAAAACTCCTGCTTTTAAAGAGATTATGTTTTATGATTTCTTCTTTCAGTTTTAGCATTTCTTGTCACCATTTACATTTGCCAAACATTACATTTTTAACCTTATATATATGCAACTTCATAATAGCACACACAACAATTTGACCAATGCCAGACAAACTATCCTACTAATCCAACTTGGGACGCTAAGAGGCAATTTAGCATGGCCAATCCACTTTGAACTGTGGGAGGAAACCACAGCGCCCGGAGGGAACACACACAGACACGGGGAGAATGTGCAAACTCTACACACTCAGTGACCTGAGGTTGGAATCGAACCCGGGACCTTGGCACTACAAGGCTGCAGTGCTACCATTGTGCCACCTGTTTCGGGAATGCTGGCTTCGGGAGTTTAATGTTTGGCAGTGGATAAATCAGTTGGGATATGCACTCAAATATTGTAACCCACAAGGCTGTGCTGAACAAGTGCTTTGTTGGCTGAAGGGGATGTGATGGGCTGAACAGCCTCTGTCATTCTAGGATTATAGGCATGGCAGCAGACAGGGACAGGAGTGGGGGATGTTGCTCTGATTTAGTGCGATTGGGGCATCAGCATCAACTGCTTGCCCTTGATTCTTATCAATATCAATAAAAACAGGACAGCTGCACAAGTTTAAAGTTTATTTATTGGTCACAAGTAGGCTTATATTAACAGTGCAATGAAGTTACTGTGAAAATCCCCTAGTCGCCACACTCCCGCACCTGTTCGACTACACTGAGGGAGGATTTAGCACAGCCAATGCACCAAACCAGCACATCTTTTGGACTGTGGGTGGAGACCAGAGCACCCGAATGAAATTCATGCAGGCATGGGGGGAAACTTGCGAATTCCACAAGCCGGGAATCGAACTCAGGTCTGTGATGTTGTGAGGCAGCAGTGTTAACCACTGTGCCACCGTGCTGCCAATCACTGACTCACAATCACCCACTCTGCATACTGCACAAAGGTAAAATCTTGTGCTTAAGGTTGAGACAGATTGTCCTGTGGGTCTAATGGGTCTGACTCTGATTAAGAGCGGGGTGGGGAAGGGTTGGGGGTTGCATGTTTTGTCCCCGAGTTAGATGCTGATTCCAGGCTGACAGAAAATTGGAAAGCTTGCTGCTCGGTTCTTGCGCTTTGCAACATTCTGGTCCTGGAGGACAATTCCATTTATCTCTCTGCATGAGCTGTCATCCTCCCAGTGTAGCAGCGTCCATGAACACCTCCTCCACAGTGTGTCCATTGTAAGTTTACAAAGCTGTCGAAAGCAATGTTCAATGCTCCCCTGACTGCAGATCTCAACTCCACACAAGCTGGAGTGGGTCCAGATGGAGCAAGAATGGTTCTCTGGAGCCATAGAGAGTGTCATCAGACTCCCTGTACTCCCACTGTGGGCTGCCCTTGCCTGCTGGTCCTTCTTCCCCACTCTAGATGCTGGTGGACAGTCAAATAAAACCATAGGTTTCCCACTGAGAAAGAACAGGCCACTAAAACCCACCTAGCCATCCCCAGCACTCTGCTGGAACTATGTGGGCTTTCTTTTGATTCATTCATGAGACATGGGCATCACTGGCTGACCAGCACAGGGGGTGCACGGGTGGCATGGTGGCACAGCATTTGTGGTACAGTGGCATGGTGGTTAGCACTGTTGCCTCACAGCGCCAGGGACCCTGGTTCGATTTCCGGCTTGGGTCACTGTGCAGAGTCTGCGTATTCTCCTCGTGTCTGCATGGGTTTCCTCCTGCTGCTCCGGTTTCCTCCCATAGTCCAAAAGACATGCTGGTTAAGCCATGTTAAATTCTCCCTCAGAGCACCCGAATAGGAGCCACACTGTGGCAACTTAGGTGGATTGGCCATGTTAAATTGCCCCTTAGTGTCAGGGGGCTGGCTAAGGTAAATGCATGGGGTTATAGGGATAGGGCCTGGGCGGGATTGTGATTGGTACAGACTCAATGGCCTCCTTCTGCACTGTAGGATTCTATGACTTGCTCTGTAACTATGACTAGGGGATTTTCACAGTAACTGCAGTACAATATTAATGTAAGCCTATTTGTGACACTAATAAACTTTGAGCTTTCTTAAAAACATGCAAATACTGCACAGACAATGACCCAAGGCCAGAATTGAACCTGGCTCCCACGAGCTGTGATATCGTACTGCCCATCAGTGCACTGAAATTAGTTATTAAAGAAGGAAAGATGTCATTTGCATGGTGCCTTTCACAACTGCAGAGTGTGTCACAATGGTGGAGCTGTGGTATTGTCAATCAGCTTGAGGTCCAGGCTCATAGGTTCACATCCCACTCTGCAATGAGTGGAACATGAGTTCAATGAACAAACCTGGAATTATAAAACTAATATTAGTGAAAAAAAAATCTTGTTCACTAATGCCTTCCAACGAAGGAAATCTGCTGTCCTTACCCAGTGACTCCACACATGTGACTCCAGATCCACTGCAATGTATTTAAGTCTGCAATGTCCCAGCAAGGCCAATATTTTCACACAGAGGGTGATGAGTGTCTGGAACAAGCTGCCAGAGATAGTAGTAGAGGTAGGTACAATTTTATCTTTTAAAAAATGTTTAGATAGTTATATGGGTACGATGGGTACAGAGGGATATGGGCCAAACACAGGCAATTAGGACTAGCTTAGTGGTTAATAAAAAGGGTAGCATGGACAAGTTGGGCTGAAGGGCCTGTTTCCATGCTGTAAACCTCTATGACTCTATGACTTCAAGGGGCAGTTCAGATGGACGACAAATGCTGCCCCAGCCAGCACGAAGGAATAAAATGAAAAGAAAGGAGGAATTGAAATGCTTAGTGTGGCCACTCTTGCAACTTTGGCTGCTTATCCAGAATTCTACTCCAGATCAGTTAGAGGAATATTGATCGAGTTCACACGGGAAAACACTCTCTGGGCTGGTTAGCAGCAGTGTATGGGATACTGTGCAGTGTGCAGAGTGCAGAGTTCCTGTGTGGAATCAAACTCCACAAGAAATGTCAAAATTGGTTGTGTATTTCAAGAGGCCTAGCCTGCAGGGATTTGGGTGTGGAACTGAACTGGAGAGCTCTTTTGATGCTGGCATATGCCTGACAGGCTGAAGAGTCTCCTTCTTTACTGTACGGTTCCATCATTCTATACGCAGTTCTTGAGAGATTTTCACTGTGACCATCAGTGAGCCTGACAGATTGTTTAATGTTGTCCCTCAGTAACAATGACAAGGTAAAGCAGAGACAAATGCAACAAAATTTACATCCAATGCTGTTCTAAAAGATCTAAGCCACGGTTTATCCTTAACTTTTCAATCACAATCAGGGAACATACCAGCACATACAGTGCTGATTCATCTCCTGTTTAAAATCAGCACAGATCGGTCTACAGCAACGGGGAGGTATTATTGCTAAACTATTAAGCCAGAAACTCAGCTAATGTTCTGAGGAGCTGGGTCTGTGAACCTGGATCTACTAAAAATCTACGAATGACCATCAAAACATTGTTGTCAGAAAAAAACATTTAACTCACTGATGTCCTTCAGGGAAGGGAATCTGCCTCACAGCAGCAGGGCTCGATTCTGGCTTTAGGTCACTGTCTGTGTGGAGTCTGCACGTTTTCCCCGTGTCTGCGTGGGTTTCCCTCCGATGATCCGGTTTCCTCTCACAATCCAAAGATGTGTAAATTGGGTGGATTGGCCATGGTAAACGGGATAAGGTAGAGGAGAGGGCCTGGGTAAGATGCTCTGCCAGAGAGTCGGTTGCAGACTCAATGGGCCAAATGGCCTCCTACTGCACTGGAGGGCTTCCATAATTCGATGACTTGATTCAATCCATCTGAAGTTGAGAGATTCAATCCATCTGAAGTGACAGAGCAGAAACTATCTGCAATAGGCCGGAGGTAAATGAGGAGACAGAGGGTAAAAGAGCAAAATACTGTGGATGCTGGAATCTGAAACAAAAACAGAAAATGCTGGAAAATCTCAGCAGGCCTGACAGCATCTGTGGTGAGAGAATAGAACCAACATTTCAAATCTTGATAACCCTTTATCAGAGCTCTGACAAAGGGTCATCTAGACTCGAAACGCTGGCTCTATTCTCTCTCCACAGATGCTGTCAGACCTGCTGAGATTTTCCAGCATTTTCTGTTTTTGTGTGTAGGAGACACTGGGAGACTGGAAACTGTTGATAAACACCCAGCACAGCACTGAGGCTAGAGATTTAACAAAAAGATACTGTGATAACAGTGGAAAGAACTTGAAAATGGAGCAGGGGGAAAGTCAGAGATGGCTGGAAGTAACAGCAAGTTCAGGTGATGGAGAAACTCAGGCAGGGGAGCAGGCAGGACGAGAGTGAACTCTGAGATGCCCCAGCAAAGGGCAATTTGGGATGGACAACAAGTGCTGCCGACAGCGCAGTCAAACCAATCTGAAACAAAAAAGGAAGCAGCAGAAGCTACGGTGAGCCTGACACTGACTGCCATGAGAACTTCACCCTGGCATTGTGGTGCAAGGATAATTGAGTGGCTGCTTAGTCAATTATATACAGAGTGGGATTAAAGTGCCATTAATCCTGAAGTAGAGTGTGTCAATTGGAAAGCTCAGACCATGTGTATATCTTTCCGCTGACTGCTGAGGTTAGACCATTTGTATACAAGTTGAACAGTACATTCATTTGCTTACTTACAAGTGAGGCAGCAGAAGTGTGTTTGACCAGTTAGCAAAGTGATTTGATTTGCAGCGATGCCTTGTGCACCATCAGTAAGTGTGCGATCGAAGGAAAATCTCTTCAGCTGGATAAAGGATAGAACGGCACAGCGCAGAGGGAGGCCATTCACCCATCAGGTCCATGCCGGCTCCTCGCAAGACCAACTCAGCGAGTCCCCTTCCTCTTGCCCTTTCTGCCTAACCTTGCAATTTTGATTCCAGCTGCTTATCCACTTCGCTTTTGAAAACCGCAATTGATTCTGTCTTCATTCATAGAAACCCTACAGTGCAAAAGGAGGCCATTCAGCCCACATTGTCAACAATCCCACCCAGGCACTATCCCCACAATCCCACATATTTACCCCACTAATCCCTCTAACCTATTCATCCTGGGACACTAAGGGGCAATTTAGCATGGCCAACCAACCTAACCCTGCACATCTTTGGACTCTGGGAGGAAACCAGAGCACCTGGAAGAAATCCACGCAGACATGGGGAGAATGTGCAAATTCCACACAGACAATGACCCAAGCCGGGAATTGTACCCAGGTCCTTGGAGCTGTGAGGCAGCAGTGCTAACCACTATGCCACCGTGCCGCCCATTCAAGTCCGTCTTTCTGTTCCCCCCTCCTCCGCAATATAGCAAATTGGGTTAAAGAGCTGTGATGGATTATATAGAGCAGCAAGGTTTCCAGAGCATTAAAAGCAAGGTGACATTTCATCAATGGTTAGTGAAAAAACCTTTCCTCCCTTTCAAATCAGTCAGTCAGTCTTCTTTAGGTAGTCCCTGTTCTTGGAGGTTCTTGGATGGTGACTTAACCCAGCTGAAGGTGCAATAGCCTAGGGGCCATTATCACCAGACTATTAATCCAGAAATTCAGCAAATATTCTGGGGACCCGGGTTCGAATCCTGCCATAGCAGATGGTGGAATTTGAATTCAATAAAAAATATATGGAATTAAGAATCAACTGATGACTATGAACCTATTGTCGATTGTCGGAAAGACCCATCTGGCTCACTAATGTCATTTGGGGAAGGGAATCTGCCATCCTTACCTGGTCTGGCCTACATGTGACTCCACAGCTACAGCAATGTGGTTGACTCTTAACTGCCCTCCAAAAAGGACAAGCAAACCACTCAGTTACCCAAGAAGGCAGTTCACCATCACCTTCTCAAGGGCAACTTGGGGTCAGCAATAAACACTGGCCAGCCAGTGATCCCCATGTCCCATGAAAAATAACCACATCTGAAGAATCATAGCGGTTTGGTGCATTGATGGATTAATGGGAATTATCACTGCAGTGGTAAATATCCCTTTAAGGACAGTACAGCAGAACAGGGTCAGCTGCCTTGAGGGAATATTTGGGTAATCACCCAGGGGGTGGAATCCTCTCTCTGACAGAAGACAAAGAAGCCCTACAGTGCAGAAGGAGGTCATTCGGCCCATTGAGTCCGCACCAACTCTCTGGCACAGCATCTTACCCAGGCTCTCTCCTCTGCTCTATCTCCATTTACCATGGCCAATCCACCTAACCTACACATCTTTGGACTGTGGGAGGAAGCTGGAGCACGTGAAGGAAACCCATGCAGACAAGTGGAGACTCCAGATAGACAGTCACCAGGCCCCTGGCATTGTGAGGCAGCAGTGCTAACCATTGCACCTAACTGTGCCACCATTTTTTCTAAAAGTAGGGAAATCATAGAATCATAGAATCCCTACAGTGCAGAAGGAGGCCATTCTGTCCATCCAGTCTGCACTGACCACAATCCCACAAAGGCCTTACTCCTGTGGCCCTAAATATTAACCCCGCCAGTCCTGGAAAATTGCACGCTGGCAGATATCTGATGAGTTCAGGGTCAAGTTGACTGGTGAATGTTCTCTTGACACTTCCAGCTGAGATTGTCTCACTGAAACAGAAAGTATGTATCAGGAAACTGTGCCTCGGATTTCCTGCCTGTTACATCCCAGCCCCGACTATCGAGGTTTATGTGAAGGCTGTCCGTGAGGGAGAAAGTTGGCAGGAGGTAAATTGTCTCTGATCACTTTGTAAATGGAAAGACTGTGTTCCCCCACAGTGCATATTAGTTACATTATTTGATACATGTTTTAACACCAAACAAAAGCACTTCCATCCCCTGTCGCGGTGATTTAATTTCACTCTCTTACAACAGAATTCCTGTCTTTTTTTTTCTCACTGCGTGTTGTTTAATGCAGAAAAGAATGAGCCTTCAGGAGAGGAAATTTTTTGCAGTGACATTTGCGTTACGCCCTACAAAGCTATTTCTTTCCACGACAGTACTCCAGGGTTCTGAGAGCGCCAATGTGCAGAAGCAGCAGAAACCTGCTTAAATGAGCTTATTAATATTTGCCTGGCAATGCATAGCTTGTGAGCTGGTGCTTCAGGGCAGAATGTATAGCACTCAAATAGACACATGTCCTGAAGGAGAAAGGGAGGAGGGGGACGGACGGACACAAAATGCATAGGTTTCAATCTTGTATTTCAGGCATTACTGGTGAGTAAGCCTACGGGTGTGTCCAGAACATAGAACATAGAACATTACAGCGCAGAACAGGCCCTTCGGCCCACGATGTTGCGCCGACCAGTTAAAAAACAATGACCCTCTAACCTAAACCAAACCCTTACCATCCATAAACCTACCCACGGATCTCTTAAACGCCCCCAAACTAGGCGCATTTACAACTGCAGCAGGCAGGGCATTCCAATCCCTCACCACCCTCTGGGTAAAGAACCTACCCCTGACATCCGTCCTATAACTACCACCCCTTAATTTAAAGCTATGCCCCCTCGTGCTAGCTTTCTCCATCCGAGGAAAAAGGCTATCACTGTCCACCCTATCTAAACCTCTAATCATCTTATATGTTTCAATAAGGTCCCCTCGTAGCCGCCTTCTTTCTAATGAAAACAACCTCAAATCCCTCAGTCTCTCCTCATAGGACCTCCCCTCCATACCAGGCAACATCCTGGTAAACCTCCTCTGCACCCTCTCCAAAGCCTCCACATCCTTCCTATAATGTGGGGACCAGAACTGCACACAATACTCCAAGTGCGGCCGCACCAGAGTTTTGTACAGTTGCAACATGATGCTGCGGCTCCTAAATTCAGTCCCCCTACCAATAAACGCCAAGACACTGTATGCCTTCCTAACAACCCTATCTACTTGATTCCCAACTTTCAGGGATCTATGTACACATACACCTAGATCCCTCTGTTCATCCACACTATTCAGAGTCCTACCATTAGCCCTATACTCTACACATCCGTTATTCCTGCCAAGGTGGATTACCTCACACTTTTCCGCATTAAACTCCATCCTCCACCTCTCGGCCCAGCTCTGCAACTTGTCCAAGTCTCCCTGTAGACTAAGACACCCTTCCTCACTATCTACCACACCTCCGACTTTGGTGTCATCAGCAAATTTACTAATCCACCCAACTATACCCTCATCCAGATCATTTATAAAAATTACAAACAGAAAGCAGTGATGCAGAAGCCCGACCACCTCCATGCCACCTTTCGAGATTTTTTTGTCTTAAAGTTTATTTATTAGTCACATGTAAGGCTGACATTAGCACTGCAATGAATTTACTGTGAAATTCCCCTACTCGTCACACTCCGGCGCCTTTTTGGGTCAGTGCACCTAACCAGCATGTCCTTCAGTCTGTGGGAGGAAACCAGAGCACCTGTTGGAAACCCACGCAGGCATGGGGAGAATGTGCAGATTCTGGACAGACAGTGACTCAAGCCAGGAATCGAACCCGGGTCCCTGGCGCTGTGAAGCAGCAATGGGCCTTGATTCAATGTTTGATATTTATCTATCCACTTCTTGATGTCGGGGCAAGCGAGGCAGTCACAGCCCAGGAAAAAGACTTTGCCTCAATGACTTTGCACCCAGCCTGTGGGAAAGCAGAGTATCAACTAAATGGCTGTAATTATGGGAAAGATTTCATCCGTGAAAGAAAGAATGGATCTCATGGATTCGGGTTAACCCAGTGTGCCTTACAGCTATCAAAGCATTTTGAATTTTTTTCTGATGTCTAGTCACTGCCGTAACATCCATGTCGGTGGGAGAATGTACTACAATGGTAGTGTCTCATGGCTGGTAATCCAGAGGCACAGGCTGGGAACATGGTTTCAAACCCCATCGTGGAATTCAAGTTCAATTGATAGATCTAGAATCAATAAACAAGGCCCCTAATTGCAGATTCTCTGCAAAGTGAATGACTAACCTGAAAGCCCACCCCACAAGAACCAATTATCGCATTACTGTTTGTGGGATCTTGCTGTGCACAAAATGGATTGTGGGCGTCACAGGCAAGGCAGCTCTTGTTGTAGGGGTGGCACGGTGGCAGTTATTGGCAGTGCTGCCTCACAGCGCCAGGGACCCCGGTTCAATTCCTGGCCTTGGATCACTGTCTGTGCGGAGTCTGTACATTCTCCCCAAGTCTGCGTGGGTATCCTCCAGGCTCCTCCCACAGTCAGAAAGATGTGCTGGTTAGGTGCAGTGGCTGTGCTAAATTCTCCCTCAGTATCCCCAAACAGGCATCAGAGTATGGTAACTAGGGAATTTTTACAATAACTTCATTGCAGTGTTAATGTAAGCCGACTTGTGATACTAAGAAATAAACTTTATTGATTGATTAATGATAGGAGTGCAAGCAATATACACTACAGCAAAAGTATTTCCTTGGCTGTGAAGAACTTTAGGGCATTCTGAATGGTGGAAGGTACTGCATTAGCTCAATTCCTTCTTTGTTTGATTGTATGTGTGAGCGCAGAGCTAGGAGGTCACAGTTTACCCAGAGGTTTGATTCCCCCCTCATTCTGTGCAGTTACTGATCTCACCCAGGGGGATCAAGGCTGGGACTTTGCTCATGTAGCAGCCCGCCCTCAGCTAGACAGAGCATCTGGAGAATGCCACTGTTTACCGTTGGTGACCATGGACAGCACACCAGATTTCACACTGGCTGATCAACGAACAGGAAAGAGAGGGAAGAGGGTGGGGGCTGATAAAGGGGTGGGGGGGGGGAGGTTGGGGGGGAGTGGGGGGAGGGGGGAGGTGGGGAGGGGGCAGGTGCAACTGGGCCAGTCATTTTCAAAGGGTTGACCTTTAAGAAGGCTGATCTGACGTCTGCGATGGGGACTTCGGATACCAGTTCAGCCGAGGTTCTCCGGGGCTGGAGGGCATGCTCTCACAGACCTCTTGCTCAAAACAGGCGCAGAATGCAATAAGGTCATTGGAGGGGAGGTGGGAGGGGGTGCATTGGTGCCAGCGATTCTACATGCCGTCATCTTGTAGCCTGTTATGTCTTGCAGACCCTGCCATAGTCGGTGGAAGTCTATATGGCTAACCTGAGACTCTAGCTTGGTCCGGTACTGCCCCCTAGCATCTTTGATGGTTCTCTGCACATCGTATCTGGATTTCTTGTATAGGTCAGGGTCACCTGACTTGAATGCCTAAGACCTGCACTTCAGCAAGCAGTAGATATCCCTGTTCATCCATGGTTTCCGGTTGGGAAACACATGGATTTACTTCTTTGGCACACAGTCTTCTACACACTTGCGAATGAAATCACTTCCTGTAGTGATAAACTTGTTCAGATTGGTCACTAAGTTTTTAAATATTGATCACTTACTTGAAGCAGCCCTTTAGGAGATCATCCGATTCCCCAGACCAACATCGCACGACTTTATCAGATTTCGGATTCTCCCCAGTGTGAAGAGGTGAATTGATGCAGTATAGGTTCTTTGGGTAACATGGAATTCATTCTTTGGTTTTCCCAAGCCTATAAATAATCTTGGGAATTCATCCTGAAATGCACCACCTTATTGTTCATCAATAATCTCATCAACTTGATAGATCAACTTCAATTCTTGATGTGCTGACCTGTTTAATACCCGTGATTCCTAGTTCTATATGACGTAAGAGGTTCCAAGGATTTCACTGTCCATGTATGTTAATTTTACAAGGGTGGGTTTGCTCAGTTGGGCGGCTGGAGGCAGGTGATAAAGTCTACATGGATACATCCAACTAAAGTCTACAACTCTTCCCCTGACCTTCATACTCCCTCCTGACAATGTCCCTAAGAGAGCAAAAAATGTTCCAGAGCTGGTTCTCCGGTAAAGTTATTGAGACCTTCCCAGGGTCTTCTGAGGCGAGCTAACTGGATGAAAGAATGAATGAACTGAACGTGTCCAGAGAGCAGTGGTGACTCAAGGCCCATTATTGTGTCTGAAGGCAGGGACATTCCAAGAACTCCTACACAAATCTGCATTTTGTTTTGAGAAAGGACAGAGACTTTTCTTACAGGAAAAGCTGATTCATTTTGTGTGGACTAGTTGACATAAGGCCAGCCCAATAATGAGGCAGGAAAAGATTACTGTCTGTTTTGAGGAAATTATTTTGTTAAAAACCTGATTCATATTGGAGGGTGATTCATGCCGACTTCAAGTGGAAATGCAGGCCCCATTTGAGAGCCAAACACCTGCTTCCTCATATACATAAAGCCATTGTTAATGTTTTCATTCCAAGTTAACTATTGTGGTGCTATACTGTGCTCAGCCTAGCCAGGTCCAACCAAGGTCAATAAAATTGAAAGAGCGGGATTTTATGGCCTCGCTCATCCCAAAACCATAAAATCCCGCCCGAGGTCAACGGACCTTTCCATTGCCTGCCCCTCGCCTGCTCCAATCCCTGTGGCAGGCAGGACACCAAAATTCCGGCCAAAGATTTTTAAAAACTCTTTCACGGATTGTGGGTGTCACTGGCCAGTTCAGCATTTGTTGCCTATCACTGTCTTCCTTTGCCAAGGTGGTGTCTCACCACCATCTGGAGCCACTGCAGTCCATGTGGTGTAGGTACACCCACAGAGCTGTTTGCAAGGAGGTTCCAGGATTTTGACCCAGTGACTGTGACAGAAGGTGGGAGCATTTCTGTTACTTTCTGATGTTAACACTGATTTCTCTGCCTGTGTTCCTATCTCTTTTGTTGTCTCATTATTGTAGAATTCATAGAAAGATAGAATCCCTACAGTGTAGAAGGAAATCATTTGGCCCATTGGGTCAGCACTGACTCTCGCAAAGAGTATCTTAGCCAGGTCAACAGAAGGCCACCTCTCACTGCTGAGAACCATAGAATCCCTACAATGCAGAAAGAGGCCATTCAGCCCATCAAGCCTGCACTGACAACAATCCCACCTAGGCCCTATCACCGCAACCCCCCACATTTACCATGGCTAATCCCTCTAACTTACGCATCCCAGGACACTGAGGGTCAATTTAGCATGGCCAATCCACCTAACCCACACATCTTTGAACTGTGGGAGGAAACCGGAGCACCTGGAGGAAATCCACACAGATGCTGTGAGAACCTGTAAACCCCCTACAGACAGTGACCCAATCCAGCAATCGAACCTAGGCCCCTGGCACTGTGAAGCAGCAGTGCTAACCACTGTGCCACCGTGCCACTCATCCAGCAATTCCACTTGAAGTCAGCATGAATCACCCTCCAGTAGCTTTTAAACAGAGCAATCCCTTCAAAAATCCCACCCGTATGTCTCTACTTTCTCAAGAGGCTAAAGAAATTTGGCATGTCCGTCATGACTCTCACCAATTTTTACAGATGCATCAAAGAAAGCATCCTTTCCAGATGTTTCACAGCTTGGTATGGCTCCTGCTCTGACCAAGACCGTAAGAAACTACAAAGGGTCGTGAATGACGCCCAGTCCATCGTGCAAACCAGCCTCCCATCCATTGACTTTGTCTACACTTCCTGCTGCCTTGGAAAAGCAGCCACCATAATTAAGGACCCCAGGCACCCCGGACATTCTCTCTCCCACCTTCTCTCATCAAGAAAAAGATGCAAATCACGTACCAACCTACTCAAGAGCAGCTTCTTCCCTGCTGTCATCAGACTTTTGAACGGATGCACTGTATATTGAGTTGATTTTATCTCTACACTCTAGCTATGACAGTAACACTACATTCTGCACCCTCTCCTTCCCTTCTCCCCTATGTACTCTATGAACGATATTCTTTATCTATACAGTGCACAACAAACAATACTTTTCACTCAATACATGTGACAATAATAAATCAAATCAAATCAAAAGTGTAGAACAGCATATGGACTTAAAAGGATGGTTGGAATGGGCACAAACATAGGTTTTGTGCTGTCACTGGTGAATGCTGCCTGCACAGCCAATCAAAAATCCCTTCTAATTTATTTTGCTCAGAGTTCACACTGCTGAGCTGCTGTGTCACTTGTTTTACATTTTACAATTGACTTCAAGTAAAACCTTACCAATTAAAAAAGCAGTCACACCACTGGGAACCTGTTAAGAAACTCAAGCTGTTAAGGATTTCCATATTGTTTAGCATCCTGCATTAATTGATTAATTGAGCCCATTTCTGATTATTTACTTAGTTTTAAAAAAATTGACCTTTTCATTTTCTCTCTAGAAGCAACATCAAACGAGACATTGCAGAACAGATGAGTGGATTGAAAGTATTTTTGACTGGGGCGTTCCAGGAAATCAGCAAATTCTAAACCCCACCTCCCCACCCCTTCCAACTTAGGCAGTCCCCTGGGGTTAAGGAAGACTTGCTTCCTACCCTGTTCAGTGGGTTCCAATAAGTTTGATGTGTGATCTGCAGACACAGCCATGCTGTGGGGCAGGTGATGCTTGAAGGATTGGGGAGGTGGGTGGCACGGTAGCACAGTGGTTAGCGCTGCTGTCTCACAGCACTAGGGACCTGGTTTGGGTCACTGTCTGTGCGGAGTCTGCACGTTCTCCCCATGTCTGTGTGGGTTTCCTCCAGGTGCCCTGGCTTCTTCCCACATTCTGAAAGACATGCTGGTTAGGTGGATTGGCCATGCTAAATTCTCCCTCAGTGTACCCAAATAGGCGCTGGGGAGTGGCAACTCTGAAACTTCATTGCAGTGTCAATGTGAGCTAACTTGTGACACTAATAAATAAACATTAACTTTTACTTTGAAGCTCAGCGACTGAAGTTAATATGATTTTGGTTTTAGATTGAAGGTGGCTTAGATTGAATGGTTTCTGGTCTTTTCTCTAGGTTATCTCCACACCTGTGGATAATGTTCTGAAGGTGAGGTGCGGTATTGCAATGAGAAAAATGGAGAAGAGAATTGATGCAAGGACACAGATTGGTTTGATCCCACTCTTTGTTGAGTCCCAAAGAGCCACTGAAGGGCCGTGTTAAATCAATGACATCATGCTGCCGACACCAGTTATTAATGGTCAGCATTTCACTCACAAACTTGTGCCTGGAACGTCCTGCCACAGGAGGTGGTAGAAGCAGGCAACATTTATGAGGCATCTGGATGGGTACATGAAGAGGGAGGGAATAGGGGGTCTGTTCCTGCGCTGTATTTTCTTTGTTCTTTGTCTAACTCTCACACTTGCTTAGCAATGCAATGTATTATACAATGGGCTACCTGTATTCTTGTTGGAAGCTGCTTAGGTTCCCGCTGTGGCTCTGTGACAGCACTGTCACCTCTGCTTCAGAAAGGTGTGGGGTCATGCCCCACATTGGTGTTTCTTTTTATTCTTTATTCCAATTCAATCCAAGCAAATTAAATCCAATTCAGACTCCCAACAAGTTGAGACATTCCCAATCCAAGCTGACAAGACAGGGCCCTCACCTCCTGTCTTGGGCTTGATCTACATGATCCAAGCTGATTGGAGTAGGTGTAGCTCCTCCTCCAAGGCTTGATCTCATTTGCATCTTAGCCAGAAGGCCAAGATGCCACTTTTAAAAATTGCTACAAATGAAGCTGAAATGTAACCTAATGACGTCAACCAAGTACAGCATGTCAATACTACACTTGGCCTTGGCCAAAAGACTGAGACATGACACACTGGTGTTTTTAGGATAGCCACTCTAGTGAAGAACCAAGGGTTCAAGTATTCAGGTACACTAAGGGAGAATTTAACATGGCCAACGCACCTAACTTTCAGACTGTGTGGGGAAACCGGAGCACCCGGAGGAAACCCACACAGACACGGGAAGAACGTGCAGACTCTACACAGACAGTGACCCGTCGGGAATTGAACCCGGGTCCCTGGTTCTGTGAAGCAGCAGTGCTAACCGCTGTGCCACTGTGCTGCCCCAGTATGCAGATGACTCTGCAGATGATGCTTGTGTGTGCACCCACTCAGGAAATGAGCTCTAGCCATTGTCAACTCTCTCACTGAAGCATCTGAGAAAATGAGTAATGCGCTAAGCACACAGAAAACAAAGGTCCTTTTCTAACCAGCTTCACAGAACACAACAGAACACCTCCTGCAATTGATTCTGGTCAACAGCAAGATCCTGGAAAATGTGGACTGTTACTTACCACATCTTGGGTGCCTCGTTTGGCTGAAAGAAGACATAGATGATAAAGTTCATCATTGCCTCCAATGTACCAGCTGAGCTTAGAACGACTGAGGAAGAGTATTTGTTTTAACCTTTCAGTATTTTAATTCTAATCAAAAAAGCCAGTTCAAATGAAGTCCAGTCATGGTCCCCACTTGAAGGACAAACAAGACCCAAGCTGCCAAGGCAAGACATTGCATCCCATCTTGGGCTCGTTTAAACAAAATCCAAGCTGACAGGATGAGGCATTGCACATCCGTGTCGAGCTGGATCTGAACTTCATCTTAGCCAAAAGGCTGAGATGGCTTTGAAACGTTGCATCAGGTAAAGTGTCAGTTCAACCTCATTAGCTACCCTGATCCATTACTCTAGCTTAGCTTAGGCAAACCACGTTTGCATCAGCAAACCTCCAATGTGATGGGCTAACTTCATCCCCTGCCTGATTAGGGATTCACCCCTGCCAGATAAGGATTTCAAACATGAGATTCCGACATGATTCAGAGACTTGGACAACCAACAAGAGGAACTTCAAAGCGCTGGAGAAGTGCCAAGAGCAAGATCCTCCAAGAAATATAATCCGACTGTGTTGTCGTCTCCCAAGTCAATGTGCCCCACGTCAGGGCACTAATCACTCAAACCCACACCTGCTCGGAGGATTAGTCGTTTGTACGCCTGACTCCAGACTCTCAAAGTAGCTACTCGGAACCTGGCTACATCAGGGGGCTCCCAGGACGACAGCGGAGATGTGGTAGGAACGTCCTCAAAGCAGCCTCAAATTAATCAAACATATCCGCTGACTCACTGAGTCCCTGCATTGTACCCGTTCATAATGGAAAACGTTTCTTCAGCAAGCCATCAAACACATCAAAAGATCTCTTTAGGGACGTGCAGAGGTGAAGTCGAGGCATCAGAAAAAGCATGTGAACCTCTGATGCTTGTAATGGAGCTGTGGAATCCCCCGGTGTCATGGCCAGCCGATATCCTTCAACCAATATGACTGCAAAACAGCCTATTCGATCATTTCACATTGCTGCTTATGGAAGCTTGCTCCTTGCAAATTGGCTGCTGAGTTTCCTACATTACAAAGCAACTACTTCAAAGGTACTTCATTGGCTATGATACATTTTGGCCACAGAAGCCACCACGTAAATTCAAGTCTTTCTTTCTTTTGTAGCTTTAATCTAAGTAGTTCATTTTGTCTCAGTCCTGTTATTGTTGGTGTGGAGCAGCGAATCCAGCTCACTACAATATATACTATAATATATACAATAATATATACAATATATACTATAATCCCTACAGTGCAGAAGGGGGCCATTCAGCCCATCAAGTATGCACCGACCACAATCGCACACAAGCCCTATCCCCTTGACCCCACATATTTACCCTGACACTAAGGGGCAATTTAGCATGGCCAATCAACCTAGCCTGCACATCTTCGGACTTCATCTAATGGGACAGCGAGCTTCAGGCAAGTTTCGTGACACAGGGCGTACAAACACAATGGCTAAAGCTTTTGAACTCAATAACTCATTGAACTGTTCGTTCACAATATCATTGAGAACCGGGAATCCCAGAAGGTAGGATCATACCCATGCATTTAAGTTGCCAAGTTTCCAATCCTACAGAGGTGGAGGGCAGTGTTCAAAGATATTCAATGGAGTGGCACCTTGTTACAACAGGCAAAATGTTTGTATCCTGAGAAGTTTGTTACAGTGAGTATACAGTATGCTAAATATGGATCTCATTAAAACATCAGGGCCATATACTGTACTCACTAGTGTATGGCAAAAAAATGCCACCTTTAACCCCCATCTGTAAATACATTCCTGATCTCTGAAAAATCAACAGTCTTTATCGTAAAGTCCTTATAAAGTGGAAACATGCACATTTTTGAAGATCCCTGCCCATGCATTGATACTTAACTGGTGTATCCAACATAATGTGGGTGTGCCGGCGTTGGACTGGCGTAAACACAGTAAAAAGTCTGACAACACCAGGTTTTAGTCCAACCTATTTATTTGATAATATACTCACTAGCTTTCGGGGTTACCCCCTTCGTCAGGTGAATGGAGAGTTCTGGCCTCAGACAGAGCATATAAAGCAGTAATCTCTAAACTGTCTGTGCTTTATATGCTCTGTCTGAGGCCAGAACTCTCCATTCACCTGACGAAGGGGGTAACCCCGAAAGCTAGTGAGTATATTATCAAATAAATAGGTTGGACTAAAACCTGGTGTTGTCAGACTTTTTACTGTATCCAACATAACCAGATCTTACATTCTCCCAGTCTAACCCTTTCTGGGGTGAGGTCGCTCCTTTTATACACTTTGGGCAATGTCACTAGTGCCTTCAGAACATCCGTGAGTGCTAGGACAGGATGCAGACTTTGCTTTCAAGATGTGAAGAAGGCTGGGAGGGGAAGGGGGGTGGGGGGAGGTGGGGGGGGTGTGGGTGGGGGGTGTGGGTGGGGGGGTGTGGGTTGGGGGGGGAGGTGGGTGGGGGGGGAGGTGGGGGGGTGTGGGTGGGGGGGGGAGGTGGGGGGGTGTGGGTGAGGGGGGGAGGTGGGGGTGGGGGGGGAGGTGGGGGTGGTTCTTTCGGTTAGATGTGAAGAAGGCTGGAAACCATTGCATTTATTTCAGCCTGCCCCACCCAGAGCTGAGGCCATTGTGCCTCAAAGCTCATGTTGCAAAATCTCGCATGAGACCAAAAATGAGAATCTCACCAGCGAGATTGCCTGACACTATTGCTCTTCCTATCCAGCAGCACGGTGGCACAGTGGTTAGCACTACTGTCTCTCAGCGCCAGGGACCCAGGTTCGATTCCTGGTCTCGGGTCACTGTCTGTGTGGAGTTTGCACGTTCTCCCCATGTCTGTGTGGGTTTCCTTTGGGTGCTCCGGTTTCCACCCACAGTCTGGAAGACATGCTGATCAGCTGCTTTAGCCGTGCTAAATTCTCCCTCAGTGTACCCAAACAGGCGCCGGAGTGTGGCGAATAGGGGATTTTCACGGTAACTTCATTGCAGTGTTAATGTAAGCTTGTGACACTATAAATGAACTTTAACCCTCCCCCCTCCCACTCCGCCAGTGATGTAACACTTCACATCCAGGAAGGTTGGGAACCTTGTTTAAATACATTACTTTGCCATTCGCGGGCTTCCCTCACTTTATTGTCCCCTCACATTTGGATTCTCAGAAGGCTTTTAATAAAGTCCCCCCACAGAAAGTTGATCAACAAAAGAAAATGCACACATGGGATAGGAGGCAATATACTGGTGTGGATTCAGAATTGGCTAACAGACAGGAAGTGGAGAGTCGGAATAAGCTGGTCGTTCTCACGTTGGCAGGCTGTGACTAGTGGTGTATTTCAAGGATCAATACTTAGACCCCTGTGTTCACAGTATTTATAAATGGTTACAATGGGGACCAAATGTAACATTTCTGAATTCACGCGCGATACAAAGCCAGGTGGGAATGTGTATTGTGAGAACAATGTGAAGCTGCTACAAGAGGATATGGACAGATATTGTGAGTGCGCAAGAACATGGCAGATGGAATGTAACGTGGAGAAATGTGAGGTAATCTACTTTGATAGAAGGAACAAATATGCAGTGCATTTCTTAAATGGTAAAAAGTTGAAAAGTGTAGATGTACAGAGGGACCTGGGTGTCCTTGTCCATAAACCACTGAAGGTTGACATGCTGGTGCAGCAAGCCAAACAAAGGAGCCAGCTAGTCAACAGGGCTAAATGTCTCCTGCTTCTGATGGAGAAAGATTTGGTTTCTGTTTCTGATGTAGAAGGACCTGGTTCCTGTTTCTAATGTGGAGGGATCTGGTTTCTATTTCTCATGTATGAGGACATGGTTTCTGTTTCTGATGTGGAGGGTCTTGGTTCCTGTTTCTGAAAGGGAAGGATCTGGTTCCTGTTGCTGATAAAGAACCTGGATGAGGACTTGATTTCTGTTTCTGATGGGGAAGGACCTGGTTCCTGTTTCTCATGGATGAGGACCTGGTTTCTGTTTCTGATGGAGAAGGACATGGTTTCTGTTTCTGTTGGGGAAGGACCTGGTTTCTGTTTCTGATTGGGAAGGATCTGGTTCCTGTTTCTCATGGATGAGGACCTGGTTTCTGTTTCTGATGGAGAAGGACCTGGTTCCTGTTTCTCATGGATGAGGACCTGGTTTCTGTTTCTGATGGAGAAGGACATGGTTTCTGTTTCTGTTGGGGAAGGACCTGGTTTCTGTTTCTGATTGGGAAGGATCTGGTTCCTGTTTCTCATGGATGAGGACCTGGTTTCTGTTTCTGATGGGGAAGGACCTGGTTTCTGTTTCTGATGGTGAAAGACCTGATTCTGTTTCTCATGGATGAGGACCTGGTTCCTGTTTCTGATTTGGAGAGACCTGATTTCTGTTTCTGAAGGGGAAGGATCAGGTACAAGGCAATAGTTTAGTATATTCCTTTTTCATCTTGCAGATGGGAGTAAAAATCATTTCAAGCTGACTAAATGAAAGTCTCCTCTCAACATTGGAGCACAGAGTCATACCACAGTCCATTCACCCTGCCTGCCCTTGATATTCCCAGTAAAAAGTCTGACAACACCAGGTTTTAGTCCAACCTATTTATTTGATAATATACTCACAAGCTTTCGAGGGGACTGCCTCTTCATCAGGCAGTCCCCTCGAAAGCTTGTGAGTATATTATCAAATAAATAGGTTGGACTAAAACCTGGTGTTGTCAGACTTTTTACTGTGTTTACGCCAGTCCAACGCCAGCATACCCACATCTTGATATTCCCACCATGGATAAAGGCATATGATTTTACAGTGAGAGGAAAGGAATTTCTGCATAATCCAATGTATAATACTGACATCTTGTGGACAGGAGGACTAACAGTGAGCAAAAAGCACACAGCAGATAGTTAAAGCTGCAAGCAGAATGTATACATGTGCTGGAGTTCACAGCAACTGTGTAAGAACATACATTCAAAACTCACCATTCAATGATTTACATCGAATGCATGGCTGTGCGTATATTAGCCTCAAAGCATTTGAAAGTTCTTTCTGGAGAAGATAAAAATAAGTGCGAAAAGTGATTCAAAACAAATCTTTTATTTGTTATAGAATTCCTACAGTGCAGAAGGAGATCATTTGGCCCATGAAGTCAGCACCACAATCCCACCTGGCACTATCCCCATAACTTCATGCATTTACCCTAGCTAGTCCCCCCCGACACTAAGGGACAATTTAGCATGGCCGATCCACCTAACCCACACATCTTTGTTATTGTGGGTCGCACAGTAGTGACATTCCTTGATAAACTAGCTGGTTTGGTTGTACCTCCAGAATCAGGGAATGATGGGGTCAAGTCTCACTCCTGAGACTGGAGCGTGCAATCCAGGCTGACATTCCAGGTACGTTTGGTGCTGAGGGGATGCTGTGTTGTCAGGGCTGCTGCTCCACAGAGGAGATATTAAACCAGCTTTCCGTCCTCAACTCAGCACCACTCAAAAAGACGGATTAGGCGGTGATTCATCTTATTGTTGCTTTTGTGAAAGGGATTGACAACAACATAACCACCGTCGCCACACTCCTCTTTCATGCAAACTGCTTCGACGAGGAAAGCACTTTGAGATATTTCCGAGGGACGCGATCTGACAATATATCATTTCAAGGTTTCTTCTATTAAATGTGAACGGACAGTAGCTTCAGTGAGTGTAGACATGTTCAGCCTAGCGTCCAACTGTGTTTGAATCACTTCAAAACCTGCATTCGCTCTACCCTGCCAGGCACATTATTACAGAGATCTATCACTCTTTGATAGCAAAGTTCTTCCTAATATCTTTTGAAACTAATTTTCAATCATTTATACATACAACCTCAAGTGCTATTATCCTGGCTTATTTTAAAACAACATTTCAGGTTTGCTTTATCTATATATTTAATATTTAATGCACTAACTGATACTCAGACTGAGATGTCTATTTTCATAACTCCATCCCACTGACAAATACACTCCAAATGCTTATAAGCATGCGCAAGATATCTCCATCATTTTCCAAGTGGTTAGCACTGCTGCCTCACAGCACCAGGGACCCGGGTTCAATTTCCAGTTTGGGTCACTGTCTGT
This sequence comes from Carcharhinus amblyrhynchos, assembly GCF_965287045.1. Lineage (NCBI taxonomy): Eukaryota > Metazoa > Chordata > Chondrichthyes > Carcharhiniformes > Carcharhinidae > Carcharhinus > Carcharhinus amblyrhynchos. Next base: position 74,433,845 of record NC_137335.1, on the reverse strand, counting down.
GCAGAGTCTGCACGTTCTGCCCGTGTCTGCATGGGTTTCCTTCGGGTGCTCCGGTTTCCTCCCACAGTCCAAAAGACGTCCTGGTTAAGTATAGTGGCCATGCTAAATTCTCCCTCAGTGGGCCCTATTTAACCATTTTGATTCTAAGTGCTGGGCAGACTTGAAACTGGGAGTGTTTCAGATCCGACTTTTAGACCCATTCTCAGGTGCCACCATACGCACTCTGCCTGAAAAAAATGTCAGCAGTTCTGAATCGTGCTGCAGAAGCCTGTGGGTAAGGCACAACGCTCCCAAAACCCTGCAGGTCTGATCGGTGTTTCCAGCTGTGCATGTACAGAAAAAAAATGATAGAACGTGCCTCCCCTCTCCAGCCGGATAATGCCTTCCCCTGGCCCGAGAGACATTGCCCCACTCCCATAACATTACTGACCCCCTTATCCCCCCACCCTCCTATCACCCTGACTGATCGCGGGCCCCTCCCCCCCTTCCCCCTCACTGATCACAGGCAGAGTGACAGCAGACCCCCCCCTTCCCCCTCACTGATCACAGGCAGAGTGGCAGCAGACCCCCCTTCCCCCTCACTGATCTCAGGCAGAGTGACAGCAGACCCCCCCTTCCCCCTCACTGATCACAGGCAGAGTGGCAGCAGACCCCCCCTTCCCCCTCACTGATCACAGGCAGAGTGGCAGCAGAACCCCCCTTCCCCCTCACTGATCTCAGGCAGAGTGACAGCAGACCCCACCCTCCCCCTCACTGATCACAGGCAGAGTGACAGCAGACCCCACCCTCCCCCTCACTGATCACAGGCAGAGTGGCAGCAGACCCCCCCTTCCCCTCACTGATCACAGGCAGAGTGGCAGCAGACCCCCCCTTCCCCCTCACTGATCCCAGGCAGAGTGGCAGCAGACCCCCCCTTCCCCCTCACTGATCTCAGGCAGAGTGGCAGCAGACCCCCCCCTTCCCCCTCACTGATCTCAGGCAGAGTGACAGCAGACCCCACCCTTCCCCCTCACTGATCTCAGGCAGAGTGGCAGCAGACCCCCCCTTCCCCCTCACTGATCCCAGGCAGAGTGGCAGCAGACCCCCCCTTCCCCCTCACTGATCACAGGCAGAGTGGCAGGAGACACCCCTCTTCCCCCTCACAGATCTGAAGCAGAAAGAGCTGTTGGATACACAGCAACTTCTCACTAAGTGGAGAGCCTGAATCGGACGTCTGTGGAGCATGTCTGTTTCATGCTGAATCTGGATGGGAGAACCCGGTGGTAAAGGGGGAAGTGCCGGTAAGGTTGGGCGTGCAGCCCATTAAGTCAATTTAAATGCATGAAAATACATTTAAACGGCCGTCGCACCAGTTTCGGGTGTGATCCCAGTTGCAGCCTACTCCGGACCTTGGTAAAGGGGAAACAGGCGTGGAGGCGGGCACAGGTCGCGCTACTCACCTCATGCCCGACTTTATCAAGTTTTCGCGTCCGAAAACAGGTGTAACGCAATGGTACAATTGGACCTAGTGTATCCCAACAGGTGCTGAAGTGCAGGGAATTTTCACAGTAACATCATTGCAGTGTTAATGCAAGCCTACTTGTGACATTAATAAATACATTTAAAGCTTAAACAACAGTGAATTTGACGCAACATAAAAAACACAAAGGCTTATCTTTTACAAGTACTACAATGTAATTGCCATCCAATAAAAGTAAGTATTGCTGCAATTGTTGGGAATGATTTGACGTGAGCTCTTAATATAGTCAGTGTTTATTTGATGTCACGTCCCGGGTATTTTAAACATCAAACTAATTTTTTATATACGAGGGAATCAAAGGAAAATTCCGGACTGATGTTGACTCAACATCTTTTCCTGAAACTAATTCAAAAGGATAACCTCAAATCAACTGGATTCTTCAGATACACAGACACGAAGGATGGGATATTCCGGCCTCGCTTGTCCCAAAACCAGAAAATCCCGCCCGAGGTCAGTGGGCCTTTGCATAGTCCTGTCCCGCCCATTACGATTCCCATGGTAAGACGCAATGGAAAAATCCCACCCTAAGTGTTTGAAACTCTCAGGCTGCGAAAGCCACAATATAAGATGTGGAATCAATCTAACCACAAGGGGACTTTGGACTTGAAGAAAAGTCACAGGATGGGACAATCGGTTATCATTCCTGTTTACTTTTATGAACAGCAGAAGCTGTTCTGCAGAAGGAGTGCCATCAGAAAGCCATTGAACTGCTTCTAAACAGCGAATGTAATAGACGGAAATACTTTTAAAATAGGAGGACTCCCCGCGACCTGTTCTTACTTTGAGGTCACCTGGGACCCAACCTCCCAGAAATTAGACTACAACAGGTCTCACAGCAGAATCCTCTGTTTTACAAAGACCTCTTTATCTAAAGCATCAATTTCATCTAAGAATTTTACCGTCCCACCCACCACAGGAATCGGAGCGTGTGAAGGGCGGACAATGGGAAGGTTCATTGACCTCAGGTGGGATTTTACAGTTTTGGTACGAGCAAGGCCATAAAATCCCGCCCTGTGCATCTGAGACAAGTGAATGAGACCTCACTTTTGTTAAACCATCCAGGTCCAGGGTAAGTGCGCGATACCAAATAACCTTCTTTATTTAAAACTCATAAAAAGCTTGCTACTGACTTATTGAATCATGGCAATCACTGAGGGTAAGAAAATGTACTCTACATACGTACAAGCATACTGATCACCGGCAATAAAAAAGAAGACATAAATTTTGTCTGTGACACAAGATTTCGATAAATGCACTTTCTGTAAACATGCTTTCTCTATTAATGTTCAAATGTTCTCTCAGGCTCTGGATCTAATTGCCTAATTCTGCTCCTAGTTCTTATGATTCTAATCTTTACTTCAAAGAAAAAAATTTGATTGTCTGCACTGTATAAAGATGAAATTTTTTTGTACTACTTGAATCCAGTTAGTAATGTGGGAGGGTTTAATGGGAAGAGGGTATCATAGCATTCATTGTGTGGAACCTTCCAAGCCTGCCAGCAAAGGAAAGCTAGGAGGAAACTAATCTGGCTTTGTGCCAAAATTAGCTTCCCAATGGCAAGATGAAATTCTGCAATGATATTCTCAAGACTTTAAGGTTGAGTCAAGCTTTCCCAGGAAGCCCTGTGTCAGCATCTCATGCATAGAGTCGTGCAGTCATCAAGTCATAGAGGTTTACAGCATGAAAACAGGCCCTTCGGCCCAACGTGTCCATGTCACTCAGTTTTTACCACTAAGCTACTCCCAATTGCCCATATTTGACCCATATCCCTCTACACCTATCCTACCCATGTAACTGTTGAAATGCTTTCTAAAAGACAAAGTTGTACCCACTTCTACTACTACCTCTGGCATGTTGTTCCAGACACTCATCACCCTCTGTGTGAAGAAATTACCCCTCTGGACCCTTTTGCATCTCTCCCCTCTCACCTTAAACCTATGCCCTCTAGTTTTAGACTCCCCTACCTTTGGGAAAAAATATTGACTATTTAACTTGTCTATGCCCCTCATTATTTCATAGGCCTCTAAAAGACCAGCCATCAGCCTTCTATGCTCCAGAGAAAAAAGTCCCAGTCTACCCAACCTCTCCTTATAATTCAAACCATCAAGTCCCAGTAGCATCCTAGTAAATCTCTTCTGTAATTTTTTAGCTTAATGTTCATTAAAGGGCCAGCTCTCCAGAATTAAGTTCCCTGCCTATCAGTAATTAGGATGTTCATATCTATGACTGCATAATAAGTGGCATTCACCCGGTGAGGTTGATGGCTCCCATGATGGGGAGCACTCAAAAATATCAGCTCCTTGACTGAGATCAGGTGCTGGTAGACCAAACCTATTTCTTATTATAAACCTGCACAGAGATTGGAAATGCAGAGAAGGCCAGAGGGAGTGTAAGTGGAGAGGAGATTGCACAGGAGATAAAGGACCAGCCGGAAACAGTGGGAGACTGTTTGGGGAAATGAAGGGTGACATTGAGGGAATGCAAGAGTGCAGGATGATGGGATGGGGAGAAAGCCATTGCCTGTTGGCTCTGCTGGGAGGGTCCTGTAGTTGGGTGGGGGAGCAGGTTTCCAGCTGGGATGGTGGGTCAGACATGTCCCGAGAGGTGGATGTCGGTGTTGTCCATGGTGGGGTCATAGGGCATGGACTGAGGGAACTGGACAGTGGAAGGAATAGTCACTGTGAGAGCAGGTGGAGTGGGTGGCGTGTGGGATGCATTAGGATGACAATTCTTGGGTAGTAGTCAGGTAGCTAAGGGGTTCATGGCAGGAGGGATTGGGGTGTCACAGAAACAGGTGAAACAGGTGGCTCAGATGATGGGAAAGTCAGGTCATGGTGGCATGGGGAGGGTGATTGGTGTTGGCTCAGAGGAGTCAGAGGGAATGTGGAGAGTGATAGTTATAGTTTTAAGGCCAATAGGAGTGTTTCAAGGGTGACAAAGGGGGAAGAAGAATGATCATATTGGGTGGTTCAAGGCTGATGGAGAAGGTTGTGTAGTGATAGGGAGTAGGCAGAAGGTAGTAGCGCATGTTTGAAATGGGATACATACCATTTCTGAAATGTTTCCTCAAACACACATGTGCTCTGGAAGTGCAGTCCTTAAAAATGGAAGGAAGGTCTTTTGGGGTCAATGAAGTTCAAGGCCAACACAATTGGCCAATGGGAGGACACCCTAATAATCCTGAGGCAACTGGATGAGAAGTACGCTCAGTTATCTTTTCCTCTCGATAGTAAAAACTACACAGCAGCAACTTTGCTCCCTGGGTCTGACAACATCGAGACCCCAGCAAGGTCAGGAGCTGTAGTAATCTCACCAGCCTGGATAATCTTCCAGTTCCCAGGTATTCATGTTCAAAAAAATGACAAAAACAGATCCACGTGACCATAAACTCAGCAATCTTACCTCATTACTGCAGCACGATGGCACAGTGGCTAGTACTGCTGTCTCGCAGCACCAGGGACCCAGGTTCGATTCCCAGCTTGAGTGACTGCCTGTGTGGAGTTTGCACATTTTCCCTGTGTCTGCATGGGTTTCCTCCGGGTGCTCCTGTTTTGCCCCAGAATCCAAAAGTGCGCAGGTTTGGTTGATTGGCTGTGTTAACTTACCCCTTAGTGTCAGGGGAATTAGCAGGGTAAATATGTGGGGTCACGGGGTTAGGGTTTGGGTGGGATTGTGGTCGGTGCAGACTCAGTGGGCTGAATGGCCTCCTTCTTCACTGTAGGAATTCTATGATTCTACTGAGTGCAATAATAGAAGCAATTATATGGAGTACTTTGAAGACTTAGCTACATGAGTAGGAGTGAGAGAAGTAAGAGAGAGAAAAAATAAATGGAAATATTAACTAAACCTGTAGGTTTGTGAGATGTTGCAGTATGTTTGCCTACATGTCAGTCACTGTACTGCAAAAGTGTTGTGTTGGTTGTAAGGCAAATTGGGATGGTCTAAAGATCGAATCAGACAATATATAAATTCCAGTTTGTTCCTCGTTTCTCTTTCTTGCTGTTCGTGTAGTTTAACAGACAAGAGTTGCCGTGAAGTAGAGATGAACAAGAATGCTGTGCAATTCTCAAATGAAGCCTGACAGCAAAGATCATTGCCAATTTAGGGATGTACACCAGCTCATTCCTTGTAGACCTACGTATGTTCACACGCACATACAAATGGTTTGGGCCTCTGGATTAGTAACAGCGGAACTTGTGTGCTTTTCTATCTCAGGCAGTTTAAGACTGACAAATAGTTCTGTCGTTTGCCAAAAACAGAAAAGTTATGCTTGGATCAGGATTTCTTTGGGATGCGGATAAAAATAGCCAATTTTCGGAATAGTTGTACTGTCGCCCAGCCTATCTTTCATTCACCAATTCAATTGCAGCAAACGCTGACCCGAGACATGCCTGACGCAGAGCTGGATGAGAAGGGCTGGCACGGTGGCACAATGCACTGCTGCCTCAATGCCAGGGACCCAGGATCAATTCTGGCCTTGGGTCCTTTCATGGGTTTCCTCCAGGTCCTCTGGTTTCCTCCCACAATCCAAAAGATGTGCAGACTAGGTTAATTGGCCATGCTAAATTGCCCCTTAGTGTCAGGGAGACTAGGAGGGGTAAATATGTGGGATTACAGGGATAGGACATGGGTGGGATTGTTGTCAGTGCAGACTTGATGGACCAGATGGCCTCCTTCTGCACTGTAGATTCTAAGAAGTGATTAACTTTGGCAAACATGTTTCCCACACGATCTCGACACCAAGTAGCCGGTATTTGGCACTGAGGGAAAATTGCAAATGTTGATGATTGGCTGATGGGGTTTTATATCTGAGGGTTGTAGATGGGAAATTCTACGCAGTACAGAAGGATGGAAAGCAATCACTAGGAGTGGATCAGATCGACTATTCATTAGTTTGGGATTATCTGACTAAACAAAACAAATTTGAAGTGGCACAGTGGTTAGCATTGCTGCCTCACGGCGCTGGGATCCAGGTTCAATTCCCAGCTCGGGTGATTGTATGTGTGGAGTCTGTATGTTCTCCTGCATCTGCGTGGGTTTCCTCCAGGTGCTCTAGTTTCCTCGCACGGTCCGAAGATGTGGAGCGTGATTTTCCTGGTCCGTCGCACTGTGCGAGTAGTGCAGCGTGCTGGGAAATGTCGGCTGGGCGTGGGGGGATGGGAGGTGGGGAGTGGGAGGGTGGGGAAGTGCAGGGGGAGGTGTAGCGGGATTCGTGACTGGCATCCAATATTAGTTGTCAGCTCAACAAAATTGGGTATCTCAAAGGCCAGTGGCTGAGGCCAACATTAATATGTCAAGGTGTTCTGGAATTGTCAACAACTCCTGCGTGTCTGGACCTCACAATGTACCTTTTCCAGATGATCTATCCTGAACCTGTTTACCCATTTTAGCCTGGTGCTCAGTCTCCAGGCTTTTTTAACCTTTTGATCTGTCTTGAACCTGTTTTACCTTTATGGTCAGTCTTCAGCCTACATTCTCAGCCTAATGGTCAGTCTCCCACCTGTTTTACATGATGGTTAGTCTCTCCAGCCTGTTATAGCCCAGTGGTCAGTCTCAAACCTATTTTATCTTGGTGGTCAGTCTCTTTGGGAAGGCAGGATCAGGATGTTGAACTCGATGATTGGCCCTGATCAAAATGGACGGTGGAGCAGGCTCGAAGGGCCGAATGGTCTACTTCTGCTTCCAGTTTAGATGTTTCTATGATTAGCCTCAGTCTTGTCCTTCGCACACTTTGGAACCACTCACCAGGATCATGAACAGACTGAGAATAGAGGAATACAAATGGATGCTCTAGTTAGGAACACATGATCGGAGCAGGCTTGGAGGGCTGAAGGGCCTGTTCCTGTGCTGTATTGTTCTTTGTTCTTTGTTCTCTGACCCAGAGTCAAGGCTGGTTTTATCCCTTCTCAAAACCGACAGTGCTGAGGCCAATTATAGTGTTCCAATTAGCAAAAAAAAACAGCCAGAAAACCAGGGAAGAAAACAAAAGGTCTGAATGTGCCAAAGTCAGTATAGATCAAATCACACAAAGCTCTCAGAAAGACTTAAGGACAGCAAATGTCTGAAAGAAAATGCTGGAAATGTTCAGTGTTCTAAATGAGAGGTTAACATATTTCAGTGGGCACCTGAGTGCAGAATCCCTGCCAGGTCTCTCAGATTATCCAATATGATCAGTGAGAACCACAGAAAGATTATAGTTTAAGTTGTTCTATTATGAGGTTTCTGCCACTCTCCAGTTCAACTCTCATCAACTCTTACCCCATGCACCCCGGGCATACTCCCTTTCACCTTCTTCTGTCTGGAAAAAGATACAAAAGTCTGAGGTCACGTATCAATCGATTCAAGAACAGCTTCTTCCTTGCTGCCATCAGACTTTTGAAAGGACCAACGTTACATTAAGTTAATCTTTCTCTACACCTTAGCTATGACTGTAATACTACATTCTGTACTCTCTCCGCCCCTTCTCTCCTGTGTACTTGTCTGTATAGCGAGCAAAAAACAATACTTTTCACTGTATTCCAATACATGTGACAATAATAAACCAAAAAGCTCTGCAGAAGTTCCAAGTGTCTTGTTTTAGGGCTGGTGTTAATGTAAATTGATTTGCATTCCAGACAAAAGCTCAGGGAACACAGATATAAAAAAGACAATATTACAATAACCATGGGAGACTTCAATAAGCAGGTGGACTGGGAAAATCAGGTAGGATCCCAAGAAAAGGAATTTGTGGAATGTTTAAGAGATTTTTTTTGGAGCAGCTTGTGACAGAGCCTAGTAGAGAACAGGCAATTCTGGATTTGGTGATGTGTAGGGAGGCAGACTTGATTAGGGAACTTAAGATGAAGGAACCCTTAGGGAGCAGTGACCACAATATGATAGAATTTACCCTGCAGTTTGAGAGGGAGAAGCTGGAATCAGATATAACGGTGTTACAAGTAAATAAAGGTAACTATAAAGGCATGGAAAAGGAACTGGCCAGAGTCGATTGAAAGGGAGAAGACAGTGGAACAGCAATGGCAGGAGTTTTTGAGAGTTATTCCAGAGGCACCACAGAAATTTAGGGAGGAGGAAACATGCTAAGGGGAGGCTGAGGCATCCATGGATAATGAGGGAAGTCAAGGACAACATAAAAGCAAAAGAAAAAGCATACAAAGTGGCGAGGATTAGTGGGAAGGAAAAGGATTGGGAAGCCTTTAAAAATGAGCAGAAGACAGCTAAAAAAGCAATAAGGAGGGAGAAGATGAAATATGAGGGTAAGCTAATTAGTAATATTAAAGAAGATAGGAAAAGTTTTTTCAATATATAAAAGGTGAGAAAGGCAAAAATAGCCATTGGACTACTGAGGCTGGAGAAATAATCATAGGAAACAAAGCAATGGCAGAGGAACTGAATGGTTACTTTGCATCAGTCTTCACAGTGGAAGACACCAGTGGGATGCCAGAGTTTCAGGAGAGTCAGGGGACACAAGTGAGTATAGTGACCATCACTAAGGAGAAAGTTCTGGGGAAACTGAAAGGCCTGAAGATGGATAAATACCTGGACTGGATCCTAAAAGAGATAGCTGAGGAAATCATGGAGGCATTGGTGGGGATCTTTCAGGAATCACTGGAGGCAGAGAGGGTCCCTGAGAACTGGAAATTAGTTAATGTAACATCGCTGTTTAAGAAGCAAGGGAGGCAGCAGACGGGAAATTATAGGCCGGTTAACCTGACTTCAGTCACCGGCAAGAATTTAGAGTCCATATTAAAGATAAGATTGCAGAGTACTTGGAGGTGCATGAACAAGTAGGACTGAGTCAGCGTGGCTTTGCCAAGGAGAGGTCATGCCTGACAAATCTGTTAGAGTTCTTTCAAGAGGTAACAAGGAAGTTAGATAAAGGAGAGCCAATAGACATGATTTATTTAGATTTCCAGAAGGCCTTTGACAAGGTGCTACATAGGAAACTGTTAAATAAGTTAAGACCCCATGGTGTTAGGGGTAAGATCCTGGCATGGATAGAGGTTTGGCTAACTGGCAGAAGGCAGAGAGTGGGATAAATGGCAGCCAGTGACTAGTGGTGTACCTCAGGGGTTGGTGCTGGGACCACAACTTTTCACAATATACATTAATGATTTGGAGGAAGGAACTGAAGGCATTGTCGCTAAGTTTGCAGGTGATACAAAGATATGTAGAGGGACAGGTAGTATTGAGGAAGCAGGTGGGGCTGCAGAAGGACTTGGACAGGTTAGGAGAGTGGGCAGAGAAGTGGCAGTGGAATACAATGTGGAAATGTGTGAAGTTATGCACTTTGGAAAGAGGAATGGCGGTATGGACTATTTTCTAAATGGGGAAATGCTTAGAAAATCAGAAACACGAAAGGACTTGGGAGTCTTTGTTCAAGTTTCTCTTAAGGTTAACATGCAGGTTCAGTCAGCAGTTAGGAAGGCAAATGCAATGTTAGCATTCATGTCAAGAGGCTAGAATGTAAGAACAGGGATGCACTTCTGAGGCTGTATAAGGCTGTGGTCAGACCGCATTTGGAGTATTGTGATCAGCATGTCTAAAGAAGGATATGCTGGCCTTGGAAAGGGTCCAGAGGAGGTTCATAAGAATGATCACTGGAATGAAGAGCTTGTCATACGAGGAACAGTTGAGGACTCTGGGTCTGTATTCGTTGGAGTTTAGAAGGATGAGGAAGGATCTTATTGAAATTTACAGAATACTGCAAGGCCTAAATAGATGTGGAGAGGATGTTTCCACTAGAAGGAAAAACTAGAACCAGAAGGCACAACCTCAGACTAAAGGGACAATCCTTTAAAACAGAGATGAGGAGGAATTTCTTCAGCCAGAGAGTGGTGGATCTATGGAACTGTTTGCCGCAGAAGGCTGTGAAGGCCAGGTCATTGATGTCTTTAAGACAGAGATAGATAAGTTCTTAATTAATAAGGGGATCAGGGCTTATGGAGGAAAAGCAGGAGAATGGGGATGAAAAAAATATCAGCCATGATTGAATGGTGAAGCAGACTCGATGGGCCGAGTGGCCTAATTCTGCTCCTATGTCTTATAGGTTCAAATTTCACCGTGGCAACTGGTAGAATTTGAAGCTTAATTAAGAAATCTGGAATTGAAAACTAGATTGTTGCAAATGTCTGTCCAGTTCACTAATTCCCCTTCTAGGGAAGGAAATTTGCCGTCCTTGCCTGGTCCGACCTATGTGTGACCCACAGCAATGTGGTTAACTCCCAAAACACCTTCTGATAGAAACATAGAAAATAGGAGGGGTAGGCCATTTGGCCCTTCGGGCCTGCTCCGCCATTCATTTTGATCATGGCTGATGATCAAATCCAATAACCTGATCCCGCCTGATCCCCATATTCCTTGATTCCTTTTAGCCCCAAGATCTACATGTAATCACAGGCTGTTGAGTTAATAGAAGGGAGGAAGGGAGAAAATCACTGGGTGACATGGTAGCACAGTGGTTAGCACTACTCCCTCACAGTGCCAGAGATTACTTGCAGCCTCAGGTCACTGTCCTTATGGAGTTTGCACATTCTCCCCATGTCTGCATGTGCTTCCTCCAGTTTCCTCCCACAGTCCCAAAGGTATGTGGGTTAGGTGGATTGGCCATGCTAAATTGCCCCATTATGTTAGGGAGATTAGCAGGGTAAATATGTGGGGTTACAAGATAGGGCCTGAATGGGATTGTTGTCAGTGCAGGCTCGATGGGCCAAATGGCCTTCTTCTGCATTGTGGGGATTCTATGATTCTAAGAAAAACCAGCTGATGGTGAGGAAAAGAGGCAATGGCTGTTTTTCAGAAACTGCAGATGGATTAATTTCTGAGAAGGTCAGGAGTGGCAGAGCTCTTGTGGTCCGGTTGAAAAAATTAGAAGTGATTTAAAAAAAAACTCCACGTAGAATTTTAAGGTAGAGAAAGGCACAAAGTGGGGGGGTGGGGGTGGGATAGCTCAGGTTGTCTGAAGTCCCCACTCGACAAGATCCAGTGAATGAGAATGAGTCGACAATTGAATGAATGAAGAAAAGGCACTAAAATATTGCATATTGCCTTGACATAAGCGTGTTTCTCTGCAGACACTGCGCGTCAGAGCAATTCATCACGGGCGGAAGACTTTAAGACTTTTTTGAGAGGTGCGATGGTTTTCAAAAGAAAATGATATCCTCGGCGACTTTGGCTAAATCTGTAAGAAATGTTCCAAATTTCCTGTGCTCTGGTTCATGAGAAGAATCAATATTTCTGGCATCAAAGACACGATTGCTCTTGAAGCTAGAAGACGCGCAAACTCAATTTCTTTTGTAAATGACAGAGTGCTTGTCTGTACCCAAACCGTGCTCAGATAATTCAAGCTTCTGCTGTAGGTTCGGAGGCGATATTACGGCTGCCCTTTAGCTGTGTAAAAGCCGGAGAGTTGCCAAACACATTGCCAGACGCCGCCTGACAAGGAAATAGCCCATCAGCTGGCCTGCATTCCTGTGCGTGCATACATCAGCATCATGGCGAATTGAGCCGGGTTTTAATGAATGACTGGCTGCACCAAGAGTCTCAATTACATCAGCAAAAATCTAAGTTTGAATCACAGAGATAAAGGACTCCTCTCGCTGACTCCAGTCAAGGCTTCCAAGTGTATCAGGCTTTGGAACTGTCAGTCTGAAGCCCCAACCGAGTCTGATCTTGGCAGCCGATCCATTCATCTCAGTGAAGAGACAGTGATGTGAAGTTTAATGAAAGTGGGGAATCGTGGAGCCGTCCTGCTGGAAGCTTCTTCATCGGGGTGACTGAAGACAAGCCAATGTTTGGACTCAACTTACTTCCGCTAGCAGCCAGCTCATATTCAATCAGCTTGCAATTGAAGGAGCACCAATTCTCCAGCTATTATTCCAGCATGGGGGCACAAAGAATAGAATCATAGAATCCCTATAGTGCAGAAAGAGGCCATTCAGCCCTTCGTGTCTGCACCGACCACAATCCCAACCAGACCCTATCCCTGTAACCCCACATATTTACCCCGCTAATCCCTCTGGATCAATGTAGCACAGCCAATCAACCGAACCCGCACAACTTTGGACTGTGGGAGGAAACCAGAGTACTCGGAGGAAACCCACGCAGACTCAGGGAGAATGTGCAAACTCCACACAGACAGTCACCCAAGGCAGGAATTGAACCCTGCAGTGCTAACCACTGTGCCACCATGCCACCCCTAAGTGGTTAACACTAATGCCTCACAGCGCCAGGGACAGGGTTCGATTCCTGCCTTGGGTCACTGTCTGTCCGGAGTCTGTATGTTCTCCCTGTGTCTGCGTGGGTCTCCTCTTGATGCTCTAATTTCCTCCCACAGTCCGAAAGACATGCTGGTTAAGTGCGTTGACTGTGCCAAATTGTCCCTCAGTGTACCTGAACAGGCGCTGGAGTGTGGCGACTAGTGGATTTTCACAGTAACTTCATTGCAGTGTTAATGTAAAACTACCTGTGACTAATAAATAATAAAAATAAATAAAAATGTATGCGGAAGCCCTGGCTGGGATTCTCTGCCCCTGTTTTCTGCAGGTGGGAAAGCCGGTAGGTATGGAAAATCTGACAGGAGTCCCCATTATGGTTTTTATGCCAGCTGTATTCCCATTCCGATTGTCCCTGAACACTCACACCCACCGCGCCCCCATCCACCACCAATGAAGCAATGGGGTTCCCGCCATGGTAAGATCAGGAACCTCATTACCATACATTTACACCTAATTAACGGACTTCCGCACTCTATTAGCACCCCCACCTTAGATAAGGGCAGCACGGTGGCACAATGATTATCACACGCTGCCTCTCAGTGCCAGGGACCCGAATTCAATTTCGCCCTTGGGTGATTGTGTGGAGTCTGTCCGCTTAGTTAAAAAAATGATCAAATTCCATCCCATGAATTTATTGATGAAGATTGCTATTTTTGGTTCGCTACCTTAGTGGGCCAGTTTTCCCCTGCATGAGAAGTATCCAGGACCCAACAAAACCTATGATTTAAACTATCACTCAGTAATAAGGGAGCAGTGGTGGATTAACCATTAGGCTGAGTAGGCTTAACCCTAGGGGCCCGGAAGGGAGTTGGGGGGGCCCGGGAGCCACATTCAGAAGTACATTCAAGACCAATCAGATGATGATGTCACTGTCACTGGGACGTATCGAGCTCTGGCAGGAGATTGACTGCACGAGGTGTATCCAAATACGTACATTTGCTTTAGAATTTATCTGTCCTTAATGATCACTAACTGTTCAGGTGAGCATTCATTTTAGGCACTGAAAAGGATCAGAATCTATTTGCGTTCAACAATGAACAATGAGAAACTTAGTCATCTGGCACTCTCCACATTGAATCAGATATGCTTCAATCTGTTGATTTATGTGCTATTATCGACACTTTTGTAAACCAAAAAACACGGAAGCTTTTTAAAGTACAAATGTAAAGAAAATGAAAAATAAATGAATAAAAGGGCTGTAATTGATTCATATCACTTTATGATATTATACATGTAGTACATCATACTTGGTACAATGATATAAGTTATCTAACGTCACTTAACATCATTTTATTCTATTCAACGAAGGTGGGGCAGGGGGCAAGGTCAGGGACCTTACTAAAGCTCAGCCTAGGGGTCCGGGTGGTAGTTAATCTGTCATTGTAAGGGAGTATTGTGCTGTTGCTTTGACTGTCTTTTTGATGCAGTGTCTGCTCCTGTAGGTGGACAACACGATTTCTGGGCACTATTCAAAAATGGAGCCAGGGTTTCTCCATGTGGGTTCTCCACTGGGAGGAACTAGCTAACTTGGTCATTCATCTCATTGCTGTTTGTGGGATCTTGCTGTGCTTGTCTATATAGTGTAAGTGACTGAACATCAAAAGTACTACCCAGCCTTTGTCTTTTCACTTTGTGGTATGAGAATCACAGAGTCTTGGAAAATAGGAGCAGCAGGAGGCCATTCGACCCTATGAGCCTGCTCTGCCATTGGTTGATCACCCAACTCAATAGCCTGATCCCTCCTTCTCCTCATATCCTTTCATCTCTTTAACCCCACGAGATATGTTTAACTCCTTTTTCGAGACATACAATGCTTTGGCCTCAACTGCCTTCTGTGGTAGCGAATGTTTTGGACTACAGTTAAATATAATGATTTTGCCATTGCTATTTACATCTCCAGGCCTATCTTTGGTCTCTTCCTTGTCCCTTTGCCATCTTCTGTTCCTTGCACAATTATCACTGCTGTCATTTAATCATACTGGCATTTGAACCTATTACAGATCACCACCACCACCCCTCCACCCCCACACCCCCGCCCCAACCCCATTGTTGCTCATAGAGTCATAGAGATTTACAGCATGGAAACAGACCCTTCGGCCCAACTTGTCCATGCCGCCCCTTTTTTTTAAAACCCCTAAGCTAATCCCAATTGTCTGCATTTGGTCTATATCCCTCTATACCCATTGTACCCATGTACCCATCTAAATGCTTTTAAGACAAAATTGTACCCGCCTCTACTACTACCTCTGGCAGCTTGTTCCAGGCACTCAGCATCCTCTGTGTGAAAAAATTGCCCCTCTGGACATCTTTGTATCTTTCCCCTCTCACCTTAAACCTATGTCCTTTAGTTTTAGACTCCCCTATCTTTGGGAAAAGATATTGACTATCCAGCTGATCTGTGCCCCTCATTATTTTATAGACCTCTACAAGATCACCCTTCAGCCTCCTACGCTCCAGAGAAAGAAGTCCCAGTCTATCCAGCCTCTCCTTATAACTCAATCCTTCAACTTCCGGTAGCATCCTAGTAAATCTTTTCTGCACTCTTTCTAGTTTAATAATATCCTTTCTATAATAGGATGACCAGAATTGCACACAGTATTCCAAGTGTGGCCTTACCAATGTCTTGTACAACTTCAACAAGACGTTCCAATCCCTGTATTCAATGTTCTGACTGATGAAACCAAGCATGCCAAATGCCTTCTTCGTCACTCTGTCCGCCTGTGACTCCACTTTCAAGGAACTATGAACTTGTATCTCTAGATCTCTTTGCTCTGTAACTCTCCCCAGTGCTCTACCATTAACTAAGTAAGTCCTGCCCTAGTCCAATCTACCAAAATGCATCACCTTGCATTTGTCTAAATTAAACTCCATCTGCCATTCGTCAGCCCACTGGCCCAATTGATCAAGATCCCGTTGCAATTGGAAAAAATTTTCTTCACTGTCCACTATGCCACCAATCTTGGTTCATCTGCAAACTTATCAACCATGTCTCCTATATTCTCATCAAAATCATTAATATATATGACAAATAAGAGTGGACCCAGCACTGATCCCTGAGGCAGCACTTTTCCAGCCCACTATCGACCTTTGCTGATACCCGGGAAATTGTAGCTCCATGAATTCTGTTTCTTTCTCCACAGATGCTGCCCGACTTGCTGATCGAGTGATCACATCATTTCCAGCTTTGATTTGCAACAATGGCTTTGCTCTTGAAATCAAACTGCTGACGCTCCAGATTCAGCTGCATTGAGTTAAACTAACTGTAGCAGCAGCTGGCAGATTGCCCAGACACTGGATATTCTCCGAAGGTCAGCAGGCTAGAGGTAGGTAGCGTTCCATGCCTTTACTGTCCTATTTCCCTTTCTATTTCCTTTCTCCTTAATCCCAGTAGCAACTCAATCTGGACCTGTCACAAACTTTTTCTTAAACAGTTTTCAAAGTCTCCTTCCCCACAAAGGAAGAGATGGAGGAAGTTTCAGAGGGATTTTCAATGTGGAGGACAGCATGCATTTAGATACAGGTGGGTGGGGATTTAAATCAGAGAATCCCTATCATGCAGAAAGAGGCTATTCAGTCCATCGAACCTACACTGACAACAATCCCACCCAGGCCTTATCCCAGTAACCCATGCTAGTCTCCCTGACACTAAGTTGCACGGCCAATCCATCTGGAAACTCCTCTCTAACCCACTTACCATCCTGACTTGGAAATATATCTCCATTCCTTCACTGTCGCTAGGTCAAAATCCTGGATCTCCTTCCCTAACAGCATGTGGATGTATCTAAATCACATGGACGGCAGCGGTTCAAGAAGGCAGCTCAGCACCACCTTCTCAAGGGCAATTAGGGATGGACAATGAATACTTGCCTAGCCAATGATGCCCATAGCCCTTGGATGAAAAACAAGAATGGAGTTGCCCTCCATCTCACCCAACTAGCATGGCATTCTGCTGCTGCTTCCAAGCTGAATGGCTTCATGCTAACCCTCCAGCTTTGAGAGCCAGTTCGCTATTTTTCATTGGATGATGAACTTGCCCTCTGGTCTTAATTGGTCAAATCAAGTAAGTGACTGTTTTTCCATTCATCCGTGCGACATGGGCATCGCTGGTTGGGCCCGCATTTATTGCCCATCCCTAGTTGCCCCAGGGCAGTTGAGAGTCACTCATATTATTATAGCTCTGGAGTCACACATAGGCCAAACCAGATAACTCTTAATTCATTCGATTCTTAATTCCTGCCGTGGTGGGATTCGAACCCAGGTCCCCAGAACATTAGCTGAGCTTAATGATAATACCACTAGGCCATCGCCTCCCTGTGCAATGCAGGCTTCTGAGCCCCATTTGAGTCTGATAGTGGGACAGATAGAATCATGGAATCCCTGCAGTGCAGAAAGAGGCCATTTGGCCCTTCGAGTCTGCACTGACCACAATCCCAACCAGGCCTTATCCCCATAATACCATGCATTTACCTTACCCCTTACTCTGAGGGGCAATTTAGTACGGCCAATCCACCTAATCCACACATCTTTGGACTGTGGGAAGAAACTGGAGCACCCGGAGGAAATCCATGCAGACATGGGGAGAATGTGCAACTCCTCACAGACAGTGATCCAAGCTGGGAATTGAACCTGGGTCCCTAGTGCTGTGGGGCAGCAGTGCTAACCACTGCGCTGCCATGCTGCCTCATGGGATGGCATGGGGTGGCATTTTCCCCATGAAGCCCATGGGGGAAAGCCCTATTCACTTTGTGTTCAACAGCTTTTATTCACAACACTTTAAAATGTCCACTTCTGCTCCAGGTTCCAGTCCTTTCTACAGCTTACTTTCCTCTGAGTCCACACCCAGGCTTAACCAATCAAGCACAGCGAGCATCACTTGTATACAGACTCGCATAATCTAACATGGAACAATCAAAAAATTAATTCTGACAGTTAACAACTTTGCCCCAAGTGAGTATTCATTAAGGCTAGAAACATGTAAAGGGGAAAGGTTTTGTGAATACTTTATTCTGGATAAACGTTCCTTCTGTGAATTCCTTGGTATGAGCATCATTTGGACTTCCCCTACTTTATACCCAGCCCGACCTTTCCCTTTGCAAGCAGAGGCACTTAATCTCCATTATTCTTCTGAGAAGACTGATGAATTCCACAAACCCGCGAGCCGGCTGGAATAAAATGTCAGGAACGAAGCAGGTTATTACAGACAAAAATGAAAAATATAGCCCGCTCTGCACCTGCCCCGCATGTTATCGAGCAGGTGGGAATGCTGCACTCACCAGATAACATTCAAGGACACAACTGTGGCGGAACAGCACCCAGTCAGTGAGGCCGATACTAAAGACACAGTGGCTTTATATGAATTCTGAGCCATTGTGTGTATGTGTGTTGTGGGGGGGGGGGGGGGGGGGGGGGGGAGCGGGGTGGTTGGAGTGAAGGCATGTTTACATTCCAGTATTGTCTGCCTTTAAATAGAAGCAACAGAAAGAACAAATGACACTGGATGTGCAATTCGACCCTGCCGGTTATTTTTATCCATTATTCATAATGCAACTTTATCAGAGTTACCCGACCCTCTCCCATCTCCACACCCCCCCTCCCCTCCCCGTTTTCCACATGCATTCATTAGAGGCAATATCTGAACAAAGTGCTCAATAGAAGCCATTGCATTTCTTTATCTAGCCAGCATCCAGCGTGCCAGGCCCCATCCAATTAATTTTGTTGTATTGATTACGCTACAGTTCAAAGTCATCATTTTCATTAGAAATCCATGTGTCGGTGCTGTTAATTTAAATTACTTTTCTTTTGCGTCCATCTGTTTAGCAGCTGGGTGCCCCTCTCTCTCTCTCTCTTTCTCTTCCACAACATCCACTGACTATTTCTGATATAATCACATAACACTGCCTCTGTATTCTTCCCGTGGACACAAATTAAAATTCCAAAACAAAGTGTTCCCCTTCACAGGCTGCCTGTCAGCTCTGAGTTCTCATCAAGAGTGTTTCTTCCCGGTGACAGTTTGGGTCTTTTTTAATGGAATGACCCGTAAAGGTTTAATGCCATAGATTCATTCTGTCAGGATGTACCAGTCAAAGAATTCTGTCGCTTACTTGGGTCAGAAGACACTTCTGCATTACTGTGTGGGTTTTCTTTATATGCCTCTGTCCATGGCACCTCTGCAGTTGTGCCTGGCATTGTGCTTAAAGCAGCTGAACAGACTGAATGCCTATTGCGCCCAGCGGTATAATGAATAGACATCGTTTAGAAAGCATTTTTGCCTTTTCGTGAACTCCCTGGGCACGATTTTACGGCCTTGCTTGTCCCGAAACCATAAAATCCCGCCAAAGGTCAACAGATCTTTCTGTTGTCTGTTTCCCACCTGCTCCAATTCCCGTGGTGGACAGGGTGGTAAAGTTCCGGCCTCTGATTCCGCAAGTGTTGAACAAATTCCCTACGGCGCATCGCATGAACATTTCTTTGTGGGTGATCGCGATTGAAAGGTGGCACAGTGTTTAGCACTGCTCCCTCACAGTGCCAGGGACCCCAGGTTTGATTCCGCCTCAGGTAACTGTGCGAGTCTGTGCAGTCTCCTCGTGTCTGCGTGGGTTTCCTTTGGGCGCTCTGGTTTCTTCCCACACTCCAAAGAGTCAAACACTTCGCTGTGGGCCTGAAGTCATGTGTGGACCAGATCAGGTAAGGATGGCAGAAAGTGAATCTAATGGGTGATTACCACAATCATTCTCATGCTCCCCATTACTAAGACTAGTTTGATATTCCAGATTCTATCAATAAAATTTAAATTCCACGAGCTGCCATGCTAAGAATAGAACCCATGTCTGGGCCTTCTGGATTGCCAGTCCAATGACATTGCCACTGTGCCACTGTCTTGCAGCATGGGGCCTTGTTTTGACATCTCAACCAAAAGACAGCATGTCTGACAGTGCAGCAGTCCCTCAGTACTGCACTGGAGTGTCAGCCTTGATTTTTGTGCTTGATCCCTGGAGTGTGTTATGACTTATGATGCACTTCTGAGAAGCCATACCAAATCCCCCAAAGGGGAATACCTTGTTTTGTAATCTGTTGTAAATGTTTGGGATGGTGTGCAAACTGTTCTTCATTCATGTTCAGTGGTACATTAACCTGGCACTCTCTTTAAATTGGCAATTAATGAGTTATTTATTTAACAATCGGGAACTTTAACGAAACAAGTAATATATCAATTAAAGTAAGATACCACTGGAACGCCATTCAAATAAAAAGGTCCATTTATTACCAAAAAAAAACAGATTTAAATCCGACTCAAAAAAATAAAGAACCAGGTGTTTTGGCTTTGGAAAACATTTGGAGTTCTTCTATTGATTCCACAGTCTGCAAGCTCTTCCTGATTTTGGTACCTTTCGTTAGATCGATGGAGAGTTCTCCTAAGAGATATTGTTAAGCTGGCAGGATGCTGCTCTTACCCTTTATAGGTGTTGAGAGGTGGCAGCTCTTCAGTTGAATTGCAGGCAGGAAGTTGAGTTCCTCTTTATAACCGTGATGATCTATTAATTTCCTACACCACGATTGGTCTGATGTTGTCAACAACAGCAATTTCAAATTTGATAGGTTCCTGACAGTGTCTTCTTTAAACTGATAGGCTGCTGAATCCAAAGCTTGCAAAGCCTGTTACTGAGGCAACCCTTGGTCCTTGATACAAATGTTTCAAGCTGTGTACCTTGTGTTTTAAACATCCAAGCACTGACACAAAACTAGCTTTTAAAGGGACTGCACTTCACAAACTCAGCTTCACAACAAGTGGGTCTTGAACCCAATCATCTATGAGACTCAGAGGTGGGAGTGCTGCTCACTGACCCTTGGTCGATACACATGTCTTCCCACAGCATCAAAGCATGGGGGGCCCCCCCCACCTCCCCACACCCCAACGCCAACGATGTGTGTGTGTGTGTGTGTGTGTGTGTGTGTGTGTGTGTGTGTGTGTGTGTGTGTGTGTGTGTGTGTTCAATGGGAAATAGGGACCAGCTCTCCAGGCGGCTGGACACGAGTTGCACATCTGTGGGAGGCTCATGGTGCGGCTTTACTGCAGCGAGACAAGGATGTCCCCTTTGGTTGGATTGGGACAACACTGCCAACCACATCCCACACCTGCCAATCCAGTAGCAGAGGAGCAGAAGCAAGATTTTTTACACATCACGCCACACACTGGCACAGCAGCAGAGTCTGAGGGTGAGAAACACCAGGCACACACAAACTACAGGGGCTTTGATTAAGCTTAGAGCCTGCTGGAAAGTTGTAATAAAATTGTAAAAAAAGTACACCCCTACCTCGTATGACCTACACATGATTCCAGAAGCACGGGAGGCAGCTGATTCTTAATGGTGGTCTCAGCAGTATTGTCCCAAACCCGAGAAGAAACACAATAAAAATTCTGACCTGACTGATTCCTGCCCATTGTCCAAAAATCACCTGAGGTAGTGATCCCGGTATTAGACTGGGGTGGGCACAGTAAGAAGTCCCACAACTCCAGGTTAAAGTCAAACAGGTTTATTTGGAATCATGAGCTTTCAGAACGCTGCCCCTTCATCAGGTGAGTGAAGAGTTGGGTTCACAAACACGGCAAATGTATAGACAAAGGCACAACTGCAAGGTAATGTTGGAATGCGAGTCATAACAGGTAGTCATTTGGCTTAAGCCAAATGGTGGGGTTACACGTAGTGTGACATGAACCCAAGATCCCGGTTAAGGCTGTCCTCGTGTGCAGAGCTTGCTATCAGTTTGAAGGCCGCCTTAGAGAATGCTTACCCAAAGAATGTTTACAGTTCATATCACACTACATGTAACCCTCACCATTTGCCCTGGACTTGCAAAATCCCACTAATTGTCCTGGCTTGAGACAATTCACACCTCTTTAACCTGTGATTATCCCTCTCTCCAGTCACATTGTCTGTACCTGTAGAGGCTTGATTACCTGTCAAAACTCGCATCCTAACCATTATCTTGCAGTTGTGCCTTTGTCTATATATGCTGTGCTTGTGAACCCAACTCTCCACTCACCTGATGAAGGAGTAACGCTCTGAAAGCTCATGCTACCAAATAAATCTGTTGGACTTTAAGCTGGTGTTGTGAGACTTCTTACAAAAACCACCTGCATTTGAAGGAATGTCTATCCATGTGCAGTGTCTAAAACATGGATAAGTTCTCCCTTGACATTTCTATTTGGTTGCAAGTCAATGTGCTGGGAGAGGTGGCATTGTCACTGGGCTACTAATCCCAACACCCTGATGTTCTGGGTCCCAGGTTGAAATCCCACTATGGCAGATGGTGAAATTTTAATTCAGTAAAAATCTAGAATGAAAGGCCTAATGATGACCATGCATTGATTGTTGTAAAAGCCTATCTAATTCACTAATGCCCTTTTAGGGAACGTAAGAACCACGTACCAACTGACTCAAAAACAGCTTCTTCCCTGCTGCCATCTGACTTTTAAGAAGACCTACCTTATATGAAATTGATCTTTCTCTACACCCTAGCTATGACTGTAACACTACATTCTGCACTCGCTTCTTTCTTTCTCTATGAATGGTATGCTTTTTCTGTATAGCGCACAAGAAACAGTACTTTTCACTGTCTCCCAATGCACAGTAACTTCATTGCAGTGTTAATGTAAGCCTACTTGTGACTAAGAAATAAACTTTGCACTTTATATTAAGCAATCCCTTAGAAAGAAGAAAGGCAATCAAAATGAGGAGTGCCGCTCACCTGATGAAGGGGCTGCGCTCCGAAAGCTTGTACTACCAAATAATCCTGTTGGACTTTAGCCTGGTGTTCTGAGACTTCATACTGTGCCACCCCAGTCTAACACCAGCATCTCCGCTTCATAAAATGGTGAGTGATAGATCAGTCGTGTGAATTTACTCATTGCAAAGGGTTGTAAAATTTTGCAATGTGGGACAATGAATAAATGGTAAATTGGAGTACTGGACAATGACGGGCCAAGTGCCAAATCTGAAGTCTAAATCCAAATGGTACAAATTGGATCAGAATCCAAAGCGTCTGAAAATCCTGAACTCAGTCCAATATTGTAGTCAGGTCCAATTAGAATCAGCTCTATTTTTTCTTGCAAGTTCATATATAGGCAAAATATCAAGTAAAATCTGGCTGGCTGGCACATTGCCTGGGCAATCTACTGGCATCAGTAGGTGTTGTGCAGGATTACCTAGTGATTGACCTTCCTCACTTGCAGATCTCCACTAATTCTATGAGAGATTAGCCATTAGAGCAGTGGGCCGGAGCGCCGATCAGCTGTGACAGTAACACACTAGCTGGCGCAGATTGTGAGGGGCATATTGTACTCAATGGAGACAGAAGATCAACCTTCTCAGAGTTGGAAGCATTCCTTTTTATTCAGTCGTAGAGCAGACAGGAGTTGCCAAAGTAGGTTCTCACACAGGGATCATGTCTTCTGGAGCACATTCCAACGTGCCACAGGCAAAGGGATTCAGTGCTGCAGCAACCACCTCACGTTACCTAACCACATTGTGGTGGTTGATGAGTGCTTGTATTTTCTCTGGATAAGCCCATCTTCCTGAAATGACTGCTCCTATTATTAATGGTTGAAGGTTTAACACATTCATCAGACATTCCTCTATCTGTAATTTCAGCAGTGCTACTAACTCAGTATTATCAAAAAAAGAATAACGTCTGCATTAAAATAGTGAACAGAGAAGTGGCATGCAACAATAACTTGTGTTTACAGAGCGCCTTAAAGATAATTAAACAACCTGGGGAGGCTTATCGTAGAACAAAATTTGACATTGAACCACGTAAAAACATAGAAACTAGAAGCAGAAGGAGGCCATTCAGCCCTTCAAGCCTGTTCTGCCATTCATTTTGACCATGGCAGATCATCACATTCAATATCCTGATCCCACCTTCCCCCCATATCTCTTGATCCCTTATTAGCTATAACTAATTTATTCTTGAAATCAGACAGGGTGGAATTTTTCCCATGGGAATTGTAGTGGGCTGGCCAGGACCATGCAAAGGTCTGTTGACCTTGGTTGGGATTTTTCCGGTCTTGGGGTGAGTGCAACCGGAAAATCCCATCCATAATGTTATGGCTCCAACTATTTTCTGTGGTACTGAATTCCCAGATTTACTAGTCTCTGGGTGAAGAAATTTCTCCTCATCTCAGTCCTAAAAGGTTTATCCCATATCCTCAAACTATGACCCCTAGTTCTGGACTCCCCCACCATCAGGAATACTCTTTCTAAATCTGTTGAAATTTTATTAGTTTGTATGTGATCCCCTCTCACTCTTCTAAACTCCAGTGAGCATAATCTGAACCGACTTAATCTCTCCTCATATGACAGACCTGCCACCCCAGGAATCAACCTGGTGAACAAGGGCATAAAACCAATGTTTGGGCAAAGAGATAAGTCTTAGAGGAGGAAAGAGCAATAGAGAGGTGGAGAGCAAGTTGCAAATTCCAGCATTCAGACCTTTTGCAGTACAGCTACCTGCAGGAGAACAATTGATGTCATGGACAATCAAGATAATTGACATCATAGGAACCATACAGTGCAGAATGAGGCCATTCGGCCCATCCTGTCTGCACCAACAGCAATCCCACCCAGGCCCTATCCTCGTAACCCCACATATTTACCCTGCTAATCCTTCTAACCTACACATCACAGGGCACTAAGGGACAATTTAGCATGGCCAGTGCACCTAACCCACATGCCTTCGGAATGTGGGAGGAAACCAGAACACCCGAAGGAAACCCACGCAGACACGGGAAAATGTGCAAACTCCACGCAGACATTGACCCGAGCTGGGAATCGAATCCAGCTCCCTGAAGCTGTGAAGCAATAGTGCCAACCATGTGCCACTGTGCGCCCAGGGTCACGAGTAACTTTGAGATTTGTAGGGCTTAAGGAGATTGTTGGGATAGGGTATATGGAGGGACTTACAATATTGAGAATCTTAAAATTGAGTTGTTGTTTAAACCGGGAGCCAGTGTAAGTCAGTGAGCACGAGGATGGTTGGTGAATGGAACTTGTTGTCAGTTAGGGCACAAGCAGCGAAGTTCTGGAGGGCCTCAGGATTATGGAGTGGAGAATGTGGGAGGTCAGCCAGGAAAGCAATGAGTATTCAGACACAAACAGAGCAAGCAGTAATATCCAGGTTAATGCTGTCATGATGAAAGAAGCACTTTATCCCTGATGGAATGAATGCTGCAATCCTGAGGGAAAACAGAGAGGAAATAGCACCAAATGGAGGGTTAGGCATAAGAGGCCAGAGTCAGAGGACTAAAGGGCATGAGAGAGGTTCTGGAAGCTGGTGGAGGCTGCCGCAGTGAAATGCCAGCAGATTGAAGAGATTTTTCAAAGTTGCAAGTGAAGATTTGAAATGCAATTCTTTGAGTTTGGTGGATAGGCCGGTATTCGTGGGTTGATGAAGAAAATAGAGATGATCAGCACCTCCAGGATTCACAGCAAAATATGATGATTTATTGATCAACATTCATAATGCACGGCACAGGGGCACAGTGGTTTGCACAGAGAGTGACCCAAGCTGGGAATCGAACCCAGGTCCCTGGTGCTGTGAGACAGCAGTGCTGAGTCTGCACGTTCTCCTTGTATCTGGGTGGGTGTCTTCTCGCTGCTTCAATTTCCTCCCACAGTCTGAAAGGCGTGCTAGTTAGGTGCATTGGCTGTGCTAAATTCTCCCTCAGTGTATCCGAACAGGTGCAAGAGTGTAGCAAGTAGGGGATTTTCACATGGGTAGAGGATTGGTAAACTAACAGAAAGCAAAGAGTGGGGGTAAATGGGTGTTTTTCTGGTTGGTGATCAGTGACTAGTGGTGCGCCTCAGGGATCAGTGTTGGCACCACAATTGTTTACAATTTACATAGATGATTTGGAGTTGGGGACCCAGTGAAGTAAGTCAAAATTTGCAGATGACACTAAGATGGGTGGAAGATCAAAGTGTGCAGAGAACACTGAAGTTCAGCAAAGGGATATCGATAATCTAAGTGAGTGGATAAGGGTCTGGCAGATGGAGTACAATGTTGGTAAATGTGAGGTCATCCATCTTGGTAGAAATAACAGCAAAATGGACTATTATTTAAATGATAAAAAATTACAGCATACTGCTGTGAAGAGGGACCTGGGTGTCCTTGTGCAGGAATCACAAAAAGTTGGTTTGCAGGTGCAGCAGGTAATTAAGAAGGCAAATGGAATTTTGTCCTTCATCGCTAGAGGGATGGAGTTTAAAAACAGCGAGATTATGTTGTTGCTGTATAAGGTGCTGGTAAGGCCACACCTGGAGTACTGTGTACAGTTTTGATCTCCTTACTTGAGAAAGGATATATTGGTACTGGAGGGGGTGCAGAGGAGATTCATTAGGCTGATTCTGGAGTTGAGAGGGTTGGCTTATGAGGACAGACTGAGTAGACTGGGGCTATACTCATTGGAATTCAGAAGACTGAGGTGAGATCTTTTAGACACTTATAAGATTATGAAAAGAATAGGTAAGATAGAAGCAGGGAGGTTGTTTCCACTGGCAGGTGAAACCAGAACTAGGGGGCATGACCTCAAAATAAGGGGGAACAGATTTAGGACTGAGTTGAGGAGGAATTTCACCCAAAGGGTTGTGAATCTGTGGAATTCCCTGCGGAGTGAAGCAGTTGAGGCTACCTCATTGAATGTTCTTAAGACAAGGCTAGATAAATTTTTGACCAGTAAAGGCATTAAGGGTTATGGTGAGTGGGCAGGTAAGTGGAGCTGAGTCCACGAGATATAGACAAAAGGTAGAAGATGGATTGGAATGAGGCACTCACTGAGTGTTAAAATGGGCGGCGCGGGCTTGTAGGGCTGAAGGGCTTGTTTCCTGTGCTGTGTTGTTCTTTGTTCCCTGGAAAGGTCAGCCATGATCTTATAGAATGGCGGAGCAGGCTCGAGGGGCCAGATGGCTCTTAGTTCTTATATTCCCAGTAATTTCACTGCAATGGTAATGTAAGCCTACTTGTGACACGGATAAATAAACTTAAAAAAAAGCTTCAAGGATTACTCCATTCACGGAGGGTAACGTTTGTAGTGTGGACTTGTTGGTTGATGCAGAGTAGACGATATTGACATTCTATGTTGAATGGCCAGAGTGCAACCCTAGAGAAAGTCCGCAGTCTCAAAGGCAGTGTGAAAGAATCAAGCATAATCTGTCAAATAACCGTGCTGTGGGATCGCTGGAGCTTTTGGTGTGCTGGATGTGGGTTGAATTTTTAGTTCACCTTTGAGGTAATGTAGTGGTGCAAGCAGCTCTTGAGGAAGGTGAGCAACTCCAGTGGGTCAAGAGGAGTCAAACCCTGTGGAAATCTTCCATTGTGCTTTCGGTTTTTGTTGCAGTGGGAGATTAGCTCAGAAGTGACTAGCTTTGATCATCAGACACTGCGCAACAGCAAGTAGGCATCAAAGGATTTCAGTTCCCTCATTCCTCCGCTGCTTTTATTGCTTTGAAATTCAATCAGTTTGTGTAAGCCTGATCACTTAATAAGAAGGTCCCTGCGGTTTAGGAGATAGGAATTCACCCTTGGGTAGATTCGCACCCTGCCAAGGAAGACTTCAGGTGATTAGATGGAGGTGAAGGTGGGGCTGGGGCTAAGCCTCTTTAGCGTTCTGCTAGCTGGGTGCAGAAATGGAGTGCCAGAGGCCAGCTCACTGTCTCCACCCCCTGGAAAATCAGGAGGATCAGCCTTTAGGGCAGTTCTTGAGGGGTGGGTGTCCAATTTGTAGATTGGGGGGCAGTGGTGGGGGAGGGGTGGTGGTGGATAGCAGATGCACTTTTACTCCTCTAGGCCCCTCAGAAGGGAAGTCAAATTTACCAGCTGGTTCCTCATCCACTGGACTGACAGTGGATGGTGACCACCCCCCACCCCCACCAAGTTGCTCTGTGGCAAACAGAGTCCTAATTATTACATTAGGCTGCCATTAAAGGGCTCGGGTGAGCATATTCATCAGGCCTTAGGTAGGAGGGAGTATAGGGATTGCAATATGCTTGAAGTTTATTTATCAGTGTCTCAAGTAGGCTTACATTAACACTGCAATGAAGTTAGTGTGAAAGTCTCCTGGTCGTCACACTCCGGCACCTGTTCAGGTACACTGAGGGAGAATTTAGCATGCTTCAATGCATCCTAACCGGCACACTGTGGAAGGAAACCGGAGCACCCGGAGGCAATCCACACAGACACGGGGGGAATGTGCAAATTCCTGACAGACAGTCACCCAAGCCGGGAATCGAACCCGGGTCCCTGGCGCTATGTGGCAGCCGTGCTAACCACCGTGCCGCCCAGTGATGGCCACAGTAATGGTGAAAAATGTATAGCAGTTCATGTCCACCTTTTTGAGTGCTGGGCACTTTTGACCCACTTCAGTAAATGGAAGGCCTCATAATGTCCCCCTTTGACCTTTTCAGATTCTAAAATAACCAAGATGTTATGAATTCTGCAGCTTTGGTAATAATTGGCAGTGACACTTGTGCCATATTTAAGAAGCTGGACTGCCATAAACCCAGCATAACTGAGGTTTGGAACATTAGGGGCATTTATTTTTCAAACAAGAATGGGCCCTTTGGGAGAACATGTGTGAGCTGATCATAGAGTTCCTATAGTGCAGAAGGAAGCCATTCAGCCCATCGACTCTGTACCTACAACAATCCCACCTGGGCCCTATCCCCATGTATTTACCCTACTAGTCCTCCTCAGGCTAAGAGGCAATTTATCATGACCAATCCACCTAACCCACACATCTTTGGAGTGTGGGAGCAAACCCACGCACACACGGGGAGAATGTGCAAACTCCACACAGACAGTGATCACAGGCGGGAATCAAACCCAGGTCCCTGGCGCTGTGAGGCAGCAGTGCTAACCACTGTGCCACCGTGCCACCCCGTGATGCACCATTTTTCTAGTTGTGCCATTTTTCTTTTGCATTATCAGTTGAACATAGGCCACTGGAGACAATGTAGTTTCAACATTTAAATCCTCAGCAATCAATCTCCAGGCACCATCTCATTAGGTTCCTCATCTGTCTCAGTAACAGAGTCAGAAAACAGAAATTCAACAGTTTGATTTGATTTGATTTATTATTGTCACATGTATTATTAACATCGTAAAAAGCATTGTTTCTTGCATGCTATACAGACAAAGCATACCGTTCATAGAGAAGGGAATGACAGAGTGCAGATTGTAGTGTTATGGTCATAGCTAGGGTCTAGAGGAAGATCAACTTAATGCAATATAGGTCCATTCAAAAGTCTGACAGCAGTAGCGAAGAAGCTGTTCTTGGGTCAGTTGGTACATGACCTCAGACTTTTGTATCTTTTTCCCGATAGAAGAAGGTGGAAGGGAGAATGCCCAGGGTGCGTGGGGTCTTTAATTATGCTGGCTGCTTTGCTGAGGCAGCGGGAAGTGTAGACAGTCAATGGATAGGAGGCTGGTTTGCGTGATGGATTGGGCTACATTCACAACCTTTTGTAGTTTCTTGCGGTCTTGGGCAGAGCAGAAGCCATACCAAGCTGTGATACAACCAGAAAGAATGCTGCCTGTGGTGCATCTGTAAAAGTTGGTGAGAGTCACAGTGGACACGCCAAGTTTCTTTAGTCTTCTGAGAAAGTAGAGGCCTTGATGGGCTTTCTTAGCTGATTTGGTGCACAGGTTGTGACATATTTACCTTCAAAGCATTTCCCAGCAGTCAAAGCAGTCTAACCCTGACACACAAATTAGGAGCCTTCTAGTTTTCTAAAAATCCAGTTAATGAAGTCCTGGCAGAATTTGAACAACAGAAAAGCTAGCAGGTACACAGCGGGATGTGTAATAAAACATTATTCTGTCTGGTCCGTGATGGAAAAACAGTTTCCAACATTGAAAAACATGCCTGAGCTGCTTGAGTCTTGCGGTCGGTTCCAACATAACCAGACATTTCCAAAGGACGCACAGTTTTAGTAGCAGAGCTAATTGACTGGAGTCCGCCCAACTGGACAACTCAATCAGTGTTACACCTGGCCCAGGATTTCCTTGGGGCTGCTACTGCTCCATTGGTGCAGCTTTGGTGTAACTGCGATGGACGTCCAGACTATGCAAAGTCCCTACCATGAAACCAAGTTAGAGAGGGATTCCCATATCCCCCTGGTCTGGCCTTCATTTCCACCAGAACCCCAGTTCCACATCCACACGGATGTCTGAGAACATAGAGCTTTATTTTTATTCATTCGTGGGGATCGTTAGCTAGACCTTGTTCTCCAGGGAAGACAAACTTGCTGGGTGCCTCAGAGATGGGGGCGGGGAGGGGTGATTTTTCCGGCCAGGCTCAACCCATAACCAGAAAATCCCGCCCAAGGTCAACCTTTCCATGGTTCACCCTTCCACCCGCTCTGATTCCTTTGAAGGGTGGGATGGAAAAATTCCACCCCCTGGTGTAACCTTACTAATTGTCCAATCTGTGAAATGCAGATCCTTAAAATCACTCAGAGGCCTCCCTTCGATGGAAACCAGGATGGGTTGAGGACAGGTGGTGCTGTGGCCTTTGGAAAGAAGGTGAATGAGCATGAAGAGTGGCTGGCGGGGTCACATCCAGAACTGTTCAACGTCTGGTGCCCAATCTGATACTGGAGTGGGGAAGAGTGGGTATCCCATCATTTGACCAGCTGTATTTTCCAGACATGGGGTGGAATTTTCCCATCCCACCCACCACAGGAAGGGTAGTGGGTGGGACACAGACCATGCAAATGCATGAATTTCTGGCTTTGGGGCAAATGGAAAATGCCGTCCATGCTAAGATGTGAAGAGGAGAGAAAGTGCTGAATGTGCCTATGCAGTAATGGCCAAGATACATATGATGAAAATCTCTTCTTTCCCACCAGCAGTGTAGAGTGGGGAGGGTGCCTGCTTGTAAGCATTGCTGCTGGACAATTCATGCTGGCGTTAGGTGTGATAATTCTGGCAAAGGTGACCCCGCCAGCCACTCTTCACACTCACTCATCTTCTTTCCAAAGGCCACAGCACCACCTATCTTCAACCCATCCCGGGTGACAGAAGCCATCTTGCCCTGCACAGACATGGAAAATAGATATTAAGCTTGTGCCTTGTACCCCGTGAGAGAGAAACATGCTGGGCGCCTCAGAGACGGTGGTGGTGGTGGGGGGAGGGGTAGGTGGGAATGGGGGAGGGGGCAGAATTTTCCAACCACGCTGGTCCCAAAACCAGAAAGCCCCACCTGAGGCCAACGCACCTTTCCATGGTCCGCCCCTCCGCCCGTTACGATACCCGTGGAGGGCGGGACGGAAGATTTCCCTCCTCCATGGTGTAAGTCACTAATTGTAATTTCACATCTCAAATCTGTGGAGCACAGGTCTTTAAAATCACTCAGTGGGGCCTATCTCCTGTGGAAATTGAATTTAATAGCCTGTTGACTTGAGGTTAGACCCTGCCCACCTGAGCCTTAAACAAATTCTTAATTATTCATTGCACCAGCAACAATTCAAGAAATTTTCATTTTAGGATTTCAAGAGACTGTGCAATTCCTGGCAGGTGGCATGAACTCATTCGGGACTTTTCTCACAAGTCCCATTCCCGTGTCACCCTGTGCTCTCTGACCCACAATGGCACCACTCAAACAACATCTTAATTTTAAAATGCTAATCCGCATTTTCACGGTGGCACGGTGGTTATCACTGCTGCCTCACAGCACCGGGGACCTGGGTTCGATTCTGGGCTTGGGTCACTGTGTGTAGTTTGCACATTCTCACTGTGTCTGTATGGGTTTCCTCCAAGTGCTCTGGTTTCCTCCCACAATCCAAAAGATGCGCTGGTTAGATGAATTAGTCATGCTAAATTCTCCCTCAATGCACCCGAGCAGGCGCCAGAGCGTGGCTACTAGGCAATTTTCACAGTAACTTCATTGCAGTGTGAATGTAAGCCTACTTGTGATCAGTAAATAAACTTTGCAAATGCTTCCACAGTCTCACCTTGTTTTTATCTCTGTAATCTCCTCCAACAACTCTCTGAAATATTTGCCTTCCTCTAATTCTGGCTTCTGGAGCATTCCCAATTCTATGGGCTCCACCTTTGGTTCAACTTGCTGGGCCCTAAGCATTGGTAAACCCTCCCAGAACCCCTCTGCCTTTCTATGTGACAAATCCCAATACTTAACTTGGTTTTGAATGGTCAGTCGCAGTTCGGGAACCAAAGTTTCTGCTGGGCCTTGGGACCTCTGCACATCGGGTGGCAGAGAAAGGGTCACACATGTATAGTTATGATTTTGCTTTTGTCCTCTCAGTCTAGAACCGGTTCTGTGCACCTGCCCAGAAGACAAGGAAGTGAAGGAATGAAACAGCATGGAACTGTGGATCAGGTGACTTGAAACAGAGCGCTATTAGAGACAGACAGTGTTCCAGGGAGCTGAACACAAGGAGGGAGACAGGCCAGAAACAGGTGCCAGAAGACAGACCCAGGTCAGGGACAAGGATAGACATCAGAAACAGATTGTTAAAAATGGGATGTGAGTGTCGCTGACTAGGCCAATGTCTGTTGCCCATCCCTGGTTGCCCTTGAGAGATGGTGGTGAGCTGTCCTGAACTGCTACAGTCCCTGAGGTGTAGATATACCCACAGTGCAGTTAGGGAGGGAGTTCCAGGATTTTGCGACAGTGAAGAAATGTGAACACTTTGGGGGGATCTGCTCACTGTCCTTGAAGTAGGGGATTGGCCAGCACACCCACAGAAATTGGGGTGGCATGGTGGTTAGCACTGCTGCCTCACAACACCAAGGACCAGGTTCGATTCCCAGCTTGGGTCACTGCCTGTGTGGAGTTTGCACGTTCTCCCTGTGTCTGCGTGGGTTTCCTCCGGGTGCTCCAGTTTCCTCCCACAGTCCGAAAGACGTGCTGGTTAGGTGCATTGGCCATGCTAAATTCTCCCTCGGTGTACCCGAACGGGCGTGGGAGTGTGGCAACTAGGGGATTTTCACAGTAACTTCATTGCAGTGTTAATGTAAGCCTATTTGTGACACTAATAAACAAACTTTAAATTTTTCATCCTGTGTAAGCCAGCTCCTTGTGCAAGTGGATCCTCCGACAGCACTACATTCCTGGTGGGACTCGGAAGGTGCTGAAGGTTAGTGTAAGACATGGAAGCATTTCCACTTCACACCGGAGGTTGGGAACAGGCGCCGGAGTGTGGGGCTTCTCAGAGTAACTTTACTGCAGTGTTAATGTAAGCCTAATTGTGACACTAATAAATAAACTTTAAGAATTTAAATCAATTAAATAAAAACGAAAAGAAAAACTGCACTTTCTGGAGAAGTGCTGAAAACATTAGGTCAGTCAGTGAAGGGGCTGCCTATCTAAAACCTTAATCTTCCCCTTCATGATGTCAGTTGACCTGCTGTATGTCTCCAGTATTCAGTTTAAAACGAAATTAAGAAGTTGTTTACCAGTGGGATTGTGCTCGGGAGGAATTATGCTTATGTAAAACCAACTGAAAAATAAATCACGGTTGCACGGTCCCTGCTCAGAAACTGCCATTTCTATGTATTAATACTTAATAAGGTACACAGTAATCATATGCATTTTGCAGCATGTAGCAGTCATTAATATTCCTCACACTGCCAGGGAGAGACACCTTCTTAATTACCAATGTGCCCAATCAGTGGAGGAGATGCTCTGTGCAAAAGTGAGAGCCATTCTGTGGCAGAATTATTCAGTCTCTCAGGTGTGAAACCTGACCGTTTGACCTGGATGATTGAAATATCATTTTGATTTCGTACACTGCGAGTATTAGCAGCCAGGATACTGCGAATCCAGCCCCGAATCTGACTCAAGGTTCAAGGATGCCTGTTTCAGGAAGCCATTCATGCAACCGTGGCTCACTCCAGAAACAGGTTTATTTATGGACAATGGATGATTCATGTAACAGGGACTGACCCATTCATGCAACACGAGGCAGCCCATGCGCAATGTCCATTTATTCATGTTGCTGTGATGAAAATGTTTAATATATTCAAGGGGAGGCAGTAGGGGTATTGTTGCTGGACTAGTAATCCAGATTCGCAGCTAACGCTTAGGGAATCCGAGTTTGAATCCCACCACAGTAGATGGTGAAATTTGAATTCAATAAAACATCTGAAATTAAAGGTCTGCTGGTGACTGCAAAACCATTGTTGTAAAAAAAAACTGGTTCACTAACGTCCTTTAGGAAAGGAAATCTGTCACCTCTACCTGGTCTGACTTAAATGTGATTCCAGACAATGTGGTTCACTTTTAACTACCCTCAGGGATGGGCAATAAATGCTGGCCCAGCCAGCAATGCCCACATCCCATGAATGAGTATAAGATTTTTAAAAAATTGAGTATATTTTGTTGGTCTCAGAAACACTGTGTATGCATCAATTAAGTTGAAGACAGGGTGTCTATGGAGTTGAGACCATCAACAGTCTAGATATGAAAGCAAGCATTTGAAGCGAATAGGGTGAAGTTGAATGTTCTACAAGTAAACGTAGCATGGTTAGAAATTTGCATGAGGAGATAAGTGAGGGCCTAGATGTTAACTGTTGAATTTGAAGGGAAGCTACAAATGAGTTTACAACTCAACAAAGATCATAGCAAACAAGGCAAAATCATTAAAATTTAGTTTACCTCTAAGTAGTGGCCAAATGGAGAAAATTAAAAGATTTTTGTATGCTAATATCATAACAATACCCATTCATGTTCATGGTGGTGGCACAGTGCTTACAGCGCCAGGGTCATGGGTTTGATTCCCAGCTTGGGTCACTGTGCAGAGTATGCATGTTCTTCCCATGTCTAAACATTGCTTTTGACAGCTTTGTAAACTTACAATGGACAGACCATGGAGGAGGGTTCATGGATGCTCCTACACTGGGAGGATGATAGCTCATGCAGAGAGATAAATGGAATTGTCCTCCAGGACCAGAATGCTGCAAAGCTCAAGAACCAAGCAACAAGCTTTCCAATTTCCTGTCCGCCTCGAATCAGTATCTGACTTGGGGACAAAACATGCAGCCCCCAACCGCCCTGCTCTTAATCAGACCCATTAGACCCACAGCGCAGTCTGTCTGAACCTTAAACACATATTGAATGGGGGTAGATTTTAACTTTGTGCAACAGCGTAGAGTGGGTGACTGTGAGCCAGTGGCATAGTGGTTAGCCCTGCTGCCTTGCAGCACCAGGGACCCAAGTTCGATTCCCAGCTTGGGTCACTGTCTGTGTGGAGTTTTCACGTTCTCTCCCATGTTGCGTGTGTTTCCTCCGGACACTCCGGTTTCCTCCCACAGTCTGAAAGATGTGCTAGTTAGGTGCATTGGAGTGTTAAATTCTCCCTCAGTGTACCCAAACAAGTGCCAGAGTATGGCGACTAAGGGATTTCCACAGTAACTTCATTGCAGTATTAACATAATCACATTTGTGACACTAATAGATAATCTTAAAGTAAAAAAAAGTAACCTCATGTAACAGGCGCCCACTCACATCAGAATGCCCATTCATTTAACGTGGCCTATGAGGCTCCAGGATAATCTTCCATTCCATTCCAATCTTCATAGATTTTTTCTTTATCTCCATGTCAGGGTATATGAACTTGATAAAAAGTCAGGGAACAGGTGGCAACATCGATTGCTAGGTGGCATTATGATGGAAAACAGACAGTTGGAGTAAGGTGGGACCTGGGTTCGATTCCTGGCTTGGGTCACTGTCTGTGCAGAGTCTGCACATTCTCCCCATGTCTGCATGGGTTTCCTCTGGGTGCTCTGGATTCCTCTCACAGTTTCAAAGACGTGCTGGCTAGGAGCATTGACCATGCTAAATTCTCCCTCAGTGTATCCAAACAGGTGCTGGAGTGCGGCAACTAGGGGATTTTCATAATAACTTCACTGCAGTGTTAATATAAGCCTACTTGTGACACTAATGAATAAAGTTTAACCTTTAAGGCTGCTTATTCAGAGAGGCAGGAAGTGGGAAGTGGTATTCCACAAGGATCAGTGCAGTCTACAGCTTACATTGACAATTTGGACTTTCAAATCCAGAACAGGATTTCTAAATTTGCAGATGACAAACTGGGTATAATAGTCCATTCTGAGGAGAAATGTCACAAATCACAGGAGGACATTTAATAAACTTACAGAATGGGCAAATAATTGGCAAATGATGAGCAACACAGATAAAAGAAAAGTAATATATTTTGATAGGAAGAATAGGAAGGTCCTTTATTAAGTTTATTCATTAATGTCACAGTAGGCTTACATTAACACTGCAATGAAGTCAATGTGAAAATCCCCTAGTTGCCACACTCCCGGGCCTGTTCGGGTACACTGAGGGAGAATTTAGCACGGCCAATGCACTAATCAGCACATCTTTCGGACTATGGGAGGAAACCAGAGCACCCAGAAGAAACCCGCACAGACATGGGGAGAATGTGCAGACTCCGCACAGATAGTGACCCAAGCCGGGAATTGAATCTGGGCCCCTGATGCTGTGAGGCAGCAGTTCTAACCACTGTGCTACCGAGACACTGTTATTATTTGTAGGGTGTGAGTCTAGGTGGGGAAGAACAAAAAGTACAGAATACACCGAACATTAGAAGTTAGCAAACCCATAAAAAACCAAACACAAGGCTTTATTTCTGGAGGGACAAAACTGAAAAGTAGTTGCATTGTGCTGTATCAAATCTTGGTTAGATCACACTTAGAGTACTGCGTGCAGATCTGGTCACCATCTCCTATAAAAAACATTGGACATATATAGCGAGGATTCACAGCATGATACCAGAAGTGCACGGGGATACATTTCAGGAAGCGCTCTTGTGGTGCTGTTGGTAGCGTGTCCACCTCTGGGCCAGAGGTTCCAGATTTGATATCCACCCCAGGACTTGATGACTGCCTGTCCCTAAAGAACAACCTGTCATTGTAGTTTCAGGTGACAGCAACCCTGTGAAAGTGCCCTAGAAGAGGAGTTACACCACTCCACAAGGATTCAGAAGCCCCCTGAAAGACTTGTTGTATAATTGACTAAATTCATGCCCTAAATGTTTAATTACCTTGGACTGTGTCAATTGAGGATTGACATTTGCATCAAAGGATTTGGAGAGGGAGGGATGTGGCGATTTTCAAGATGGTGCCGGAGTGAGGTCTTGGTTGTTCGGGGTTGGCCTGGTGCTTCGTGTCGTTGGTGTGTGCCTGGACTGGATGGGGTGCTGGGGGGACGGCAGCTCGGTGGCTGTCGCTGGTTGCTGTGCGGGCGCGTGGGTTTGGGCCGGTGTCTGTGGGGGTTTGCGCGTTCTCCCCGCGCTTGCGTGGGTTTTCTCCGGGTGCTCCGGTTTCCTCCCACGCCCCGGGGATGTGCTGTTGGGCTGATTGGCAGGAATGGATTGTCCCTGGGTCGGATTCCCTCAGTCTGGATGGCCATGGGGCATTGGGCGGGGGTCGTGGGTGGAGAGGGGGACTGGTGGTGTTGGGGTGGCGGCACGGGCTCGTTGGGCCAAGGGGCCTGTTTCCCGGGCTGATTTTGTTCTTTGTTCTTTGAGGTGACTTCTTGCAAGCTGTGCCCAGCATATCTTGTAATTCTACCTTTTACTCTTGTTCTATGCTTCTAAAACTTCATTCCCTTTTATATTCCCTAACAACCCTTTAATTCAATTTCACAGACTTTTGAATGGACCTACCTCTACACCATAGCTATGACTGTAACACTACATTCTGTACTCTGTAACTTCTTTCCCCATGAATGGTATACTTTGTCCATATAGCGCGCAAGAAACAATATTTTTCACTGTATGTTAATACATGTGACAATAGTAGATCAAATCAAATCAAATTTTAAGGATCCATTGGCAGAGTAAGGGTCACATGACACAGGGAATCGAATCAAGGATCAGGATGGGGGATTACCCTGCTGTGCACGGGCTTCTGGACTCAGAGTTTTCTTGGGAGCTGATTGGCTGCAAGCCTCCGTATCCTTTTAACTGGTAAATAAATAAGTTGTGTTTTCCTTAAATTGGCGAATGAGCATCTTTACAGCAATAACCCATAAAGCCACCTGTACTTAAATTAACATAAAAGAAAATTAGGAGGGGAAGCTGATGGATGTGTGTGTGTTCATTAGCGTACCAGGTGGCACTGCTTTATGGGATGGATGGGTGTGGTAATCTGTTCCTGCTCTGTACTCATATGACTGGGAGCCAAGCATGTGGGCACAGTCCACCGATAAGTGCCACACTCCAGTGCCTGTTTGGGTACCCTGAGGGAGAATTCAACACCTAACCAGCACGTTTTTTGGACTGTGGGAGGAAACCCACACAGACGCAGGGAGAATGTGCAAACTCCACACAGACAATGACCCAAGCCGGGAGTTGAACCTGGGTCCCTGGGGCTGTGAGGCAGCGGTGTGATATTTGCAAACTTCCTTGGCGGGAAGGGCCACCGCATTCTCCGAAAAGAAAATCGGACAATTTCTGTTTGTGGTCTCCCCTCAACCTTTCCCAACCTTCCGTGACAAGGACACGCTCATTACACCAGCTCCGATTGCCTTGTTTCTCAGTCAGTCAGCCAGTCGCTCATTTAATTTGCAAGGATTCAGCGTATGTTTTATTGGATAGCGATATTACCGCCGTAGTGAAAACAGAGTGTGCTGAGTAAGCGAATAAATCAGCAGCTTTATGGCTAATTTACTGCCAAGAACAAAAATGCCAGGAACACCTGCTGAGGCGAAACTACAGGCTTCACTGCCAACTAACGTTGATTAAAGAAAAATTCTGATACTCACTCAGAGGAAGAGAAGGGACATAGGCCAGAACCGTGCAACGTCCAAAATAGATCAACATTGTTGCTGATGTCCAGTGATGTCATGCAATTATAGTCATCAGCCTTAATTAAGCAGCATTTACCTTGCAAATGAAATGAAATTAAATTGCAGATAAGCCTGTCAAGACTTGTGACTCATGGATGACAAATGGCAGCCATTTGCTTACATTTGCAATGCAGCTTTGGAATTTATTGGAATGGTTATTCGCAGCATTAAGCAATGAGCATCGTGTTATGAAAATAAATCTTTCCTAATGACTACACCGTCCTCTTATGTTTTCCCTTGTATTTAAAGCCTCTAACAGTCAGATTTGCTCTTTCATTAAACTGTAAGGTTCACGGTAGAGATTCATCTCTGCTCTGAAGCTTTGCCCGCTTTTACACCGGCTGGAATAGAAGCCTAACTTGTAAGTTTACTT
The DNA here is from genome assembly GCF_965287045.1 of Carcharhinus amblyrhynchos. Taxonomy (NCBI): domain Eukaryota; kingdom Metazoa; phylum Chordata; class Chondrichthyes; order Carcharhiniformes; family Carcharhinidae; genus Carcharhinus; species Carcharhinus amblyrhynchos. The sequence continues at coordinate 74,394,786 of NC_137335.1, read as the reverse complement.
ATTAGTGTCACAAGTAGGCTTAAATTAACACTGCAATGAAGTTATTGTGAAAACACCATAGCAATCACACTCCGGCACCTGTTTGGGTACACTGAGGGAGAATTTAGCATGGCCAATGCACCTAACCAGCATGTCTTTCGGACTGTGGGAGGAAATGGGAGGAAACCCATGCAGACACAAGGAGAATGTGCAGGCTCTGCACAGACAGTGACCTGAGCCAGGATTCGGACTGGGTGTCCCCAGCACCGTGAGACAGCAGAGCTAACCACTGTGCCACCATGCTGGAATGGAAACTGGGATAAAATTGTCATATTCACAGAATCCAGTTGATTCCAGAGTTGAGAGGGTTGGCTTTTGAGGAGAGACTGAGTAGACTGGGACTATACTCATTGGAATTCAGAAAAATGAAGGGAGATCTTATAAAAACATATAAGATTATGAAGGGAATAGATAAGGGAGGTTGTTTCCACTGGCGGGTAAAATGAGAACTCGGGGGCGTGGCCTCAAAATAAAGGGGAGCAGATTTAGAGTTGTAATATGTGGAATTCCCTGCCCAGTAAAGCGATTGAGTCTACTTGGTTGAATGTTTTTAAGGCAAGAATAAAAAAATTTTTGAACAGTAAAGGAATCAAGGATTATGGTGAGTGGGCAGGTAAGTGGAACTGAGTCCATGAAAAGATCAGCCATGATCTTATTGAATGGCGGAGCAGTATTGAGGGGCCAAATGGCCTACTCTTGATCCGAGTTCTTAAGTACCTATGAATTATTATGGCACAGAAAGAGGCCATTTGGCCCTTAGAATCTGTGTTAGCTCTCTGAAGAAAAATATCCTTCTACTCTATCCTCATACCTCCGCCAGTTTGTTTCCCTCACATACCTTTCCAATTTCCTTTTCAAATCATGATCATGTCTATTTCCACCACCCTCACAGACAGTATGTTCCAGGTAATTCCTAACTAAATTCTCTAAATTCTTCCTCACATTCTCCCCCTTGTGCCTCTTGTCTGAAACTTTAAATCTGTGTCCCTTGGTCCATGTGCCATCAGGCAATGGGAACAGCTTTCCGTTTCTATCTCATCAAAACCCTCTGTACAAAGAACAAAGAAAAGGGCAGCACAGGAACAGGCCCTTCGGCCTTCCGTGCTGTGCCTGTGCCGATCATGATGCCCTAACTAAACAAAACCTTCTGCCCTTACTCACACTGTATCCTTCTATTCCCTCCCTATTCCTGTACCCATCAGATGCCTCTTAACTGTTGCTAATGTGCCTGCTTCCACCACGGCCTCTGGCAGTGCATTCCAGGCACCGGCCACTCTACGTGAAAAACCTCCCCTGCACATTCCCCCTTAAACTTTCTCCCTCTCACCTTGAACCTGTGCCTCCTTGTCATTGATACGTCCACCCTGGGAAAAAGCCTTTGACTATCCACCCTATCTATGCCTCTCACAATTTTGTCGACCTCTATCAAGTCTCCCCTCAGCCTCCATCTCTCCAGTGAAAACAAATTTATTTTATTCAACCTCACCTCAGAGCCAAAGCCCTCGAGACCAGGCAACATCCTGGTGAACCTTCTTTGCCCTCTCTCCAAAGCTTTCGTGCCCTTCTATTAGAGTGGTCTTATACACCTCCCTCTTGTACACCTCCATCAAATCTCCTTTCTCCATCACCCCAAGAAAAAGAAGCCCAGCATCTTTAACCTAACCTTTGTTGTTGGGGAGAATCAATTATAATAACGATTTCAGCAACAATAATCGTGATATTAGCTGTAAGAGCAATTGTGACAATGAGGGTCAAAGATGCTGAGATTATTGATCAGGTTATAATCAAAAACAGATGCAGGTCATAAAGTTGCTACAAGCTGTGACCTGGTCTGTGGATGGTGACCTGACATTTGCTGTGCTGACCAAATTTGAGAGAATGTTTGGATAAGGTTAGACTCTGATGTTGAGATTTCCTGCCATACCTATATGTGAGTTAAGGCTATGTGACCAACATGCCATTTGAACTAAGCATCATGGGGTTGTTTGTGAATAGCTCCATTGGCCTGAACAAATAATGTGATTGGTTTCTGGTTATACCATTGGCCGAATGTCAGGGAACTTGCTAGAAGATTGGGACAGTTTAAGGATAAAGACATGCCCTTTGTCTTCAGTGAGAACTCAGAGACCAACAATCACAAGTGTGCCCTGAAGGAACATCTTCAGAGAAGACAAAGGATCACATGGAAGAATCTACATCAGAAATGGACTTGGCCATTTCGTTCTGAACTGGGTAATATCTGTTTTCTGTTAAAGAATTAGAGTTTCAGTTAGAGTTAAAGTTAAGAGTTGAAGTGTAAGAGTTCAAGTGTTGTAACTGTTGCAAGTTTGAATTTTAAGTGATGTTAAATGATGTTTAAACATTTAAAGTCAACTTGGTATCTTTATTCACTTTTGGAGGTTAAACGCACAGGTTTGTACAACACCTTATAGCCAAAATCACTCATCAATTCGAGTAAGTCTCCTCCGAAGCCTCTCAAGGGGCCTCATGTGCTTCCTGAAATGTAGTGACCAGAATTAGATGCAATACTTCTCTTTGTACTCCGGGATCTTTCACAGAAATCCTCCCATTTCTCCTGGCCAGACCACAGCGGAAAAGGATCAGCCATAAATTTGAAGGAATAAGTTAAATAACCCCTTATGCCTATTCTCTGGTGTTTCCACTGGTTATCCATTGGATTTACAACAGGAGGTTAGGGACACCTGAAGAAATTCTATCCCACAGGTATTCGCAACACATGATGTGGAGATGCTGGCTTTGGACTGAAGTGCGCACAGTAAGAAGTCCATAACACAAGGTTAAAGCCCAACAGGTTGACTCAGAATACAAGATTTGGGAGCGCTGGTCCTTCCTCACCTGATGAAGGAACAGCGCCCCAAAAGCTTGTGATTCCAAATAAATCTGTTGGACTTTAACCTGGTGTTGTGAGACTCTATTCACAACACAGACAGACTTTTGGCCTTTGTACTCCTGCGGAAACTTTGTGAAGAGATTTATATCGTCCCATTACATTGTCCCTACCCCAAATCTAATCTCACCAGAATAAATTGTTTCTATCTACCTGATCAAATCCCTTAGTCATCTTAAACACCTCAATTAGATCACCTTTTAACCTTCCACACACAAGAGAATACGAGACTGTGAAACCTGTCTCCAAAATTTAGCCCTGTTATCATTCTGTTCAATCTGCACTGTAAACATTCTAGATACTTCCTGAGCAACACAGAACTGATGGCAATGTTTTAGAGAAGAGAAGGGGAGGGTGAAGAATGTAATGTTCCCGTCATCCCTTTGCTCATTTGGAGAATCGGTGTAGAAACGATGGACAAAATGGCCTCATTCTGCACTGTTAACAATTAGAATCATAGAGTTATAGATGTTTACAGCATGGAAACAGGCCCTTTGGCCCAACTTGTCCATGCTGCCCTTTTTTTAACTACTAAGCTAGTCCCAACTGCCCACATTTGGTCCATATCCCGCTATACCCATCTTACCCATGCAATAGTCTAAATGCTTTGCCTCTACAAAGTACAGGCGATATTGTACTTGCCTCTACTACTACATTTGGCAGCTTGTTTCAGACACTCACCCCCCTGTATGTGAAAACATTGCCCTTCTTGGACCCTTTTGTATCTCTCTCCTCTCACCTTAAACCTATGCCCTCTAGTTTTAGACTCCTGTACATTTTTTGGAAAAGACATTGATTATGTAGCTGATATATGCCCCTCATTATTTATAGGCGTCAATGAGATCACCCTTAAGCCTTCTACACTCCAGAGAAAAAGTCCCAGTCTATCCAGCCTCTCCTGATAACTTAAACCATCAAGTCCCGGTAGCGTCCTAGTGTATCTTTTCTGCACTCTTTCTAGTTTAATAATACCCTTTCTATAATAGGGTGACCAGAACTGTACACAGTATTCCAAGTGTGGCCTTACCAATGTCTGGTACAACTTCAACAAGACGTCCCAACTCCTGTATTCAATGTTCTGACCAATTAAACCAAACATGCTGAATGTCTTCTTCATCACTCTGTCCACCTGTGACTTTACTTTCAAGGAGCTATGAACCTGCGCCCCCAGATCTCTTTGTTTTATAACACTCCCCAACGGCCTACCTTTAACTGAGTAAGTCCTGCCCTGGTTGGATCCAGCAAAATGAATCATCTTGCATTTATCTAAATCTAAGTTGCTACAAGCTGTGACCTAGTCTGTGGATGGTGACCTGACATTTGCTGTGCTGACCAAATTTGAGAGAATGTTTGGATAAGGTTAGACTCTGATGTTGAGATTTCCTGCCATACCTATATGTGAGTTAAGGCTATCACCATTCGTCAGCCCACTGGCCCAACTGATCAAGATCCCGTTGCAATTGGAGACAACTTTCTTCACTGTCCACTTTGCCACCAATCTTGATGTCATCTGCAAACTTACTAATGATGCCTCCTAAATTCTTATCCAAATCATTAATATAAATGACAAATAACAGTGGACCCAGCACCGATCCCTGAGGCACATCTCTCGTCACAGGTCTCCAGTTTGAAAAACAACTCTCTATAACCACTCTCTGTCTTCTGTCGTCAAGCCAGTTTTGCATTCATTTGGCTACCTCACCCTGGATCCTGTGATATTTAACCTTGTGCAACAACATACCATAAGGTACTTTGTCAAAGACCTTTCTAAAGTCCATGCACACAACATCAACTGCACTGCCCTCATCTATCTTTTTGGTTACCTCTTCAAAAACGCAATCAAATTTGTGAGACATGACTTTCCATTCACAAAGCCATGCTGACTGTCCCTAATCAGTCCTTGCCTCTCTAAATGCCTATAGATCCTGTATCTCAGAATACTTTCAAACAACTTACTCACTACAGATGTGAGACTCATCAGCCTGTAGTTCCCAGGCTTTTTCCTACAGCCCTTCTTAGACAAAGGCACAACATTTTCCTCCCTGCAATCTTCAGGCACCTCATCTGTGGCTGTCAGTGATTCAAATATCTCTGCTAGGGGACCCGTAATTACCTCCCTAGCCTTGCACAATGCCCTGGGATACACTTCATCAAGTTCTGGGGATTTATCTGCTTTGATGCACTTTAAGATTTCCAGTGCCTCCTTCTCTGTTATATGTACACGTCTCACGAATCATTATTTATTTCCCCAAGTTCCCTAACATCCAAGCCTTTCTCAACAATAAATACTGATGAGAAATATTCATCTAGGATCTCACCCTCTCTTGTGGATCTGCACATAGATGACCTTGTTGATCCTTAAGAGGCCCTTCTCTCTCCCTTGTTACTCTTTTGCCCTTAATGTATTTGTAGAATCTCCTTGGATTCTCCTTTGTGTGGAGCATAAGAGCACAAATGCCAATTCTGTGATTCTTCATTCTTGTACCTATTGACTGGCTTTTGTAATTTCATGGACTCCCAAGTCTGTATTCTCCCACTGTTCCTAGGTTCTTGCCGTTTAGAAAATGCACTGATTATTCTTCCTTTGTTCTTCACACTCCCCTACTTTGTATTCATCTGGCATAGATTTTCCCCCTCAATTTATCAATGTTTCTTAGCAATTTTGTACTCCTATCTACGTGCTGTGCCGCCTAACTCAGCGTCATCAGAAATCTCAGAAGTGTAATTATCTTTCCTTTCATCTAAGCTATTAATGGATTTTGTATTCTTTTTCCAGGGGTGTGGGCTTCACTGTCTATTCCAGCATTTATTGCCCATCCCTAATTATTCTTGAGAAGGTAGTGGTGAGCTGTCTTCTTGAACCGTTACAGCTCAGATTAAAGAGCTGTGGCTAATGCATATTTCTGAAGCTACACCTGGTCGAGAGGCTTTGATCTATTTGCATAACATCAGTTGAAAATTTTAAAGAAAGGGAAATCAAAGGAAATAATAAGTGAGAAGAAGATTAGGAGAGTTTAGCAAGAGTGCAACAATCCTCATGACCAGCAGAAAGCATAATAAAGGCAAAGGGCTAACTACTAAGGGATGTGGAATGCTATCTTACAGAACAGATTAAAAGGATGGCAAAATGCTTACAGAGGGAGGGAAAAACTACACGTGAACCAGAGGCCGGGGTGGAGATGCATCTCTTGGATATATAAGAATATGGTATTAAAAGGGATTAATGGGAGCTTAAGTTAATAATCACCAAGTAGCTAATAATGTCATCATCGAGCACACAGAAAACAAAGATAGGCTTTTACAGCCATGAGGAGTGATCTTACCAATAAAATTCTAAATGCTGAAACCGCATGAAAATAGGAGACAATTGCACCCATATCACCCATATCTCAGGCAGAATCTTATGGCATTTGGTGCAAATAAAAAGGTAAAGTCTGATTCCCGCCAGTAGAGGGAATGGACGGACTCTGTTCTCAGTAGAAAGCTGGCTGCTCAAAGTTAGAGAGCGCCATTGCGCATGCATCAATTTCTACATGTACTGTGCAAGCGTAGACAATACACTGAGAGATCTTCCCACCACCCCCCCCCCCCCCACCCCCCACCCTTCTCAGATTTAACTGGCAATCCTGTGCTAGTCAGATCGCGAGTGGCAAGAAACCGAGCATAAGCTTGATTTTTCGTCTCTCTCCTGATCATACTGGCTCCCCCTGCCCATCGACTGGCGGGACGAGCCAGTACGATCCCATCCTTCGTATTTAAGACAAGCCCAGGATGCCTCCAGAGTTCTTAACAATTGATTATGCCTTTTTCTTCCAAGTGTTGTAATGTAGTCTTTGGATCGGGAGTGAGACTTGAACTCACAGATTTCCGATTCAGGCAAAGGTGCTCTCACAGAGCCATGCCCGAGGAAGATTGGCAAATAACAGAGGCACTACCCTCAGTCTCTAAAAGTCTTACATCAAGATTGCAACAAAAGTTTTAAGGGAAATGGAAGCTAACCCCATGTTGGCAGCAACGAAATTTCAAGTGTCACAGTGTGGGAAAATGTTGATGAATACTTTGATGAGAATGGTCTAACTGGAGGGTATTAACACAGATCTGTAAAATGTTACTCGTTGGAGACTGAAAACATTTTTCAAGAAAATTAGAAGTAAGCAAACAACTGGGAATAGTGAACCTATTGTCAAGAGAGATTAAAATGCTATTATTGTTGAAGCATAAAGAGCAGAATAGAAAATTAGATGAATGCCTTTCAAATTGGCAACGTGATCTACCTTGGAGATCTCTGTTGATATTTTTCTTTGTCATAAACTTAAATGATTTGGACATTGAGGCACCGTGGGGATAATCGGAACAATTTCTAATGTTGTAAAACAAGGAAATGTGGCAAATTGCAGGGGAAGTTGCAGGGGATTGGACAGAAATGTGGCAAATGTATTAGGTGCAGATCGCTATGAAATGGTGCATTTTGGGAAAAAGGACAAAGCGTGGAAACATTCGTCCCAGTTTTGCAAAGTTTTGCCAACAATGGGGCAGCATGGTGGCATAGTGGTTAACACTGCTGCCTCACAGCGTTGGGAAGCCAGGTTCAATTCCAGCATTGGGTCACTGTCTGTGTGGAGTTTGCACTTTCTCCCTTGTCTGCATGTGTGTTTCCTTTGGGTGTTCCGGTTTCCTCTCACAGTCCATGATAAGTGCGGGTTATCAACCTAACCTGCACATCTTTCGACTATGGGATGAAACTGGAGCACCCAGAGGAAACCCACGCAGACACAGGGAGAAAGTGTAAATTCCACACTGTCACTCAAGTTGGGAATCAAACCTAGATCCCTGGTGCTGTGAGGCACCGTGCCAGAAACTCATGACTTCTTTGCCACTAAGATTAAGACCATCCATTCAGCCAGTTATTCCAACACTGGGCCAGGCTTCCTTGAATGATATCCCTTTGCTCTAGCTCTGAACTGATATTTTTCTCTCCTATCTCCCCTCATGCCCCCTCTGAGTTCACCTTGTCTATCAGACCCATCTAATCCATCAAAGTGCTCACCACCCAACCTTCCTTCCTGCGGCCCCCCCGATATCGTTGATAGTTCTTTCTCTTCACCTATTGTCCCTGTGTCCTTTCAGACAAACCCCTGTCACCTCTGTTTCTGCAAACAAAAGAAAGAAGGTCACAGACCTGAAACATTAATGTTATTTTACTCTCCACAGACGCTGACTGACCTGCCAAGTGCTTCTAGCATTTTCTGAGGTTTTGCTTCAGATTTCCAGCATCTGCAGTATTTTGTCTTTGGAGGATCAATGTTGGATTTTGCGGGAATCACAGTGTTGCACAGTGTCATCATGAGTACAGTGCTACTTTATAAACCTTCTTACTTTGTAATTATTTTACTGTTGTCTATTATGTGTTCTGAGCCTATGTGGCCTTTGACGGGCTATTTAATCTGCAAAAGGGTGATCTGTAAGGAAGACCTGTTTTACTAGTGTTCCTGTTTTCATAGGTATTACTGCTATTACTGTACTCCTGGTTTACTGCTACTTTTGAACTTGCTATTTATTTTTGTCCAGAAGATCTTCTTTGAACAATGCATTTGACTACCTACATAAGAAATAGGAGCAGGAGTAGGCCATCTAGCCCCTCGAGCCTGCCCCGCCATTCAATAAGATCATGGCTGATCTGTCATGGCTCAGTTCCACATTCCCGCCCTCTCCCCATAACCCTTAATACCCCTGCCTATCAAAAACCTATCAACCCGCGTCTTAAAAACATTGAGCGAGGCAGCCTCCACCACTTCAATGGGCAGAGAATTCCGGAGATTCACCACCCTTTGAGTGAAGAAGTTCCTCCTCAACTCCGTTCTAAACCGCCCCCCCTTTATCCTGAGGCTGTGCCCTCTAGTCCTACTTTCGTTTCTGAGCGGGAAGACCCTCTCCACCTCTATCCTATCCATCCCATTCATCATCTTATACATCTCAATGAAATCTCCCCTCATTCTTCTAAACTCTAACGAGTACAAGCCCAGTTTATTCAGCCTCTCCTCATTGTTCAACCCCCTCAACTCCGGAATCAGCCTAGTAAACCTCCTCTGTACTCCCTCCAAGGCCAAAATATCCTTGCGTAAGTGCGGCGACCAAAACTGCACACAGTACTCCAGCTGCGGCCTCACCAGTGCCCTGTACAGCTGCAGCAAGACCTCCCTACTTTTATATTCAATCCCCCTCGCTATGAAGGCCAGCATCCCATTCGCCTTCCTGACCACCTGCTGCATCTGCAGGCTGGGTTTTTGCGACTCATGCACAAGGACCCCGAGGTCCCTCTGCACCGTCGCATGCTGCAGTTTTTCGCCACGTAAGTAAGTAATAGTCCTTCCTACCATTATTCCTACCAAAGTGGACAACCTCACATTTGCCAACATTAAATTCCATTTGCCAGTTCCTGGCCCATTCACCCAGCCTATCTAGATCCTTCTGCAGACTCTTCACACCCTCCACACAATTTGCCGTTCCACCAATCTTGGTGTCATCAGCAAATTTCGACACCATACACTCGGTTCCCTCCTCCAGATCATCTATATAAATGGTGAATAGCTGAGGCCCCAGCACCGACCCCTGGGGCACTCCACTAGTCACCAACTGCCAATCCGAATAGCACCCGTTGACCCCCACTCTCTGCCTCCTATTTGACAGCCAATCCTCTATCCACGCTAACACCCTACCCCCAACTCCATGCCCCCTGACCTTCTGCAATAACCTCTTGTGAGGTACCTTGTCAAACGCCTTCTGAAAATCAAAAAAGACCACATCCACCGGCTCTCCTCTATTCACCGCCCTAGACACATCCTCATAGAACTCCAATAAATTCGTCAGACAATATCTGTGGACCTTATCTGTGGTCTCAAGTTTCTTCTCATTGGCAATGAGAAGAAAGTGGCAAGTGAAGGGAAAACACTAGAAGTGGCACAATGGTTAGCACCGCTGCCTCACAGCACCAGGGACCCGGGTTCAGTTCCTGGCTTGTGACACTGTCTCTGCGGAGTCTGAACACTCCCTGTGCCTGCATGGGTTTTCTCAGGTGCTCCGGGTTTCCCTCTGAAAGATGTGCTGGTTAGGTGCATTAGCCATGCTAAATTCTCCCTCAGTGTACCCGGACAGGCACCAGAGTGTGGCAACTAGAGAATTTTCACAGTAACTTCATTGCACTGTTAATGTAGGTCTACTTGCCACATTAATAAATAAACTTACGGTTATTGTTAAACTTGATTATTTATTTATATACATAAGTTCCTTCTTTTAAACAATGCATTTGACTACCATATTTGTGGTGTCAAGTTACCACACACGTGAAAACTGACTGACTGGTAGAGATCTAGTTACTCACCCAGCCTAACACAGATGTGATTTTTAGGCATCACAATACAAGATGCCCCTCTTGGAAGCCATGTGATCTCTTGACAGTGATGGAAAACCACATTAAAAATCCAGACAAAAGAGCAGGGTTGTGGGGAGTAGGGGAATAAATAATTTCTTCTTGATCCCTTTCAGTGAGTCAGAAGTTAGTATTTTCAGTCTTCCAGTTAAGTCAGTGATAAGGAGGAATTTCGTCTCTCAGAGGGGAGTGAATCCATGGAAATCTTTACTACAGAGGGCAATAGAGGCTGGGGCATTATGTTCAAAGTTGAGATGGACAGATTTTTGATCAGTTAAAGAATCAAGGGTTATGGGGATAGGGCAGCATAGTGGCACAGTGGTTAGCACTGCTACCTCACAGTGTCAGGGACCCGGGTTCAATCCCTGGCCTCAGCTGACTATCTGTGCGGAGTCTGCATGTTCTCCCTGTGTTTGTATGTGTTTCCTCCGGGCACTCTGGTTTCCTCCCTGAGTCAAAAAGACATGCCGATTAGGTGCTTGGGCCATCCTAAAATCTCTCTCAGTGTCCCCAAACAGGTGCCGGAGTGTGGCGACTAGGGGATTTTCAAAGTAACTTCATTTAAGAACATAAGAACATAAGAATATAAGAAATAGGAGCAGGAGTAGGCCATCTAGCCCTTCGAGCCTGCCCCGCCATTCAATAAGATCATGGCTGATCTGTTGTGGCTCAGTTCCACTTTCCCGCCCTCTCCCCATAACCCTTAATCCCCTCTCTTATCAAGAACCCATCAACCCGCTTCTTAAAAATATTTAGCTAATCTATGTGTGACACTAATATGAAACAAAAGATGGGAAAGTGGAGCTCAGGATTATCAAATCAAATCAGCCATGATCCCACTGAAAGGTAGAGCAGATGCAATGGGCTGAATGGCCTGATTCTGCTTCCACACCTTTTGATGCTATATTTTGACTGGTGTTATGGTTCAGGTTAGAAACTCCAAAGTGTTTTATGAAGCTCGCCTGAATCATGAATTCTGCATGTTGAATTTGCCAGGATAGGCATGTTCCACTTCAGGTGTGATTTAAAAGACCCACTAGGGAGCTTTTATCAAACAGTGTTTATTTAAGAATATAGTTAACATGTATAGGAAGAAAATTAGCAAGAATTTTTATCAATTACAAACAAGAAACAAAACAACCATTATAATGTATAACTCTTAATGAATATCTCTAATATGTTCCAAGAAAAAGCTTTCAAACAGATTTATCACTACACAGGCTAAAGCTCACATGATACTGGAATCTAATTCCCTAGATTGAACGCTGATTTCAAATGATCTTGAAAACTCAGAGCAGCCTGCGGTCCCATCAGCTCCTCAAAACACCAAAGCATAGATCTTTTCTGCAACATGGCAAGAAGCCTTTCTTTCAGCTAACTGGTAACATTTTCAAAGCAAAACAGAAAGTGAAAGAGACTTCTTTTCCAGCTTGCTCCCAAGACTGCGTCTCATACTGCACGAAACTGAAAGCTGAAAGCTTCCAACACCTGACTTGCCCACAGTTTTTCTTCCCTTCTTCCAGCAATGACATCATCCAAGGCTGTGACCATGGCTAAAAAAAACTCTTAAAGGTACACTAACCTCACACTGGGGAATTATAAAAGTCCAATTGCCATTGTAATGGCCCAACAATAGCAACAGCCCTGTTTTTGCATTCCAATGTGTTTAGAAGGTCGCATATACATGTGTCCTTCCTGTCTAAATCTCTCAAAGGATCACAACAAATTGTCCAACGTAAATTCTCGTGGAAGATGTGACAAGGTTAGCACCCTGGTACTGAGCTAAAGTGTGTCAAAAAATTTTGTCCTGACACTGACATATGCAGCAACAAAGAAAATGTCAGTGTGCAGCAGACCCAGTAAATATCCCGTTCATCTTATCTGTCACACAAGTAGCAAGCTATTTTATTTCATGCCCTTTCTCACTGCGGCTGCACATCGCTTTTTCTTTGCATCCACGCTTCCTTCAAGGTGACAGGAGATGAAGAATCCCATTTATGTCTAATTGGATCTAATGCTTTTCGTGTAATAATCAGGAGACATTCATTGGACAGTGTCTGCTGTGCACCCTCGACAACTGGCAGACTCGAACTCTGTGAGAAGGAGCAGTGCTCCAGCTCCCCCTCATTGATAAAAGGTAAATAATTGCACAGAGGAGCTCTGTAATACTTTCCTAATGTACATGAGTCAAACAACCCTTCTAATTTCCTCTGATCGCAGCATGACATCCGTCTTTGTGATACAGTTCTATTAATCTTTCCACTTCAGTGCTGATATTAACATGATCCCTGCTTTTAATCTCTCAATCATTCCTTTACATTTTTTCCAATGACCTTCGACCTGAAGGCAGTTCCTATTTGCATTTCATTTAGTGTTAGGGTTTCCTGACCGTTGACTCTCCTGTTTGATCTGCAGCTATAAACTCTTGCTTAATCACTGTGGAGATAACAATCCACTTCTCAACTCATTGGGCTCTTGGTTGTGACGGATTGCGTTAATTTGGAGATCATTGCAAAGACTTGCATGAGTCATTAGGCAGAGGGAGCCACAATATATTACACAGAAATAATTTCATAAACAGTTAATGCAAATGATGCCATTTGACTCCTAAAATGGTGCTGACTGCAAACAAAGGAGGTAATGAAAGGTGATAGTATAACTGACAAGGTTATTGTTTCAATTGAGGGCTCTAATTTTGTTCTGGAGTACTGAGATAAAGCTCACAAAAGACTTTATGCTCTGAGCCCCACTCTCCAGTTCACTGCCAGTTCACATTCATATTTTAAGTAACATGCACCTCCCCACTACTCCGCCTTCTGCCCCACAACCCTCTCTCCCACCTCCCTGTCTTCAGCATAGAGGAGATAGCAGTAAAAAAACAATTACATAAGAACATAAGAAATAGGAGCAGGAGTAGGCCATCTAGCCCTTCGAGCCTGCCCCGCCATTCAATAAGATCATGGCTGATCTGTTGTGGCTCAGTTCCACATCCCCGCCCTCTCCCCATAACCCTTAATCCCCTCTCTTATCAAAAACCCATCAACCCGCGTCTTAAAAATATTTAGCGAGGCAGCCTCCACCACCTCAACGGGCAGAGAATTCCAGAGGTTCACCACCCTTTGAGTGAAGAAGTTCCTCCTCAACTCCGTTCTAAACCGCCCCCCCTTTATCTTGAGGCTGTGCCCCCTAGTCCTACTGTCCTTTCTGAGCGGGAAGAGTCTCTCCACCTCTATCCTATCCATCCCATTCATCATCTTATACGTCTCAATGAGATCTCCCCTCATTCTTCTAAACTCTAACGAGTACAAGCCTAGTTTATTCAGCCTCTCCTCACAGCTCAACCCCCTCAACTCCGGAATCAGCCTAGTAAACCTCCTCTGCACTCCCTCCAAGGCCAAAATATCCTTGCGTAAGTGTGGCGACCAAAACTGCACACAGTACTCCAGCTGCGGCCTCACCAATGCCCTATACAGCTGCAGCAAGACCTCCCTACTTTTATATTCAATCCTCCTCGTTCTGAAGGCCAGCATCCCATTCGCCTTCCTGACCACCTGCTGCACCTGCAGGCTGGGTTTTTGTGACTCATGCACAAGGACCCCGAGGTCCCTCTGCACCGTCGCCTGCTGCAGTTTTTCGCCACGTAAGAAATAGTCCTTCCTACCATTATTCCTACCAAAGTGGACCACCTCGCACTTGCCAACATTAAATTCCATTTGCCATTTCCTGGCCCATTCGCCCAGCCTATCTAAATCCTTCTGCAGACTCTCCACACCCTCCGCGCAATTTGCCATTCCCCCAATCTTGGTGTCATCAGCAAATTTCGACACCATACACTCGGTTCCCTCCTCCAGATCATCTATATAAATGGTAAATAGCTGAGGCCCCAGCACCGACCCTGGGGCACTCCGCTAGTCACCAACCGCCAATCCGAATAGCACCCATTAACCCCTACTCTCTGCCTCATATTTGACAAGGGCGACTCCATAAACCTAGACTTCCAAGTGGAATGGAAAACTACAAACATAAGCCGGAATTTTCCGACCATTCATGCAGGTGGGATTCTCTGGTTAATTGACAAAGGTGTTATGGAACACAAGATTAAGAAGATGATAATATAAAGACTCAAGCTTTAATAGCAGAATAAAGATCAGCACTAACTGAAAGCAAAGTAGCAGAATGAGTTAATAGCAGAGAAAGAGTGAGCACTGAACAAAGAATAAAGAACAGTACAGCACCGGAATAAATCCTTCAACCCATCAAATCTGTGCTGATATAGATGCCTCTCCAATCTAATATTTTCTTGCCTCTACGTGGTCCATATCCGTAGATATGGACCACGTAATCCCTGCCTATTCATGTATCTATCCAGATGCCTCTTGAATGTTGTTATAGAATCTGCTTCCAATGGCAGCGCATTCCAGATATTCACCACCCTCTGTGTGAAAAACATGCCCCATACATCTCTTTTAAACATCCCCCCCTCCAGTAATTGATCCTTCGACCCTGGGAAAAAGACTCTGACTATCCACTCTATCTAAGCTTGTCATAAACTTGTAAACTTCAAAGACCTCATCCTCTGACGTTCCAGTGAAAACAATCCAAGTTTGTTCAACCTTTCTTTATAGTATATATTCTCCAAACTAGGCAACATTCTGGTAAATCTCTTCTGCACCCTCTCCAATGCATTAACATCCTTCTGGTAGTGTGGTGACCAGAATTGTACACAATATCTAAATGTGGCCTAACCAAAGTCTTATGCAGCTATAACATAATTTTTCAATTCCTAGACTCAATGCCCCAACCGATGAAGGCCAGCATGCTATACACACGGTCCGAAAACAAAGTAGCAGGATGAGTTAATAGCAGAGAACAAGGTCAGCACTGTCTGTGAGCAAAGTAGCAAAATGGGTTAATAGCAGAGAAAGAGGTCAGCACTGTCTGAAAGCAAAAACATAAGAACAAGAAACAGATTGGCACTTGAGGAAGGGAGGCAATTGAAAATGGAAGATCATGATCAGAAGTTGATGGACTCTATAATGGGTCCAGGAGACTAGAAACTGTCTAAACGATAGATGAGATGCAGTTCCTCTAGTCTGCATTGGGCTTCACTAGAACATCACAGTAGGCCTAAGACAGAAATGAGAGCAAGATGATGGAAAAGGAAGCGGTAGGAAGGTCAAGGTCATCCTTGAGGACTGAGCGAAGATCCTCTGCAAAGGGATCACCCAGTCTGCGTTTAGACTCCCCAGTGTAGAGGAGATGGCACTGGGAGCAGTGAATGCAGTAGGCCAGATTGAAGGAAGTGCAAATAACTGATAGTTTCATCAGGCGAGAGTGACTGGGGCCTTGGACGGCGAGGAGGGAGGATGTGGATTGGCAAGAGTTACACTTGCTGCGATTGCATGGAAAAGTGCCTTGGAAAGGGGATGAGGTGTTGGGTGATAGAAGAGTGAACCAGAAGGATTGGTCCATACAGAGATGGAAACAGCGGCATAAAGGCTAGAACTGCTACCTCACAGTACCAGGGACCTGGGTTCAATTCCCGGCTTGGGTCACTGTCTGTGTGGAGTTTGCACAGTTTTGACCCTGTTTTTGACATGTCACCAATAGGAAAAAAATCCAACATGAGGTTGGCAGAAACCTCCTCCTCACAGGTTAAAACATTTTTGGGTATATTTGGCAAGGAGATGCAGGATTTTCCAGCATACCGCTTGTTAATAATGAGTTAACATTTTCTAAGGTGATCCAATACTTGCTTTGAAGTGGAAGAGATGCAAATGAAGTATTACTGCCTGAGCCTTGCCTGATAGCATAGGGTTCTCTTACTTCAAAGCAGCAACTTCTGAATGAATAAGCTCGAGGATGTCATCTCATTTCTGGGCACAGAGGAGCAGGTCCCAAAACAACAACTGACTGTGCCTCTTTGGCTCAGTCAAAAGCAGTTTTTTGCTTCTCGTTTCCTGTCTTAGACCTGCACTGAAATCACTCAGGCAGGATTTTCTGTGAGTCCCGTCTACACTTCCCGCTGTCTCGGGAAAGCAACCAGCATAATCAAGGACCCCACGCATCCCAAACATTCTCTCTTCCACCTTCTTCCATCAGGAAAAAGATACAAATGTTTGTGGTCACATACCAACCGACTCAAGAACAGCTTCTTCCCTGCTGCCATCAGACTTTCGAATGGGCCTACCTTATATTAAACTAATCTTTCTCTTCACTCTATCTGTGACTGAAACACTATATTCTGCACTCTCTCCTTTCCTTCTTCCCTATGTATTCTACGTATGGTATGTTTTGGGGTATGTAGGGTGGTGTAGTGGCACAGTGGTTAGCACCGCTGCCTCACAGCGCCAGGGGCCTGGGTTCGATTCCCAGCTTGGGTGACTGTCTACGCAGAGTCTGCATATTCTCCCCGTATCTGTGGTTTTCCTCTGGGTGCTCTGGTTTCCTCCCACAGTCCAAAAAACATGTTGGTTAGATGTGTTGGCCATGCTAAATTCTCCTTCAGTGTACCCGAACAGGCACTGGAATGTGGCGACTAGGGGATTTTCACAGTAACTTCATTGCAGTGTTAATGTAAGCTAATTGTGACACTGATAAATAAACTTAAAACTTTCTTGTATAAGGCGCAAGAAACAATAATTTTCAGTGCATCTCAATACATGTGACAATAATAAATCAAATCAAAATACCTCGCGATGGTGGAGGCAGCTTGCAATTGGCCAGTGGCAGGGTCTTCTGATCCTCTCGCTATCAATGGGGTTTCCCATTCCATGTGGAACCCACCACTGAGAAACCCTGGGCAGGCGTTCACCGTCACCGAGACCAAAAACTCCCGCCAATGAGAATGGTTGGAAAATTTCAGCCCTGGAGTGAAGAACAGACTGATCGAACCACATATATAAATTATATCCACAAATGTAAATATGTAAACACAAATAAAAGTATAAATGCACTTAATTATATAACCACTGACATATTTAGTGCAGCTATATTTTTATAATAAAGACAAAATGTGCTGGAAATACTCAGCAGGTCACACAGCATCAGTGGAGAGAGAAACAGAGTCAACTGAAAAAGGATAAAAATGGCAGTTTTTAAGGAGGGGGTGGGAAAGCATGGACAAAAGGGAAGCTCAGTGATAGGGTGGTGGGCAGGAGATATTAAACAATGAAAAGTTTTAAGATGCAAAAGCCATGGAGAGTGATAACGGGAAAAATGAGGAACCTAATGGTTGAGTCCGATGAGGTGTCAAGGACTACCCAGCAGTCATTTGAACACAACATGAAGGGATAAAGAAAGAACCAAGCCATCAAGAGTAGACAACAAAGGAACCCATGGAATAAGTTAGGGGCAGAGTTGTTGAAATCAGTATTGAGTCCAGAGGGCAGCATGATGGCACAGTGGTTAGCACTGCTGCCTCATAGCATCAGGAACTAAGGTTCAATTCTGGCCTTGGGGTGTGTGCACAGATTGCATGTTCTCCTCATGTCTGCATGGGTTTCCTCTGGGCGCTCTGGTTTCTTCGCACACTCCAAAGGTGTACAGGTTAGGTGGATTGGCCATTCTAAATTGTCTTTTAGTGTCCAAAGGTGTGTAAGTTGGGGGCTTAGCAGGGTAAATATTTGATGTTATGGTAAAGGGCCTGGGTGAAATCCTCTACTGGAGATTGGGTGCAGATTCAATGGGCCAAATGGCCTCCTTATGCACTGTAGGGATTCTATGATAAGTGCTGAAATGAAAGATGAGGGGCGGAATTTTCCGGCCTCGCTTGGGCGAGACTGGAAACTCCCACATGAGGTCAACAGAGATTTCCATTGTTGGACCCTTATCCACGCTGATTCTGTGGTGGACGAGGTGGTCGAGTTCTGGCTGAGGTGCTGTTCCTCAAGCTGATGTTGAGCTGCAGGCTGAGGACAGAAAGATCAAAATGGAGGAAGATGGAGAATTAAGGCAACGGGCAACAGGAAGTTTGGGGTCATTGTTACAGACTGAGCAGAGTTCACCCAGTCAAGGCTTAGTTTCCCCAGTGTAGAGGAAGCCACGTCGCAAACAGTAAATACAGCAGATTAGATGGGAAGATATACAAGTGAATGGTTTCTCCATTTAGAAGGAGTGTTTGGGGTCTTGCATGATGAGAAGGGAGAAGGTGAAAGGATAGGTGTTGAACCGCCTGCGTTTGCATGCAAAAGAGGAAATGGTGACTGAGGAGAGTATCCGAGGGAATGGCCTCTCTGAAAGGCTGAACAGGGAACGCTGGGGAAGATGTACCAATATCTATTGCTGTCCACAGAATTCTCGCTGCATTTACATTGAGTCAATACATTAAACATGGTGACATTTTCCCTCCCTAATATATTCATCAGAGTATATAATCAGCCACTTTATTTTCCCTCAAGGCCTTACATTCCTTGATTTAATAATTCCATAAAAATGTGCTGCAATTGCAGTAGAAATTACTAATGGGCGATTGGCCCCTGTTTAGTGCTACTCTCATAAATTCTCCTATCCAAGGAAGTAAAAGAAAATGTTGTGTGAAATAATAAAAAATGTTTAATTCAGCTTATTAAATTGAAAAGTACTTATATAGAATGGTAAAATGTGATCGTTGGGGTAGAGAGTGCTGGAGTGAAGCTGTGAAAAACATAGGCGTAAACCTCCTGGCACCCAGAGTTGGATTTAGGAGGTACCCCAAAAACTCACTGGAGAATCCTTCTAGGAGGGTTCCAGGTAAGGGTTTACCCAGCGATTATCATAGAATCCTATGGTGCAGAAGGAGGCCATTCGGCCGATTAAGTCTGCACTGACCACACTCCCACCCAGGCCCAATCCCCATAACCCCATGCATTTACCCTGTCTAGTACACCTGACACCAGGGGGCAATTTGGCACAGCCAATCCACCTAACCCGCACATCTTTGGACTGTGGGAGGAAACTGGAGCACCCGGCAGAAAACCCACGCAAACACTGGGAGAATGTGCAAACTCCACACAGGCCGTGACCCAAGCCGGGAATCGAACCAGGGTCCCTGGCACAGTGAGGCAACAGTGCTAACCACTGTGCCGCTGTGTCATCCAGATGGGTCACCTTCCCCTGAACAACTGCACTGCACTGGCAATCATCCAACAAAACAATTGAGATAACTATCTTCGAATGCTTCTGCCAATTTTAGCCCAATAATAACTCTGAAAGAGTTTGAAGGAAAAAAAATCACTTCTAACTCCAGAGTAACTATTTAAACATCCAACCCAGCCTCACTTGGTACACCCCTGAGCCCCTCACGCCGAGGGGATACCCCCAACAGGTCTCCATAACCAAGCAACCCTCATGGTGTTTCCCACCCACACAGGATTCTTTATTGCTTCTCCTGGCCTAGCCCCCACCCCCCCACAATGACCCCGAGCATCTCGACCCTCACCTCGCTCCCTCACCCCCGAAACCCCACAACCCGGTGCAAACCACACTCCCCAATGGGTCATGGGTTAACACCCAAACCAGGTGGACAAGCCTGACTTATATTTATATTGGAATTTTACATAATGAAACATTCCAAGGTGCATCATTGTGATTGTGAAACAAAGAATAGCATCGAGTCACATAGGACGGTAAAATATAGGAGCAGAATTAGGCCATTCAGCCCATCAAGTCTGCTCCACCATTCAAATTTAAAGTTTATTTATTAGTCAGAATTAAGGCTTACATTAATACCACAATGAAGTTATCTCTAGTCGCTGCAGTCTGGTACACTGAGGGAGAATTTAGCGTGGCCAATTCACCTAATCAGCATGCCTTTCAGTACATGAGAGGAAACCCATGCAGATACAAGAAGAACATGCAAACTCCACACAAATAGTGTCCCAAACCAGGAATCGAACCCAGGTCCCTGGCACTGTAAAGCAGCAGTGCTAACCACTGTGTCACCTTGCTGCCCCAATCATAGCTGATAAGTTTCTCAACCCCATTCTCCTGCCTTTTCCCCATAACCTTTGATCTCTTTACCAATCAAGAACCCATCTCTATCTCTCTCTGAAATACACTCAATGACCTGTCCTCCACAGCCTTCTGTGGCAATGAATTCCACAGATTGATCACCTTCTGGATGAAGAAATCCCTTCTCATCTTAGTTCTAAATGGTTATCCCTTCACTCTGAGGCTG
Source organism: Carcharhinus amblyrhynchos (assembly GCF_965287045.1). Classification (NCBI taxonomy): domain Eukaryota; kingdom Metazoa; phylum Chordata; class Chondrichthyes; order Carcharhiniformes; family Carcharhinidae; genus Carcharhinus; species Carcharhinus amblyrhynchos. Next base: position 74,374,257 of record NC_137335.1, on the reverse strand, counting down.
TGCCTTTGGACCCTAGACTCTCTTACTAATGGAAACATCTTCCCCACATCCCCTCTACCAGATCTTTCAGTATTCTGTAAGTTTCAATGCGATCCTCCCCCACCCCGCCTCATCCTTCTAAACGCCATTAATTACAGACCTGGAATCGTCAAATGCTCCTCATACGTTAAGATTTTCATTCCTGGGGTCATTCTTGAGAACTTTCTCTGGACCCTCTCCAGGTCAGCACATCCTTACTTAGATACGGCATCCAAAACTGCTCACACAGGAGATATCCGGTCAGGTGGCTAAAAGCTCGAATATAGAGGTAGATTCTAAGGAGGAAGGTGAGATCAAGAGGTGGAAAGGTGTAAGGAGGGAACTCCAGAGTTTGGGTTGGAGGCAACTAAAGACACAGTCACCAATGGTGAAGTGATTAAACTTGAGGGATGTACAAGAGGCCAGAATTAAAGTAATGCGAGTATCTTGGAGGAATGTAGCTCTGAAGGAGGTTAGAGAGATTTCATAGAGGAATCTGAAAGACAGGATAACAATTTTAAAATGTTGCTTGACTGGATGCCAGTGTAGGTTAGTGAATGCTAAGAGGACAGGGGAGCTGGCTTTCTGTGAATTAAGACACTGCAGCACAGTTTTGGATGACCTGAAGCAAAGACAGAAAATGTTGGAAAATCAGAGAATCCTACAGTGCAGAAGGAGGCCATTTGGCCCATCGATTCTGCACTGACCACAATCCCACCCAGGCCCTAGCCCCAAAACCTCTCATATTTATCCTGCTAATTCCTGACACTAGGGTCACTTTACTGTGACCAATCAACCTAACCCACATATCTTTTGGACCATGGGATGAAACTGGAGCATGCGGAGGAAATCCATGCAGACACAGGGAGAATGTGCAAACGCCACACAGAAAGTGACCCAAGGCCAGAACTGAACCTGGGTCCGTGGCGCTATGAGGCAGCAGTGCTAACCGCTGTGCCACCGTGCCACCCTCAGCAGGTCTGACAACACCTGTGGGGGGAGAATAAAGCCAGCGTTTAGAGTCTAGATGGCCCTTATTGGTTCTGATGAAGCGTGATCCAGACTCAAAACATTGGCTCTATTCGCTCCTCATAGACGCTGTCAGACCTGTTGAGATTTTCCAGCATTTTCTGTTTTTGTTTCAGATTCCAGCATGCGTAGTGTTTTGCTTTAGTTATTTGGATTACCTTAAATTTGTGGAAGATGGAAAGGTTAAAGCAACTTGGAGGGCATTTTCTCCACACATTTCTGTTGCTCAGCGAGTTGTGAGTAACAATTAAAAAGATTTGTCACAGCAAGAGTAAAATATTATCCATTATGTGATCACGTTTCCAGATTAACAGGACCTTCTATTATTTTCCATAAAGATTAATGGCTGACAGCTTCAATGTGTAATTGTGTCACCGACAGTATTTTCCAGCCTATGAAATAAATACCCAAGAGGTATAATTTCCTACTCAAATATATTCTTTCCATAAATGGAACAGACTTCCAGCTGAAGCAATTAATGTTGTATCAATGGATACAATTATACAGAAAAGAAGGCTGATGAATAATTGGTTAGGAATGGGACTGATTGTTACACCCGTGCATAAAAGGTGAGTGTCAAAGACTATCGTTTTGATCAAAAAAGTAGATGGGGTCGAGAAATAATTGTGAGGGGGATTAAAGTCACCCTCTCTCATTATCTGGCTGTCACAGCGTTATCAGATCAGAGCCCATTCCTGTCAACCTCATCCCTAAAAGTAGCACAAAGAGAACAAACTAGTTTCTATCACATTGCTGGTATACAATGACACGAGACGCCAAACAGCCAGCTTCAGTGTCGTGCTAGTCTGTGAGTCCATGAGTGAGTAGGTCTGCACCAGGGAGAGTTTGTTGGTGAATGAGTGGTAACGTTTTGGACAGTTTAGCTGTGACTGATATATACTGACTCACACATATGGCATGATGGCACAGCTGTTAGCACTGATGCCTCACGGCACCAGGGACCCGGGATCAATTCCAGCCTCGGGTCACTGTGCACATTCTCCCCGTGTCTGCATGGGTTTTCTCAGGTGCTTTGGTTTTCTCCCCGACTCCAAAGTTGCATAGGTTAGATGGATTGCCCGTGTCCTAGTTGCCCCTTACTGTCCAAAGATGTGTAGTGGGGTAAATATGTGGGGTTACAGAGAAAGAATCATAGAATGCCTACAGTACAGAAAGAGGCCATTTGGCCCATTGAGCCCGCACCAACAATAATTTCACCCAAGCCCTATCCCCGTAATCCCATGTAATCTAAGGGGCAATTTTAGCATAGCCAATCCATCCAACCTGCATGTCTTTGGAGTGTGGGAGGAAACCAGAGCACCCGAAGGAAACCCACGTAGACACGGGGAGAATGTGCAAACTCAACACAGACAATCATCCAAGGGCAGAATTGAACCTGCGTCCTTGGCGCTGTGAGGCAGCAGTGCCAACCACTGTGCTGCCCAGGTTTGGAATAACATACTCTATCGGAGAGTTGGTGCTCTCTTGATGGGCCATATGGCCTCCTTCTGCTCTGCAGGGGTAAACGCTGAGATGGAAGACGAGGGGCAAGACTTTCCAGTCACGCTGTCCCCAAAGCCAGGAAATCCCACCTGAGGTCAACGGACCTTTCTATGGTCACCCTCCACTGTTCCAATTTCTGTGGCAGGCAGAACGGGAAATCTCGCTCCCGGATGTTGTTCCTCGAGTTTATGCTGCGCTTCATTGGAAAACTGCAGCAGGCCGAGGACAGGAAGCAAACATTTTGACGCCACTATTCGCTGTGATCAAAATCATTCTTCCCAAAAATGTTACCGCCTGCCCAATCCCCTGGATCCACAGTTATTACTCTTCACTTCTAATCCAGGGGATTCTTGGGATGAATTCCATGCTGATCCCAACTTTGGGATGAATTCCAGGCTGGGAACCTGGATATAGAAACAAGTAAATAGGAGCAGGAGGAGGCCTTTCGGCCCTTTGAGCTTTCATTATGATCATGGCTGATTATCCAACTCAACCTAGACACATAGCCGAAATTCTTCCATCCCGCACCCCACGTGATTTGTAGTGGGTGAGACAGAAAATTCGATAGACCATTTAAAAATCCATTGAGCCCTGGGTGGGAATTTCTGGTCTTAGGGGTGTGTGCGACCAGAGAATCCCACTCATAAATCTAAACATTAAACTAAGTCACAGGTCGACCTCTCACTGCCGAGTTCACTCCAATCCACTGTTGAGCTTCTGTCGGTGGGGAGGTGGCCCTGTTCAACTCGGAGAATATCTCGCAGTGGCGTTTTCTTTCTTTTTATTCATTCAAAGAATTTAGGCATTGCTGGCTGGCTAGCATTTGTTGCCCATCCCTAGTTGCCTTTGGAGGACAGTGGAGAGTCAAAGAACTAAGAACAAGAACAAAAACAGCCCGGGAAACAGGCCCTTTGGCCCATCGAACCCATGCCACCATTTTAACATTACCAGTCCCCCCTCCACCCATGACCCTTATCGATGCTTATGGCAGTCCACAGTGAGGGAAAACTAATTTAGGGACATTGCTGTGGATCTGGAGTCACATGTTGGTCAGAACTGGTAAGGATGGCAGATTTCCTTCCCTAAAGGGCTAGATGGATTTTTCCAACAATCAACAATGGTTTCATGGTCATCAGTAGGTTCTTAATTCCAGATTTCTTTTATTAAATTCAAATTTCACCATGGTGGGATTCAAACCCAGGCCCCCAGAACATTAGCTGAATTTCTGGGTTAATACCCTAGCAATAATACCACTTGTCCATCGCCTCCTTTCCAGGGGCCTGCCAGGTCTACTGCTCCCAAAACCCATCTCCATAAAGTTAACAGGGTTCCAGCTGAATTGTGAAGCAGAAACCAAGACACAGAGTTTTTTTATTTATTGATCAAGTTTATTAACCTTGGTTAGCCTCACAGCTTTCTTTCCACCCGCACAGTGTCCCAGCTATCCTCTATTTATACCTGCTCAATGTCCTTAACTAAACAATGCCTTCCACGTGTGGGTCTTAGCAATATAATAAACATGCCATTAACACACAGGGCTGAGAAAATTCAGCCCTTTGACTCGGTATGATTGTCAAAGAAACAAGAGTGAGTTTACCTCTCTCTTGATTTTGACTTCACTCTCTATTAGAAATAAACAATTGCACAGATCTGAATCAAACTGTTGACTCACCATTATCTTTTCTACATTATTGTTCAGAGTAAGGATCCACCCACCCTCTTATCTTCTATCCGAAATATTTAGAATCATAGAATCCCTACAGTGCAGAAGGAGGCCATTCTGCCCATCAAACTTGCACCAACAACAAAACACCCAGGTCCTATCCTCATGTATCCACCCTGTTAATCACCTGACACTAAGGGTCAATTTAGCATGGCCAATCCACCTAACACACACATCTTTGGACTGTGAGAGGAAACCAGAGCACCCGGAGAGAACCCACAAACACACGAGGGAGAATGTGCAGACTCTGCACAGACAGTGACCCAACCTGGAAATTGAACCAGGGTCCCTGGCTCTGTGAGGCAGCAGTGATAATTACTATTCCACCGAGCCTCCCAAAAATTCCATTCACTGCCCATCCCTAATTGCCCCTTGAACTGAATGGCTTGCTGAGCTGTTTCAGAGGCATTTAATAGTCAGTTATATGTAGGCCAGACCAGATAAAGATGGCAGACTTCTCTTCCTTGAAGAACATTAGTGAATCAAATGGGTTTTTATGACAATCAACAATGGTTTTGTAGTCATCATCCAACTTTTAATTCCAAATTTTCTAGACCTACCGTGGATGGGATTTGAACCTGGGTCCCCAGGGCATTCCCCTGGGTTAACTAATCCAATGACAATATCACCGTGCCATCGCCCCCTTTATCTCTGTTTAAATGGAAAATCCTTCAGGAAAGCATTTGATCTGATAGTCATTCAACTGACAGGTGAAGTGTCATGCATTATTTAAAGAAGAATTCTCTCCCTCAGGAAATGGGACGAAAAAGAAACTGAGTTGAAGAAACAGAATAAAACATAAATTCAGAATGAGGGATGTCAGTGCCAAGGTTAGTTTGGAGAAGCATGGGTTGTTCTCCGTTGGAGAAACGGAGATTGAGGGGAGATTTGAGAGAGGTGTAAAAGATAATGACAGGTCTAGGTGAGATAGACAAGGAAAATCTCTTCCCAAAGCTGATGGTACAGGATAAATTGAAGAGATGGAGGAGGGAAGGTGAATTGTCTTACACGGCTATTGGTAATGATTTGGGACTTGCTGCCCATGAGTGGGTGACAAACAGAGACAGCCAATGATTTCAAATGGATAGATACTTGAGGGCATTGAACTTTCAGGGGCTGAGGAGTAGGGGAATGGGGCTGTATAAATTCCTCCACATAGAACCAGTGTGGATTAGATGGATTAAATGGCCTCCTTCTGTGCTAAAATGACTCTATGACATCTTGGTGATATGGTCCATCAGTCCATCAACACTTTAGTCATTATTTTCTAGGACTCCAATTTCCAGTCTTCTTTTCCCAGTTCATTTCTTACACAAGAACTCAAATATGACATATTGTCGAGCTTTTCATCTTGTACTCATCAGGCCAAATGCAAGAATGTCAAATTTCAAACTGAATAATTTATACTACAGCAGGAAAGGATGCTGGTTGATTGGCAAGTCAACTTTGATTGGCATTAATTTGAAGAAAGTAATGGGGAAATCAAGTACAACTCTCACCAATGTTTATAGATGCACCATAGAAAGCTTTCTTTCTGGTTGTATCACAGCTTGGTATGGCCCTTGCCCTGCCTAAGACTGCAAGAAATTACAAAAGGTTGTACATGTAGCTCAATCCATCACACAAACCAGCCTCTCATCTATTGACTTTGTCTACACTTCCCACTGCCTCAGCAAAGCAGCCAGCATAATTAAGGACCCCACGCACCCCAGACATTCTCTCTTCTACCTCCTTCCTTCGGGAAAAAGATACAAAAGTCTGAGATCATGTACCAACCAACTCAAGAATAGCTTCTTCCCTGCTGCCATCAGACGTTTGAATGGACCTACCTCACATTAAGTTGATCTTTCTCTATACCCTAGCTATGACTATAACATTACATTCTACACACTCTGCTTTCCTTCATTATGTACAGAATGCTTTGTCTGTATAATGAGCAAAAAACAATACTTTTCACTGTATACTAATACATGTGATAATAATAAATTAAAACAAATCAAATCAAATCAACTCAACGTGTAAACTCCTCAGGCTCCCACATAACTAAAAACAATGTGCATCTCTTGAACATACTCCTTTCGTTGGTAGGGAATGGGTCCCTTCATATGAATGTATAACACTCCTAGCAAGCATGAGTGAGCCACGTTACAAGCTGAACTAATTACCTAAAAATGGTCCAATGGTTCTTAATCCCTAAAGATGTGCAGGTTAGGTCAGTTGGCCATGCTAAATCACTCCTTCGGTGTTGGGGAATTAGCAAGGTAAAATCGTGGGGTTAAGGGGACTGGGTTGGGGTGAGATTATTGTCAGAGCAGGCTTGATGGGCCAAATGGCCTCCACATTAGGGATTCTGTGATTCTATCCAGCTACTGCACAATCAGGATTGTTCAGAAAGTGCTGTAGAGCCATTCAACAGCCTTTTCTTCTCATATGATCATTTAAAATTTGGCATTCTTGTGCTTTTCCTGACACTTAAAACAAATGGAAATGGGACCCCAGGCACTAAAATCGGCCAAGCCTCCACTTCACTTCGCCCTGTACCTGCCTAACACACCTTAATACAAAAGCTTTAACTTGGAAATTAAATGACAGGCCAAGAATCGCGGTGTGAGGCATCACAGACTGGTTGTAAAGAGTAAAAGATCAAAAATCAGTGATATTGTCAGCATTCCTTTTCATCAGAAGAATGAGCTATTATTGCTGATCCACCCTGGGGCGGGGAGAGGCTCGATAGGATTTCCACCTGTATATGAAAGGTTCTGCTTCACATCTATGTGCACAGAGGGAGCAGCAACCTTTGAATTGGTGCTAATCAGTCCACCATTATTTGCCTGCCAGCAGGAAGCATTGACTGAGATCGGGAAGTGCCCTTCCACTCGGCGGATTTAATCCAGGGCAGGATCCCGCTCGTTGCGCGCTGCGGTTAAATGGGTGTAAAATGAAAATCAACACGGATCACACAAAATCTCCCCCTGTACCTCGGTGCAAAGGCAGGGCTTTGAAATCAAATCAACACCTTCTGATCCAAATTCAAGATTTCAAAGGCACCTCCATAAACCTTTAATTACTGCACACATGTGAGGAAGCAACAGGAACCTTTGACATGCCGAGTACTATGTTAGCACTGTTTGTGCAGTAGCATGTCATTAAGCAAACTCATCCGATTTAATCAAACATTCACCGAAACTTATAGTTTACGGCTCTTTCTTGAAGTGTTGGAGCTACAGGCCATAATTTTCTCTTTCCTTTAGAAAATAAATTAAATGCCCATTTTCCATTGTGTTTTTGACCTGTTTTCCAACCTCTCGACTACTAGAATAAAATTTGCAACAAATATACACAAGAGAGAAAAAATAAGAAGCGGGAAGGGGGACGGCAAGAGAAAGAAAGGGGGCGGAAGTGCAGATAGTCTTTTTCCTTAAAGTTTATTTATTTGAGTTGCATTATTGGCACTATTGGAATTCACTACCACATAAAGTAATTGAAGCCAAAACGTTGTCTGATTCCAAAAAGAAACTAGATGTAGCTCTTGGGGCTAAAAGGATCAAGGGATATGGTGGGGGGTAGTGGGGGAAATCAGGACATTGAATTCGATGATCAGCCATGATCAAAATGAATGGCGGAGTAGGCTCAAAGGGACAAATCCTGTTTCGAGTTTCTATCTCACACTGTTTTTAAGTTACTGTGAAAATTCCCTACTTGCCACACTCCGGTGCCTATTGGGTACAACAAGGGAGAATTTAGCATGGCCAATGCACCTAACCAGCACCTCTTTCGGACTGTGGGAGGAAACCGGAGTACACAAAAGAATTCCACACTGACATGGGGAGAACATGCAGACTCTGCACTGACACCTACCCCAGTCAGGAATCGAACCCGGGTCCCTGGACTTGTGAGGGCAGCAGTGCTAACCACTGTGCTGTGGACAGAGAGGGAGATACATTAATGGTGATCCATTACTTTTACGTTTGCTGGAACTTTCGCACTGCATTTATTATTTTGGCACAGCTAGCAAGACTTACTGATAAGCATTCGAATTGGCAGTATAGCATGCTTAGACTGCAGTCCAATATCAGTGTCTGGTGTGGTTCAGTAAAGCACCCATTAAATTATGTCGTCTTGGCATCAATTTCCACTCCAGAGCTCAACTGCAAAATCAAGGTTGACATTCCAGTGTGGTATTAGTGGAGTGCTCACTCCCACCTATTTTAGAGTCATCTGCAAATTTGTCTACAATACTTCTATTCCCTCTAACCAAGGCATTAATATACACTGTAAATAGTTGGGGCCCAAGGACTGGACCCTGTGGCACCCCACTAGTTACATCTTACCAAACAGAAAAAGACATATTTATCTCAGCTATCTGCCTTCTGCCACTTAGCCTGTCTTCTATCCAAGCTAATAAATTATCCCTAATCCCATGTGATCTTACCTTGTGTATTAACCTTTTACGCGGCATCTTATCAGATGCCTTGTTGAAGTCCAGATATACTACATCTACAGCTTCTCCATTATCCACTTCGCTTGTTACATCCTCAATGATTTACCCTTTGTATAATGATACAGATTCTGATGGATTGCATTTTGATTTTCCAAATGTCCTGTTATTACTTCCTTAATAATAGATTCTAATAATTTTCCAGCAGCAGATGTTAAACTAACTGCTCTATAGTTTCCTACTTTCTGCTCGCTTCTTTTTTTTTAATAATCATATTAGCATTTTTCCAATCCACTGGAACCTTTCCCACATCCAGGGAATATTATAACCAATGGATCCACTATCTCCACTGCCACTTCCTTTAATACCCTGGGATGTAAGTCATCAGGCCATAGGAACTTGTTTGCCTTCAATCCTAGTAGTTTGTTGAGTACTTTTTCACTATTGATGATGATTTTTTCCGAGTTTCTCTTTCTATTATCTCTGGGTTGCCTGTTACTATTGGAACGGTGCTTGTGTCCTCCAGAATGAAAACTGAGGCAAAATATTGATTTAAAGTCTTTGCCATTTCTGTGTTCCACTCTATTAACTCCCTAGTCTCATCCTCCAAGGTATCAACATTCACTTTAGCAACTCTCTTCCCTTTTATATACTTGTAGAAGCTTTTGCTTTCTTTTTTATATTTTCTGCTAGTTTTCATATATGTGTTTGTTTAATTCCAAAATGCGAGAGTGGGGTTCCAGTTTCTTGCCCACAAGCTGAATTTTGAATTCTACCGTACTATGACTTCTCTTCCCTAGAGGATCCTTAACTATGAGGTCATTAATTAATCCCTGCTCATTACACAATACCAAATCCAGAATAGCCTGCTCTCTGGTTGGTTCTACAACATATTGCTCTAAGAAATAATCTCTAATGTATTGAATGAACTCCCCCTTGAGGCTACCCTTGCCAATTTGATAAATCCAGTCTATGTGCACAATAAAATCACCCTGGATTATTGCTGTACCTTTCTTACAAGCCCCCAGTACTTCTTGATTTATACTGTGCCCCATTGCAGAACTACTATCTGAGGACCTATAGCTTACTCTCAACAGAGACTTATTTTCTTTGCTATTTCTTATTACTGCCCAGACTGAATCCACATCTTGATCTCGAGTGCTTATATTATTTCTCACTATAGCACTGATCCATCCCTTCACTAACTCAGCCATAGCACCTCCTTTTCCTTTCTGTCCTTCCACAATAGTGAATATCCATGGATATCCATTTCCTGGCCTGGTCTCCTTGTCACCATATCTCAAAGGTCACCACCAACGCTTTGCTCCCATTTGCACTGTTAACTTATTAATGTTGTTCCGAATGCTTTGTGCGTTCGGACACAAAGCTTCTAGGTTTGTTCTATTATCAATTTTCCCTATTTCTGTATCATTCCTTGCTGCAAAATGAAATTCACAAATTCTGTCCCTTTCCTTTGTTTCGGTAACAATCCGCCTCATCATTGACCTGCACTCCAACCTTCTCCTATAAATTTGATTTTCTATTTTTCCATGCACCTGAATCCAGGCCCAGATGCACAATTATGTGTTTGACTCTGAAAACTGCCCCCTGAAGCCACTCCACTCAGTTCAAGGGCAATTAGGGATGGGCAACAAAATGCTGGCCTTACCAATGACACGCACATCCCGAGAAAGAAGAGAAAAAATAAGTTGGTAATTATAATCCCTCATGAAGGAAGATTATCTGGTCTTGGCAGTTTGCTATGCAAACCTGCTTCTGTCATTGCAACAGTGACAAGTCCAAAAGATGTGCCGGTTAGGTGCATTGGCCATGCTAAATTCTCCCTCAGTGTACCCAAGCAGATGCCGGAGTGTGGCAACAATGGGATTTTCACAGTAACTTTGTTGCAGTGTTAATGTAAACACATTAATAGATAACCTTAAACTTAACCTCATGTAACAGGGGCCTACTCGTTGGTGTTAATGCAATGTTAATGTAAGCCTACCTGTGACAATAATGAAAAAAACAACACTGCCGGAATTTTACCGGCGCACTGCCCCGAAATCAAGACAGGCGAGGCTCGCAGAACGGCATTCTCTGTTGGCCTCAAGTAGGATCTTACGAGCCTTGGATGGGCAAGGTGGTAAAATTCCAGCACACAACTCCAAAATTAATTCACTTGTTGTACAATGATCCAGTAGTCATGGAAAGCACCACATGAATGAAAGTATTTCTATTTTTTATTGAAATGACCCACACAACAGAGACATGGCAAATGCACAGAGTGACAGGACTATGGCAAAGGAGAGGGCCCTGGGTAAGAGGTGTGTTTGAACCTATATATTTTAACTACCATATTTTTCTCTTCTTTCTCAGGATGTGCGTGTCATTGGTAAGGCCAGAAATTTGTTGCCCATCCCTAATTACCCTTGAACTGAGTGGCTTGGCTTCAGAGGGCAGTTTTCAGAGTCAAACAAATAACTGCATTTAGATCTGGATTCAGTCGCATGGAAACTTACTATTCACTAGTGCCTTTATACTACTGAATAAAGGCACTACTTTCAACACAATTTCTTTCATTTTGCAGTTACTTAGACAATAGTCAATCCATGCAATGCTCAAGCAAAATACCCATTATTTGTTACTTTGCTCAACTTAAGGTTGACTTTCACTTGCATCTGAAACCTGGCCAGCATTTTGCCTCATGGATATCAGTCTTTTCTTTCAGGTGTGTTTTCTTCAGTGTAAGCTTGGGCGCCGGGATTTTCCACTGAACACAAGCTGTCTGTGTTAGCATTCTCATACCCCAAAAGTTCCTCGGCAACCAAACAATGAATTGATCAGAAACCCGATTGCATTGTTCGATCAGGCTAATCAAATAGAACCAGCACAGAGGTTCAGGACCATCCAGAGTCCATCATGTTTAGATCTTGCTGCCCATTCTCACATTGCAATGCCCACGTAAGGAAGCACTGGCGCCAAATTGTCCATAACCAGTTTCTTCTGCTGGGGACAAACTGTTATATAGAATCATAGAATTCTACAGTGCAGAAGGAGGCCATTCGGCCCATCGAGTCTGCACCCACCAAAATTCCACCCAGGCCCTATCCCCATAACCCTATGCATTTATCCCAGCTAGTACCCCTAAGACTAAGGGGCAACTTAGCATGGCCAATCCACTAACCAGCACATCTTTTGGACTGTGGAAGGAAACTGGAGCACCCAAAGGAAACCCACACAGGCACAAGAAAATGTGCAGACTCCACACTGACCCAAGCCAGGAATCGAACCCAGGTCCCTGGCACTATGAGGCAGCAGTGCTAACCACTGTGCCACCATGCCACCCAAACACATCTAACACCTTAGGCAGGATTTTCCCAAAAATATTCTAAGGGCGTGATCTTATCTTCTCGTCCTGCTGGGAAATCCACAGGAAAGCCGAGCATACGTCAAACAACTGTGGTCTCAAATGAGGCTTGCTTGATTAACGGTCTTTCAGCATATTAAAAGTTAAATCTCTGCAGGCCATTCATCCACAGGAGGGTTGGGCAAACTTGATGGACCGAATGGCCTCCTTCTGAACTGCTGGATTCAGTGGACGCGAAGGTTCTAATGTTAATATTGGGCCCAATATTACCATTGCGTTGTGCCCGTTTTTGGGCGTGAAAACTTGGTAAAGTCGGGTGTGAGGCAAGTAGCACGATCCGCTCCCACCTCCATGTCGATTTCCCCTTTACCAAGGCCCAAAAATGATCGGGGCTGTGCCCAAAATGGGTGCAATGGCCATTTAAATGTATTTGAATGTATTAATGGGCTGCATGCCCACCTTACCGGCACTTCCCTCTTTACCACCGCATTCGCCCATCCAGCTTTGGTGCGAAACAGATATGCTCCATGTAAGTCCAATTTGGATGCTCCAGTTAGCGAGGAAGTAGGTGCCTAGCATCCAATGGCTCTCTACCTGTGATCAGTGAGGGGGAAGGGGTTGTCCACTTCCATTCTGCCTTTGAGCAGTGAAGGGGAAAGGGGGGTCCGCTTCTGTCTGAGATCAGTGGGGGGGAAACAGGGGTCTGCTGCCACTCTGCGTGAGATCAGTGAAGGGGAAAGGGGGAGGGACCCACAATTGATCTGGATGGTGAATGGGGTTTGGGGAATAAGGGGGTCAGTAATGTTGTGGAGATGACTGTAGGGGCCAGAGGGAGGAATTATCCAGCCCAGGAGGGATGTGGTTGTGGGAGCATTATTCCATCTTCTTTTTCTGCACATGCGCAGTTAGAGGTGCCAATCAGAGCTGCAGGATTTTGGGCTTGTTATTTCCTCTAAGCTGTGTGTCTGTGCAGGAAGCTGGAGGTGTCCATGAGGGACACGCATGAGTTGCCTCCTCAATATTACTGTGCCAAAACGCTAAAGAAGTCATGCACTCAGACAAACTGCCCACACATTGAAAAATAAATTAGCGGAATCATTGACCCTAAGCTTTGGAATATCCTCCTTCTGTGTGGCATCATGGCACAGTGATTAGCACTGCTGCCTCACAGTGCCAGGGACCCAGGTTTGGTTCCCGGTTTGAGTCACTGTCTGTGTAGAGTCTGCACACTCCCCCCATGTCTGAGTGAGTTTGCTCCAGTTTGCTCCCACAGTCAAAGTGTATCCGAACAGGAGCCAGAGTGTGGCGACTAGAGGATTTTCACAGTAACTTCATTGCAGTGTTCATGCAAGTTTACTTGTGACAATAATAAATAAAAAGCTCTCTGCCTCTCTTTACTCATTTAAGTTGCACCTTGAAACCTAGAACTGGTGCATAACCCCATGCATTTACCCTAGCTTGTCTCGCTGCCTCATAGTGCCAGGGACTCGGGTTCAATTCCGGCCTTGGGTCATTGTCCGTGCAGATTTTGCACATTCTGCCCATATCTGCATGGGTTTCCTCTGGGTTCTCCAGTTTCCTCCCACAGTCCAAAGCTGTGTTGGTTAGGTTGATTGGTCATGCTAAATGACCCTAGTGTCAGAGAGATAGATTAGCAGGGTAAATATGTGAGATTATGGGAATAGGGCATGGGTGGGATTGTGTTCAGTGCAGGCTCGATAGGCTGAATGGCCTCCTTCTGCACTATAGGGATTCTATGATTCAATGTGCAAACTCCACACAGACAGTGACCTGAGACCGGAATTGAACCCAGGTCCCTGGCCCTGTGAGGCAGTAATGCTAACCACTAAGTCACCATGCTGCCCCTCATCCTTTTCTGCATTAAACATACGTAAAGGAAACAGGAATTCTGTTGTGAAGGAACAAAATTAAATCACCACAACAGGGAATGGAAGTGCTTTTATTTGGTGTTAAAACGTGCATCAAATAATGTAACAAGTATACAGTGCAGGGGAACCCAGGCCTTCCGGTTACAAAGTGATCAGAGACAATTTACCGCCTGCCAATTTTCTTTATTCCTGTCTGATTTTCTCTCTCGCCCTCTGTCTCTCTCCTCCTTTGTTTGCACAGTTATGGCATATCTGAATCTCTGCCTTATGATTGCAGAGGAATGGAGCTGGAGTGGAGTGGGCTGGAGTGGGCTGGAGGGGAGTGGGGCTGGAGAGGCATGGGCTGGAGGGGAGTGGGGCTGGAGAGGCATGGGCTGGAGAGGGGTTGGCTGGAGAGGAATGGGACTGGAGAGGGGTTGGCTGGAGAGGAGTGGGCTAGAGGAGAGTGGGGCTGAAGAAGAGTAAGGCTGGAGAGGAGTCAGCTGGAGGGGACTGGGGCTGAAATGAGGAATGAGCTAGAGAGGAATGGGGCTGGAGGGGAGTGGGCTAGAGAGGAGTGGGGCCGGAGAGGAGAGGGGCTGGAGAGGAGTGGGCTGGAGAGTCATGGGCTGGAGAGGAGTGGGCTGGAGAGGAGTGGGGCTGAAGAGGAGTGGGCTAGAGAGGAGTGGAGCTGGAGAGGAGTGGGCTAGAGGAGAGTGGGGCTGAAGAAGAGTAGGGCTGGAGAGGAGTCAGCTGGAGGGGACTGGGGCTGAAGAGGAATGAGCTAGAGAGGAATGGGGCTGGAGGGGAGTGGGCGAGAGGAGAGTGGGGCTGAAGAAGAGTAGGGCTGGAGAGGAGTCAGCTGGAGGGGACTGGGGCTGAAGAGGAATGAGCTAGAGAGGAATGGGGCTGGAGGGGAGTGGGCTAGAGAGGAGTGGGGCCGGAGAGGAGAGGGGCCGGAGAGGAGTGGTCTGGAGAGGAGTGGGCTGGAGAGGAGTGGGGTTGGAAAGGAGTGGGCGAGAGGGGAGTGGAGCTGGAGAGGAGTGGGGCTGAAAAGGAGTGGGCGAGAGGGGAGTGGGGCTGGAGGGGAGTGGGCTGGAGGGGTGTGGAGCTGGAGAGGAGTGGGGCTGAAAAGGAGTGGGCTGGAGAGGAGCGGGGCTGGAGGGGCAAGGTTTGAAGCATGTTGAACTTTGCCCCCTCACCATGGCCTCAGAGAAAGGTATTTTCAATGGAGGAAGGGGTAAAGGTCATCAATAAAGTCAGGATAAGGAGTTCACTTCAGCTGCTTTGAAAATGTGACAAGGTGATCTCTGACAGCTGAGAGTAGGGCTTCCATGGTTGGAAGGCATCAGATCATTGATGACAAATGAGATGTCATTAAAAAGATGAACAGTTTGAAACAGTGTCTTCAGAATGATAAAGGGCTCCTAAGGTGTGATTACAGAGTTTGTGGTAGTGACACACTATACGATGGCACAGTGATTAGCACTGCTGTCTCACAGCACCAGGGACCCGGGTTCAATTCCGGCTTGGGTCACTGTCTGTGTGGAGTTTGCACGTTCTCCCCATGTCTGCGTGGGTTTCCTCCGGGTACTCCGGTTTCCTCCCATAGTTGGAAAGATGTGCTGGTTAGATGCACTGGCCCTGCTAAATTCTCCCTCAGTTGTAACTGAACAGGCACCAGAGTATGGCGACTAGGGGATTTTCACAGTAACTTCACTGCGATGTTAATGTAAACCTACTTGTGACACTGATAAATAAACATTGAACAGTAGTGGGTGGGTGTGCGGAGGTGGATAACCACCGCATTAACTCAGCCCATTACAGCACCAGCTCAGTTACACTTAGTTAAACCAGTCATGTTAGAATTACAGCATCTACGGTGCAGAAGGAGGCTATTCAGCCTATTGCGCCTGCACCGACAACAATCCCATCCAGGCCCCATCCCTGTAACCCCACAAATTTACCCTCTTAATCCCCCGGCACTAAGGGGCAATTTATCATGGCCAATCAACCTAACTCACACATCTTTGAAGTGTGGAAGGAAACCAGAGCACCCGACAGAAACCTACATAGACACGAGGAGAACAATAACTATTTGATTTGAGGGAGATTGAAGAAAGCAGACCTGTGTAAGTCAAGGTGTGGCACCCCTCGTTAACACGGAACCACCAACACCCATTACTGGTATTGGATATAACATAATGGGTTTCTCTGTAGTGTTGAGGTGAGTTTGGAAGCCAAAATTGAAATGCGTGACTTACAAACCACACTTAATATCAAATTTAACTGAAAAACAGACTTGAGGGAGAACCAAAATGTCTCATAAATTGGATGATTCCATAATGAGTGATTCCATATTCACCCCTATCTTTCATTCATCATTTATCCAATTCATTATTTATCATTTTTATACATTATTTACTGCTCTTACAAAGTCAGCTGCTTCTCAGATTAAACTGAAGCTGAGAGGGGGGACATTAGAATTCGATAGTGGGTTGATGAGGCCTTTTTGTAGAGCAATTTATTATGTCTCTGCTAAGTGCCAGGGAGATCTTCAATTCATTTTTGATGTGCTGGAGTAGCCACATCTTGTCAACAAGATGAAAGAGCTGTTAATCTGTATCTTGGTGAGGGTGGTTAAAGGAAGAGTGTTGGCCAGGGTGCAGGGAGCCGTCCCTGGAGCTCCACTTGGCAGGGTGCCACTCCATCTTTCATGTTTACCAGAGGCCTTTGGAACAGGCAGGTGGAGCATTGATCAAACCTCCCGTCTACAAAACAGCAGCTCCAACAACACTCGATTAGATTATGTGGTTTGAACCCGTATCCTCCAGGTTCAGAAGAGGGTTAGCCAAATGGGAGTGACATGAAGGACAAGACTCAATGCCACAAGAAACAGTGGGCACTCAGGACTGAGATGATTGAGGTGTATACAAGGGGCGTAGATGGAGAAAACTTTTACCTATTTGCTCAACTACAAAAGAATGTGAATGTAAGCCAATCCATCCCGCAAGCCAGTCGCCCATCCATTGACTCTGTCTACACTTCCCACTGCCTTGGCAAAGTAGCCAGCTTAATTAAGGACCTCACGCACCACGGATATTCTGTCTTCCACCTTCTCCCTTTGGGAAAAAGATACAAAAGTCTGAGGTCATGTACCAACCAACTCAAGAACTGCTTCTTCCCTGCTGCTGTCAGACTTTTGAATGGACCTACCTTGCATTAAGTTGATCTTTCTCTACACCCTAGCTATGACTATAATACTACATTCTGCACTGTCTTATTTCCTTCTCTATGAACGGCACACTTTGTCTACATAACACACAAAAAACAATATTTTTCACTATATGCTAAAACATGTGATAATAATAAATCAAATCAAAAATCAAATTTTAGCTGGGGGAGCATGGATTTAAAATAATTGGTAGAAGATTGGAGTGGAGATGGGGGGGTGGGTGGGGTGGGAAAGTTTCATTCAGAGGATATACAGACCTGGAACTCATTGCTTGGATGGATGATGGAGGGAGAAACTCTTGACCCAATTCAAAAATTACTTGGATAGCTAATAAAAGCCATGGCCTGCTAGGGTATGGAATGAGGAAGGTGGGATTAAATTGGGTGACTCTTCTCCAACCGGCGGAACACAATGGGCCAAATAGTTTCCTTTTAAATCATCAATTTTCTATGATTCTTTGAAAACAAGAGTAAAAAAATTGGCTGCCTTTCTGGGGCTTGTCTAATTCATGGAATCATAGAATCCCTTCAGTGCAGAAGGAGACCATTCAGTCCATCTAGCCTGCTTTCAATGAGTGCTAAGGTTGTGAGTGTTGAATAAAGTCGCCATTGTCCCAGATGACCATAGGCTGCACTCCCCTTTGAGGGGCAGAGCTGTCCAGCAGTGATTTAACCTGAGGTGTTGCAGTTTCCTCCCACAGTCTGAAAGACGTGCTGGTCAGGTGCATTGGCCATGCTAAATTCTCCCTCAGTGTACGCGAACAGGCACCGGAGTGTAGCGCCTAGGGGATTTTCATAGTAACTTCATTGCAATGTTAATGTATGCTGATTTGTGACACTAATGAATAAACTTAAAACTTAAGCACCTCATGTGATGGGCAAGGTTGAAAAGGATGTTGAACAACCTTAGCCGGGACGGGAATTGATCCTGCGCTTTTGGCATTGCTGTGCATCACGGACCAGCCATCCGAGCTAACCAGCTCCCCAGTAAGTCCAAATAAAGTTTTCATCATAGGTTAACTACAAGAACTACAAGAACTTTGTATATATGCACAAATATAGAGTAAGGAGTTCAAACTTGGAGCTGTTTCCATACTGCTTGTGCTGGCAACTCTGTCTAAAACTAGATTAATGTCTAGATGGGTGGTATCGTACTCGGTCCCACATTAATGCTATACACCAGACCCTACACCACAATGGGTTTCGCTATGGCTGAGTGGACTTTTCGAGCATTTGACTGAAGCAAGTATTCCCTCTTACAAATGCAAACTTTTTGAAATTATTTATTCAAGAGATATGAACATGCTGACTAGGCCAGCATTTATTACCCAGCCCTAAATGCCCTTGAGAAGATGGCAATGAGCCACCTTCTTGAACTACTCTGGTAGCCATGTGGGGTAGGTGCACCACAGTGCTGTTTGCAAGGACGTTCAAGGATCTTGACCCACCAACAGTCAAGGAAGGATAAGGTAGTTCCAGGTCAGGATGGTGTGTGACTTGGAGGGAAGCTTGCAAGTGGTGGCGTTCCCCTGTGAAGCAGAGCAGGCTTCAGGCCTGCTTCATCCAACTGGTCCCTGTGGTTGTGACGTGCTCGAGAGATTTAAGAACACTTTATTTTCAAAGCCTTTCTGTGGAGCCAAGGGGACCAGCAGAGTGCCTGTCCTGCCTCCACGGAAATCCTTAGGCTTGCTGCTGGCTTGTGAATGGCCCTCATCTCATTGTCCTTAACCCTTGATCTGAGGAATTAGTTCATGTCTTCTGCTGGGAGAGACACCCTCTACAGCTCACCCAAGGGATGGAAATCAGCCCCAAGTTTGGATTTCAAGTGAATGTCAAGGCCTCAGTTTTGGAGACTGGATGTGTCATGCTGTGTCCATAAGATAAGACCATAAGGCCATAAGAAATAGAAGCATAATTAGGCCATTCGGGCCATCAAGTCTGCTCTGCTATTCAATCATAGCTAATAAGTTCCTCAAAACATTCTCCTGCCTTTTCCCATAATCTTTGATCCCTTTACCAATCAAAAGTAGGCCATACCCAATGTTTACCCTATAGCCTATTTTTCTTAACTCGAATTTCTATTTATTAAACATTAAATTCCCTTCTTACTGAATTATTTATTCAGTTGATGGTTTCAGGCTGATGAATAATTCAACTATTTTGGGAAATATGAATAGATTCAGATTAAAAATTCCCCCCACCATCTCCCCTCCCTCCCCACTGCTCCCCCCTCCACCAGCACTGAGTACTTTTCCCCCCTCACCTCACACAACCACCTCCGTCAAATTCCCCCCTCCCCACATATACACGCAACCACGTCAGTCCCCCCCCCGATATGTAATGTCAAACAGATATAAAATAGGATTTTTCACAAAGCCTTGGTTCGATAGCAGGCATTTAATTGGATCAGACATAATTGATTAGTTCACTTGACTCTGAGCTGCAGGACATGAAGGAAACCAATTTAGAAGTGGGCCAGAAATGCATGAATTTTGATTTTATTTTTAAAGATTACATGGAACTGTGTCAATGTCATTATCAGAATCAGAAGCGATTGAGGCAGTAATTACTTCATTGTCATTGAGTCATCGAAGAGAAAGGCTGACAGAAATATACCCCTCTGATGGAATATGAAAGTGGACCAAGTGATTGCAAGACAAGATTGAATTGCTTTGAAAGCTGAGAGAGAGAGAGGCAGAGAAACTGGCACGGCAGATAATTCACTCAAGAAACCAAAGAAGCAGATGGGTTTCTGTTAGTGCAATGAGTAAGGACAATATTCACAAGGTTCCAGCTATCTGGTACTTAAGCTAAAAATATAGGTGTCAAAATCTGTGAGTGCTTTATACACTCTCGAAAATCATAGAATCATAGAATTCCTACAGTGCAGAAGGAGGCCATTTAGAACATAGAACATAGAACATAGAACATTACAGCGCAGAACAGGCCCTTCGGCCCACGATGTTGCGCCGACCAGTTACAAAAACAATGACCCACTAGCCTATACCAATCCCTTTTCGTCCATAAACCTATCCAGAGATCTCTTAAACGCCCCCAAACTAGACGCATTTACAACTGCAGCAGGCAGGGCATTCCAATCCTTCACCACCCGCTGGGTGGTCCATCATTTGGTCCATCAACTCACAGAATCATCGGCCTCATGGAGTTTTGCAGCATGGAAACAGGCTCTTCAGCCCAACTTGTCCATGCTGCTCAGTGTTTACCACTAAGTTGGTCCCAGTTGCCTGCATTTGACCCATATCCCTCTATACCCATCTACCCATGTAACAGTCCAAACATTTTAAAAGACAAAATTGTACCGGCCTCTACTGCTGCATCTGGCTGCTCATTCCAGACACTCACAACCCTCTGAGTGAAAATATTGCCCCTCTGGACACTTTTGTTTCTCTCCCCTCTCACCTTAAACCTATGCCCTCTAGTTTTAGACTCTCCAACCCTTGGGAGAAGATGTTGACTAACTACCTTATCTATGCCCCTCATTATTTTATAGACCTCTATAACGTCACCCCAAAGCCTCCTACACTCCAAAGAAAAAAGTCCCAGTCTATCCAGACTCCCCTTATAACTCAAACCATCAAGTCCCAGTAACATCCTAGCAAATCTTTTCTGCACTCCCGGTCAGAGCATCCTACCCAGGCCCCATCCATGTAACCCCATGTATTGACCCCAATAATCCCCCTACCTACACATCTTGGGACGCTAAGGGGCAATTTTGGCATGGCCAATCCACCTAATCTGTATACATGTATACACAAATTACACACTCATGCAGCAGAAAATAAATATTAAAATATGGTCCATTGTAAAGTTCTTAATGGGGGGAATGCCTTAATTGGTCCCTCTCCCCTCCAGATCTTGCCCTAGGGCTGAGTCCCTGTGCGCACATTTCCTTCACACTTGCCTTTGTCCTTTTTAAACACTACTCATTGATAATATCTTCCACAACTGAACTGATTATTTTTCTGTTCTCCTCACAAATGCAAACTGACTTTTGAGGACTTTCACTATTTTCGATCTTTCATAGAATCATAGATTTCATAGAATCCCTACAGTGCAGAAGGAGACCATTCAGCCCATCGAGTCTGCACCAACTACAATCCCACCCAGGCCTTATTCCTGTAACCTCACACAGTATGGAGATGCTGGCATTGGACTGAGGTGGGCACAGTAAGAAGTCTCACAATACCAAGTTAAAGTCCAACAGATTTATTTGGTAGCACAGGCTTTCGGAGCACTGCCCCTTCATCAGGTGAGTCACGTGGTAAAGGGGCAGCACTCCAAAAGTTTGGGCTACCAAATAAATCTGTTCAACTTTAAACTGGTGTTGTGACACTTCTTACTATAACCTCACATAATTATCCTGATAATCCCCTGACACTAGGATCAATTTAGCATGGCCAATCAACCTAAACCTCACATCTTTGGACCGTGGAAAGAAACCGGAGCACCTGGAGAAAACCCATGCAAACACGAGGAGAAGGTGCAAACTCCATACCAACAATGACCCGAGGACTGAATTGAACCCAGGTCCCTGGCAGCAGTGCTAACCGCTGCGCCCGACTACAGGTCATTCGATGGTGATTGAAAGGAGGGATCTTACCTAACCTCTTCTTCCTCATCCCAGAGCCAATACCCTAACAAACTCACCCTTTCCTCCCCTTTGGATCAAAGATGTATAACAGAGCTGAACTCAAGAGGTGAGTGTGACTGCCCTTGACATCAAGGCAGCGTTTGACTGAGTGTGGCCTTAAGGGGCCTTAGCAAAATTAGAATCAATGTAAATCAGAGGGCCAACCCAATCATCACTGGCTGGAGCCACACCGCACATAAAGGAAGATGGTTGTAGTTGTTGGAGTCAACCCAACTCAGTTCCAGGATTACAAGAATTCCTCAGGATAATGTCCTCAACCCAACGATCCTCAGCTGCTTCATCAATGACCTTCCTTCCATCATAAGATCAGAAGTGGGGATATTCGTGGATTGTTTCGCAATGTTCAACACCATTCAGAGTTTACTGCCCATCCCTAGTTGCCTGAGGGCAGTTGAGGGCATTGCTATGGCTCTGGTGTCACATGTAGGTCAGACCAGGTGAGGATGGCAGACTTTCTTCCCTAAAGGGACATTAGTGAACCAGATGGGTTTTTCTGACAATTGACAATGGTTTTAGTGGTCAGTAGATTCTTAATTCCAGATATTTTTTACTGACTTCAAATTTCACCATCTGCCATGGCAGGATTCAAACCCGGGTCCCCAGAACATTAGTTGAGTCTCTGGATTTATAGTCTAATGATAATACCACTCAGGCATTGTCTCCCCATTACCTTCGTTGTGCAGATGCAAAACTTTCATTCATGTAGCACCTCTAATGAAGGAAAACACTCCAAAACCCTTGCCCTGAGCATTTTCAAACAGAACATGATTATGAGCCAGCAAAGGAAATGTTAGGACAGGTTTAAATCTTGGTCAAAGCGGTAGGCTTTAGGGAGCACCTTAAAGGAGGGAAGGGGGGCATGGTGCCCAGTGGTTAGCGCTGCTGTCTCACAGCACCAGGGACCGGGGTTCAATTCCAGCCTCAGGTCACTGTCTGTGTGGAGTTTGCATGTTCTCCCCGTGTCAGTGTGGGTTTCCCCTGTGTGCTCCAGTTTCCTCCCACAATCCAAAGATGTGTGGATTAGGTTGATTAGCCACGTTAATGTCAAGGGGATTTGCAGGGCAAATACATGGGATTATTGTCAGTGCAGGCTCAATGGGCCCAATGGCCTCCTTCTGCACTGAAGAGATTCTATTCGAAGAGGCAGAGAGGTATAAGGAGGAAAAGGCCAGAGCTCAGAACCTATGCGAGTGAAAGCTCAGTCACCAGTGGTAGAAAGAAGGAAGTTGCGGATGTGCGGTATTCAAAGGAAAAGACAGAGCTATTTACAAAATGAAGAGGTTGAAGTACCACTAGCTATGGAAAGTAGAGGAAGAATTAAACAGATGAATAGTGCCTGATGAACAGTTCAATGCCAAACAATGTTTGGAATTGAGAATGT
This sequence comes from Carcharhinus amblyrhynchos, assembly GCF_965287045.1. Taxonomy (NCBI): domain Eukaryota; kingdom Metazoa; phylum Chordata; class Chondrichthyes; order Carcharhiniformes; family Carcharhinidae; genus Carcharhinus; species Carcharhinus amblyrhynchos. The sequence goes on along the minus strand of NC_137335.1, from coordinate 74,351,024 downwards.
ATTGAAGTAGGTTTAAACTGATCAATGATTCTGGGACATATATTTTCAGTGAGGATTTAGTTAAACCAATTTCTCTTGATACGCTTTGGAGGATTAATAGTGCTATTATTGGACTTGTTCATGTAAAGGCAATACTTCAGTAATTGCATTCAGTTCCGCCTGATGTGGAAATGCTGAGTATTCCGATCCATTGCTTTGACAAGTTAAGCCAAGCTATCATGGCACAGATACTTAAGAAGCCCTTAGCTTCCTCTATTGCGGAAAAGTTGGATCTTGAGATTGGAAAAAATACAGTTACTGGAGGTGACTTTGAAAGAGTGAAGGAAATTATTTCGAATCCCAGGTGTACAAAACATCAGGTAGTTCAACCAAAAAGATTCCTTAAAAACTCAGGATGAAATAGAGCAGGCTTCTTTCTAAATGATCATTGTGCCAGAGGACTGAAACCAGGAAATGATGGGTTGGTTAATCTTACCATTGCTGATAAACTGGTAACTTCAGATTTTCCTCTAGATTTTTGAACAGGTATAGGTAGAGAAGTAGATTTAAAACTGATATGAGGAGGAACAACTGCTTACAGAGGGTGATGAATTTGTGGAATTCACTGCCCCATAGCGCAGTAGAGTCTGAATCGTTGAATGGTTTCAAGGAGATAGATATATTTCTAATTTTAAAAAGAGATGAAGGGATATGGGAAGCAGGTGGGGAGGTGGATTTGAGAGCAGGGAGAGATCAGCTATGATTTGATTGAATGGTGGAGTGGGCTTGAAGGGCTGAATTTGTCTGCTCCTAATTCCTATGTTGCTATTTTCCTCAAAGCTGGTGATTTTGATGGGGTTCACTGTCTGCCTGCCTAATTGACCCTCAGTTTATCCGAGCAGAATTCCTGGGCTGAGTGGCTCTGGCAGGTCCTGGTGGGATTCCCAACTTTGCTTGGGAATTGAGCCATGGAAAGTCAGTATTTCAAAAGAAGTTCTGAATATCATCAAGTGGCAAGAATCTACCTCTCTAGAATTTGCACTGGATTGAATTTTTCAATGCTGGTTCCTGCCACAAGCCTCCCAGAGATCTGGTTCCCTGGTCTTGTCAATGTGGGCTTGAATCATTCTTCGGCCTGCTTTCGATCTCTGAAACAAGAAGAAAAAAGAAAGGCTTGAATTTATATATCCAAGACCACACCATCTCCAAACATTTTACAGCCAATGAAGTACTTCTGAATTGTGGTCACTGCTGTGATAGTAAAATGAAGACGGAATTACTTCCAGAAGACCAGGCACATCAATCACTGATTATCATTTTCCTTTGCAAAATTGTCCCCAAATTCCTACTGTAAAGAGGAAAAGTGGATCAAACACAATCTCAGATTGCAATTAATGTGAAGTGGTTCAGGAGTGATGCACACTTTGGTTGTTTTTCTGTCGAACAGAGGGGAGATAGTTGCATCTTTGATGGTAAGGCCATGCCATCTTTAAGAAGTTTCGTAAGGAACTGGACATCACAAGGAAGGTCAATCTCTACTCAAGGCAACTCAAACTTAACAGAGACGAGTTCAAGGGTGATTGAGGCTGTGAGATAGGGTTCAGAATAACCTGGGACTAAAAGACAAATAAATCAGAGTAGATTAACTTAGCGTGAAGTCACAAAATGCCTGCAATATATCTTACAAAGGTACTGTTTGCATAGAGACATATACAACCACTGTTAGAGCATTTAGACATGTATTTCTGAATAGTCTATATTAAAATCATATACCTTGGTCAATGGTACAATGTCTAAGGCATGATGAGACTTAGTCAAGTAAAAAGAATCACACTCTTTGGAACAATACAGTCACTGAGTGCAGCTCTTATCAGTGTGGAGTCCAGACAGTCTGAGCAATTCCAGACAAGTTAATGAATTGGGCATACAGTTTCTGGATAAGGAGTTGTTCAGAGAATATGAGAAAGGCTTTTAAAATCCATGAACCCATGTAATCCCATGCTGTTAGAGACTAAATGTTATTGGCCATGGTAAAAATCCATACTAATAATGATTGGCTCGCACCATCTGGGATAAGCAGAGAGGGGTGGGCAAGTGACTTTTGAAAATTGTATAATTGTAATACTGAAAGTGATGTACGTTTAGAGTGATTTTGGATCACCACCAAAATCACCCTCCATCACTGCATTGAATCAGGCCTGGGAAATAAAGGAATGTCTTTAACCAGAATGCTGTCTCTGCGAGTCTTTGTATTAGCTGAGCCGTAGTGAAGAAGGGAAATCCCTCACACAAAAGTCAGAATGTTTAGTCTCTGAAGAAAAGCTCTAAAAGAGGCAGGTGAGGATTAGAGAGTTAAGGGGAACCATTGTCTGGTCAAGGGTGATAGAGGGAGGTCCGGGAGTGATGGTTGGCATTTAGGGGGATGACAGTGAACAAGCCCAGGACCAGATCGATGGTGATGGGAGGGGGCAAGAGGAGGGGGGCAGCTCTGGGTGGCTAGCACAACTGCCCCACAGCACCAGAGAGCTGGGTTCAACTCCCAGCTTAGGTCATTCTCTGTGTGAAGTTTGCATGTAGAACATAGAACATTACAGCACCATACAGGCCCTTTGGCCCTTGACGTTGCGCCAACTGTGAAACCAATCTAAAGCCCATCTAAACTACACTATTCCAATATCATCCATGTGTTTGTCCAATGACCATTTAAATGCCCTTAAATGTTCTCCCTGTGTCTGCATGGTTTCCTCAGGGTATTCTGGTTTCCTCCCACAGTCTGATAGACGTGCTGGTCAGGTGCATTGGCCATGCTAAATTCTCCCTCATTGTACCCAAATAGGCGCTGGAGTGTGGCAACTAGGGAATTTTCACAATAACTTCATTACAATACGAATGTAAGACTATTTGTGACTAATAAATAAACTTTTAGTTTTGACAGACAGTTGACCAAGGGTGATAATGGTTGGTTTGAGACTCATAGAAGGCAAGGGTAAGGGTTGGGGGGAGGGTCAAGGGTGATGGGGAAAGGTCAAGAGCGACTGAACAAGAGGGCAGGGTGATGGTTTCAAACTCCAGTGACAGAGTTTCCAATGATGGCAGAAAGAGGTGGTTGGAGATCAGGTCGAGGAGGGAGCTGCTGAGGGAAGGTTAGGTGAAGACCAGGGAGTTGTTGATCCACAGCAGTGAACTCCTATTGGTCTGCAATCCTCAAGCCAGGTAGGAGGGCCAAATAGATTGCGCTGACCAGGTCTTTGCCTGCCTTCCCTCCTCAGTTCACTCCGGGTAGATAGGACAGCTCCTGTGCAGCCAGTGCATTATGTTGCTGCCGAGGATAAAAAGAGGATCCAGAAGTGGAAGGCCCAGGCTGAGGCACAGCACTAATCAGAAGGGGTGTCACAAGGAAGGTCAGGCAATGAAAGATGTTGGCAACCAGGGGCCTGTGCAAAGCTAAACAATAGCACATAACCAAATATCCACACTCGGGGAGGCGATGGCTTAGTGGTATTAATCGCTAGACTATTAATCCAGAAACTCAGCTCATGTTCTGAGGACCTGGGTTCGAATCCGCCACAGTGGATGGTGGAATCTGGATTCAAGAAAAATATATCTGGAATTAAGAATCTTCTGATGACCATGAAACCATTGTCCATTGTTGGAAAAACCCATCTGATTCACTAATGTCCTTTAGGGAAGGAAATTTGCTGCCTTTACCTGATCTGGCCTACATGTGACTCCAGTGTCACAGCAATGTGGCTGACTCTCAATTGCCCTTCAAGGGTAACTAGGGATGGGCAATAAATGCTGGCCAGCTAACGACACCCATGTCCCAAGAATGAAGGTTTACTATAGGCCACCCAACTGCTAGAAGGAGATTGAGGAACAAATATGTAGGCAGATTTTGGCAAGGTGAAAAAGTAATAGGGTTGTTGTGGTGAGAGATTTTAATTTCCCCTATATTGACTGGAACTCACTTAGTGCTAGGGCCTGGATGGAGCAGAGTTTGTAAGGAGCATCCTGGAGAGCTTTCTGAAACAGTATGTAGATAGTCCAACTAAGGAAGGGGCCACACTGGGCCTGGTATTGAGAAATAAGCCCAGCCTCGTTGTCGATGTTTCAGTAGGGGAGCAGTTCAGGAACTGTGACTACAATTCAGTAAGCTTTAAGGTACTGATGAATAAAGATAAATGTAGTCCTCAAGTTGGGGTGCTAAATTGGGGGAAGGCTAATTACAACAATATTACGCAGGAATGAAGAACGTAGATTGGGGGCAGATGTTTGAGGGCAAATCAACATCTGGCATGTGGGAGGCTTTCTAGTGTAAGTTGATTAGGATCCAGGACCAGCACATTCCTGTAAGGATGAAGAATAAGTATGGCAAGTACTGGGAGCCTTGGACAATGAGAGATATTGTGAGCCTAGTCAAAGAGAAAAAGGAAGCATTTGTCAAAGCTAGGAGGCTGGGAACATACAAAGCATGTGTGGAATACAAAGAAAGTAGAAAGAAACTTAAGCAAGGAGTAAGAAGGGCTAAAAGGGGTCATGAAAAAGCATTGGCCAGCAGGATTAAGGAAAATCCCAAGGCTTTTTATACATATATAAAGAGCAAGAGGGTAGCCAGGGAGAGGGTTGGTCCACTCAAGGACAGGGGAGGGAATCTATGATGGAACCAGAGGAAATGGGCGAGGTATTAAATGAATGCTTTGCGTCAGTATTCACCAAAGAGAAAGACTTGGTGGATGATGAGTCTGGGAAAGGATGTGTAGATAGTTTAAGTCATGTTGAGATCAAAAAGGAAGAGGTATTGGGGTTCTTGGGAAACATTAAAGTAGAGAAGTCCCCAGGGCCTTGTGAGATATACCCTAGAATATTGAGAGAAGCAAGGGAGGGAATTGTTGGGGCCTTGAGAGAAATCTTTGTGTCCTCACTGGCTACAGGGGAGGTCCCAGAGGATTAGAGAATAGCCAATGTTATTCCTTTGTTTAAGAAGGGTAGCAAGAATAATCCAGTAATTACAGACAGTGATAGGGAAATTATTGGAGAGGATTCTTCAAGACAGGATTTATTCACTCTTGGAAATAAGTGGACGTATTAGTGACAGGCAACATGGTTTTGTGAAGGGGAGATCATGTCTCACAAACTTGATTGAGTTTTTTGAGGAAGTGACGAAGATGATTGATGAGGGTAGGGCAATGGATATTGTCTACGTGGACTTCAGGAAGGCCCTTGACAAGGTCCCTCATGGCAGACTGGTGCAAAAGGTGAAGTCGCATGGGATCAGAGGTGAGCTGGCAAGGTGGATACAAAACTGGCTCGGTCAAAGAAGACAGAGGGTAGCAGTGGAAGGGTGCATTCCTGAATGGAGGGTTGTGACAAGTGGTGTTCCTCAGGGATCAGTGCTGGGACCTTTGCTGTCTGTAATATATATAAATGATTTGGAGGAAAATGTAACTGGATTGATTAGTAAGTTTGCGGACAACACAAAAGTTGGTGGATTTGCGGATAGCGATGAGGACCATCAGAGGATACAACAGGATATAGATCAGTTGGAGACATGGGTGGAGAGATGGCAGTTGGAGGTCAATCCGGACAAATGTGAGGTAATGCATTTTGGAAGGTCTAATACAGATAGGAAATATACAGTAAATGGCAGAACCCTTAAGAATATTGATAAGCAAAGGGATCTGGGTGTACAGGTACACAGGTCACTGAAAGTGGTAATGCAGGTAGAGAAAGCAATCAAGAAGGCATTGCCTTCATCGGCCGGGGTATTGAGTTTAAAAATTGGCAAGTCATGTTGCAGTTTTATGGAACCTTAGTTAGGCTGCACTTGGAACATAATGTTCAATTCTGGTCGCCGCACTACCAGAAGGCTGTGGAGACTTTGGAGAGGTACAGAAAAGATTTACCAGGATTTTGCCCAGTATGGAAGGCATTAGCTACAAGGAGAGGTTGAAGAAACCTTGTTTGTTCTCATTGGAGCGACGGAGGTTGAGGGTAGACCTGATAGAAGTCTACAAGATTCTGAGAGGTATGGACAGAATGGATAGTCAGGAGCTTTCTCCCCGGGTGAGAGAATCAATTACAAGGGAGAACAGGCTTGAGGAGCGAGAGGCAAGGTTTAAAGGAGATGTACGAGGCAGATTTTTTTACACAGAGGGTGGTAGGTGCCTGGAACTTACTGCCAGGGAGGCAGTGGAGTCAGATACGGTAGTGAGTTTTAAGGGGCATCTGGACAAATACATGAATAGGATGGGAATCGAGGGATATGGTCCCCAGAAGGATAGGGGATTTTAGTTAAGTCAGGCAGCATGGTCAGTGCAGGCTTGGAGGGCTGAAGGGCCTGTTTCTGTGCTGTGATTGTCTTTGCTCTTTGGTCTATGAATGAATAAAAAAAATATGGAGTACCTACTAGTAAATGTCAAAGAGACAATGTCAGAGATCTATGAGGATGTCACAGCAGTCAGCTCCAGCTGGAAGACTTATGGTCCAGTGGGTTGGGAGACAGGGTCACTATCCAGGGTCAAGAGGGGGCATGTGTGATATTCCCCCCGTCAAATGCATCAGGGAGTTGATCAATGCTGTGTTGAAAAAGACCAATGCTTTTCTGTTGTTCATCGCAGATGCTGAGAGCTAGGCAGCTGTGAGATTCAACTCCACAGCTGCATTTCCACAAGTACAAGGGACAATTGATTGTACACATGTGGTGCTGAGAGCTCCTTGGGAACAGCATTCAGAAATCAAAAGGGCTTTCATTCCATCAGTCTGCTGCTGAGTTGTAACCACTCAATCCTGTGGATGTGCACTCACTTCTGACTCACACATTCTCCGTCACTCTCAGGTGCCACGGTTCTTCATTCCTCCTTATGCAACTATAGTGTTGGATCCTGGGTGATAGCAGGGATCCTGACCCTTGTGTGGAACCTACAAAGGCCAGTAGAAAGAGGGCTACATTGCCACTCATGCCTCAAGAAAGACAGCAACAAAAGAGTCCTTTGGGATGGTCGAAGGCGAGGTTCTGCTGCCTGGACCCCCTCAGCTGAGATCTTCACACCACAGAGAACCTCACAGATCCAGGTGATGTGTTAGCTGCCCTTGGCACAACCTGGTTCAGCAAAGATGTGAAGAGTTATCAGCTGGGGTGATGGAGGAACTCAGCTGTGGAAGATGGGGAAGAATCAGAAAACGCCTATACATTTGCAGATGCATTTACAGTAAAGTCATAGAGTCATACAATAAAGAAAAGGCCCTTCAGCCCATCAATATCATAGAATGATTGGAAACTAATGCTACCATTATGCCAAGAGGTTTCTCCCTTCCGTTGTCCAACACCACACCTCGGTGTGACGCTGACGTTTGTGACTGAAGTGAAGACAGACTGCTGTGTGCTATGCCTTGTAACCACAATTTCACCACAACTCAAACAGCTTTATCACCAAAAGTTTAAATTCGATCGAATTAGGTTGACTACCTGACTGTCGAACCAATCAATTTCTAGTGTGGTCCCCCCTGTTGATGGGTTTGCTCCTGTTGGCTCAGTCTCGATAAGGATTTTTAATTCATGCTTTGGCTGCAAGGCCACTGCTTTCGTGCTCAATCCCTCAGAGTCACTCCATTGGAAGCCTCCAAACTGGTTTCTGAATGCAAAGTGGCAGATTCCGAGAATTCTCAGCTCATCGCTGTTGCAAATTATATTAACCTTCAGACGTATTCTTACAGCTCTGTCTCCTGATCTTGGCGGCCATTTCCTGGTGGTCCAAGGCCAAGAGGGCACCGGCCTGCCAAGGATCTCTGGCACAACCTCTTTGGCCTCAGCTACTGGAGGCACAGGGATCACAGGCAGAGCAGAGGAGGAGTGCCAACTTGGAGGACCCTGAGATGACATCTTTGATGCAAATTGCTGACACTACCCCTCCTTGTTGATGTGTAATGGACCTGGATGGAGTTTACAGTAGAGGTTAACAGCTATCAGGGTCCAGAAGTGAAATTAGGTCAAAGGTAGTAAGTGTGGTAGGGCAAAGGAGGAGTTAGATTGCAGATCAGCCATAAGCTCAGTGAATGACAGAACAGGCTTGAAGGGCCGAATGGCCTCCTCTTGTTCTTATCATTAGAAGGTATCGAATAATGGAGAAGGACACCATTTTATCACTGCTGGCACAGTTTGAAAAGAGTACAATTAGAATACTTTTAAAGAACATATTGCAACACTGACTGGTATCTTCCACAGCATTACAGAGAGTGTGATGTATCCACCTTGTAATTTTCTGTGCTGTGTATCTCAGAACAAGTTTCAGCTGGAGGTAAGAAGAACACTTTGGAATTCTGATGTTTTCACAACAGTGTAGATCTTCTGTTGTTTCTCGTAAGGCTGGATTTCTGACTCAGTTGCATGGGATGTGGACAAAAATAGGAATTAGTGTTCACATGAAAGCTTCAGAAGACCAAAGTTATGAATTTCCTCCAAATGTTCAAAGGCACAAACCAAATTCAAAATTCGACAAGATTTCTGTTTCCAGTGAGGCAGAGAGAATAGAAATGAAAGGCCTTGATGCTTGTCCCTTCACTAAGTTCTCTGTGTTCAGCACTAACACTCCCCCCTTTCCAATGGGAACTACAGCACTTGGTACAGCTCCTGCTCTGACCAATATAGTAAGAAACTACAAAGCATTGTGAACATAGCCCAATCCATCATGCAAACCAGTCTCCCACCCATTGACTCTGTCTACACTTCCCGCTGCCTCGAAAAAGCAGCCAGCATAATCAAGGACCCTACGTACCCTAGACATTCTCTCTTCCATCTTCTTCTGTCGGGAAAAGATACAAAAGTCTGAGGTCACGTACCAATCAACTCAAGAACAGCTTCTTCCCTGCTGCTGTCAGACTTTTGAATCAACCTACCTTATATTAAGTTGATCTTTCTCTACACCCTAGCTATGACTGTAACATTATATTCTGCACCTTCTCCTTTCCTTCTCCCACATGTACTTTATGAATGGTATGCTTTGTCTGCATAGCGTGCAAGGAACAATACTTTTCACTGTATCTCAGTACATGTGACAATAATAAATCAAATCAAATCAAATCATTGCTGTAGTTATGCCCCCTGCTGGGCATCCAGAATTGTGCAAGTACCTCAGCACATACAGGCATCTGAAACCATCACCCATATAATAGTTTTAATGACTGACTTACTTCTCCCCAGGCAGAGAAGATCAAAATTCCTTGCCTACCTATTGTTGAACACCTCCGGACTATTTACAATCAAATCAGAAAGGTGCGCAGGTACTCTAAGGATTCACCTTGTAACCTGAACCCGACTTCAGAGCTGAAACATAATTAAACTAAAATTCCTTCCAGACCAAATAGATTAAAACAAGATCTGAAACATGACAGATGCATTCCCCTGCTAAATTCCCAGAAGGTTTGGCACTTGTAGCTTAGATTTTAAGAAGAGATAAATCAATCATCCAGCTATAATGATAATTCACCACCGTCACATTTGGCCAGAAAATATACATTTTAAAGCAATCTAAATTAACAGTTTGGGCTCCTGCTTTTAACCTGATGTTCCAGCCTGGTGTAAAAATGCTCAAAACACTCATTTAAAAAGTACCATTTGTTTTCAATCTGTATTTTCAATCGGGTAAAACATTTCTTATCCAATTGGTTACATATTGAAAAGATTTCATAGAATCCCTACAGTGTAGAAGGAGACCATTTGACCCATCGAGTTTGCACCAACCACAATCCCACCCATGCCCTATCTACATGGCACCATGCAGTTACCCCTGACACAAAGGGGCAATTTAGCACAGCCAATCCATCTCACCCACATGTCTTTGGATTGTGGGAGGGAACCGGAGCATCCGGCAGAAGCCCACGCAGACAAGGGGAGAACGGTTTATAATGTTCGGGTTGGTTCGGCTTGTTTAAAGATTTTCTCTGTTCCTCGATGTAAGGGGATTTTCACAATAACTTCATTGCGGTGTCAATGTAAGCCTACTTGTGACCAACAAATGAACTTTAACTTTAAGATGCAGAAGTAAACGCAGACACTTTTCCATTTATTTGTTGAGCTGCTGCAGAAATTCCCCCCAGGGTTCCCAGATTGTTTATTAAGCAGAATGTTCACCCTGATGAGAAATTTACTGGAGCGTTTTTCTAACATTGTTTTGATTTGTAGGCATAGCTGAGAAAAAAATGTTGCAACATGCGAGTCCACAGATGACTGAAGGGCACATCAGAAATGTAACTAAATGATTGTTCTTAACTCTGTTTCATGTGTTAATCACTATCGGCTTGGTTCAGTCATTGCCAATCCTTTGTCACCAAAAACAAAAATTAAAGAGTCAAAAGTTCATCAAATTCTTCAGTGCAGCAGGAGGCTACTCGGCCCATTGAGTCTGCACCGATCACAATCCCACCCCAGCCCCATCCTCATAACCCCCATATATTTAGCCTCGCCAGTCCCCCTGGCACTAACCCGCACATAGGCGGCACGATAGCACAGTGGTTAGCACTGCTGCTTCACAGCTCCAGGGACCTGGGTTCGATTCCCAGCTTGGGTCACTGTCTGTGTGGAGTTTGCATATTCTCCTCATGTCTGCGTGGGTTTCCTCCAGGTGCTCTCATTTCCTCCCACAGTCCAAAGATATGCTGGTTAGATTGATTGGCCATGCTAAATTGACCATAGATGAATAGGTTAGAGGACTAGTGGGTAAAATATGGGGGTAGGGATTGTGGTCGGTGCATACTTGATGGGCCGAATGGCCTCTTTCTGTCCTGTAGGATTTCTATCTTTGGACTCTGGGAGGAAACCGGAGCACCCGGAGGAAATTCACACAGACACTGGGAGAACGTGAACACCCCTCACAGGCAGTGACCGGAGCTGGGAATCGAACCCAGATTCCTGCCACTGTGAGACAATAGTGCTAACCACTGTGATACCATGCCACTCCATTTTGTGCTTTTTTTGTGTAGATGGTGGACTCAAATTAATTCATCTCCATTCCTTATTCCCCTGCTGTAAATGCCGATTGGAAGGGTCCAAATTCGATCCCGTTCTTCACCTGATTGAGGGTGTGCATTTTCAGTTCAGTGTGATTTAGCTGGGCACTTTCCGTCACCCGTTTAACATAACCTAGAATACAGAGCAAGTTCTTTCTCTATCCTTTCATGGGGTGTGGCCATCGCTGGCTGGGCCAGCATTTGCTACCCATCCCTAATTGCCCTTTGACCTGAATGGCTTGCTAGGCCATTTCAGGGGGCAGTTAAGAACAAAGAACAACCCAGCACGGGAAACAGGCCCTTCGGCCCAACAAGCCCGCGCCGCCGCATCACCCTACACCTATTCTACCCTGCGTATCTACAAATAGAACCCCTGACTTAGCCAGATTCAGGGGAGAATAGTGTCAATTTGGTAAAACCAATCAGCCTAAGAGCACATCTTTGGGGTGTGGGAGGAAACCGGAGCGCCCGGAGGAAACCCACGCATCCACAGGGAGAATGCACAAACTCCCACAGACACAGGCCCAAATCCATGTATCTGCACAGCTAGCAGTGCTAGTCACTGAGCTGTTGCGGCGCCCGTCTACCGGTCCAGGATCAAGCACACACACCGACACGAAGTACTAGGCCACTCCCAGAACCTCCAAGAGCAGCCCACGCACGACCCACCGTGTGCATGCCCCTCGTTTGACAACGAGGTGGACCTCCACCTGCGGAATAAAAGACAAAAACGTTAATCACAAGCCTGCCTTTCCGGTGTCTCCCGAGGTTCTAACCCTTATTTAATAACCCCTACCATAACCCTCCATCCTCGTTTCACTCATGTGCCTATCTAACTGAACCTTAAACGAGTCCAACGTTCCCGCCTCCACCACCCTACTCGGTAGCACGTTCCATACCCCCACAACTCTCTGCGTAAAGAACCTTCCTCTCATATCCAAATTATATCTCTCCCCCCTCACCCTTAAATCATGTCCTCTTGTATCTGTAACCAATCTAGGGAGCAGTCTCTCACTATTGACTCTGTCTATTCCCTTCAGTATCTTATATACCTCTATCATGTCCCCCCTCGATCTCCGTCTTTCCAAGGAGAACAGTCCCAGTTTCTCCAACCTTTCCTCGTAACCCAGCCCCTCCATGCCAGGCAACATCCTGGTAAACCTCCTCTGCACCCTTTCCAGAGACTCCACGTCCTTCCGGTAGTAAGGTGACCAGAACTGGACGCAGTACTCCAAATGCGGTCTAACCAACGTTCTATACAACTGAAGCATTAGACGGCAGCTTTTAAACTCTATACCCCTTCCTATAAAGGCTAGCATTCCATAAGCCTTCCTGACAACATTCTCCACTTGTGTCGCAACCTTCATGGATTTGTGAACCTGCACTCCCAGGTCCCTCTGTGTTTCTATACTCCTAATTTGTCTACCTTTAATCACATAGCTCCTCTCTACATTATTCCTTCCAAAATGCATCACCTCGCATTTGTCAGGATTAAATTCCATCTGCCACCTATCTGCCCAATGCACCAACCTATCTATATCCTGTTGTATCACCTCACAATCCACTTCGGTACCCACCAACCCTGCCATCTTGGTGTCATCAGCAAACTTGCTGATCACACCACCTACGCTCTCTTCCAAGTCACTTATGTAGACTACAAAGAGGAGAGGTCCCAGTACTGAGCCCTGCGGCACACCACTGGTCACTGGCCTCCAGCCGGACAAAGTCCCCTCCACAACTACCCTCTGTCTCCTATTACCCAGCCAGTTCTCGATCCACCTAGCTACCTGACCTCGTATCCCATGCGCCTTAAGAGTCAACCATTTCTCTTCTTCTCCAGGATGAGACCATCACAGGGTGAGCCAGCATTTATTGCCCATGCCTAACAATTAAGAGCCATCCACATTGCTGTGGCTCTGGAGTGACATGTAGGCCAGACCAGGTAAGGAAGGCAGATTTCCTTCCCTGAAGGGACATTAGCTAGCCAGGTGGGTTTTTTCCAATAATTGACAATGGTTTCATGGTCATCAGTAGATTCTCAATTCCAGATATTTTTATTGAATTCAAATTTCACCAATTGTGGTGGCAGAATTCGAACCCGGAACCCCAAGTCTGCTGTAGTTTGCTAACCTGGCTGTGAGACATCAAGGCAATAGTCTTATGAAATCTAGGGATATGGAGAAGAGGGTGGGAAATTCAGCCATGACCTTACTGAATGGCGGAGCTCATTCGAGAAGCTGTGTGATTATTTCTCCTTCTTATGTTCTGGCACATATTCTGTTAATGATCTTTCGCTTTCTTGCATGCTGAACCTTGCTGTCTTATGGGCTACAAGCTAGAATTGGAATGAATTTGACTTGTTTATAGATCTTCACGAGGACATCATCATTCTATCCCCAAGCTTCGAAACGGCCAGAGACAGTCACGACAAAAGCACAGCTCAAAGTTTGGCGCACTGGTAGACTAGGCTAAAGGCCAAGTGCTGGTAAATGTCTGTCCATCATGCAAACCACTCTCCCATCCATTGATTCTGTTACATTTCCAACTGCCTCAGAAAAACAGCCAGCATATTCAAGGACCCCCCGCATCCCCAACACATTCTCTTCCACCTTCTTCTGTTGGAAAAATGATATAAAAATCTGAGATCACAGACCGGGGCAGGGCATGGTGGCACAGTGGTTAGCACTGCTAACTCACAGTACCAGGGACCGGGTTCAATTCCAGCCTCGGGTCACTATCCATGTGCCTATCCAATACCCGCTTGAAAGTTCCTAAAGTGTCCAACTCCACTACCACAGCAGGCAGTCTATTCCACACCCCAAGAACTCTCTGAGCAAAGAATCTACCTCGGACATCCCTCCTATATCTCCCACCATGAAACTTATAGTTATGCCCTCTAGTAACAGCTACATCCACCTGAGGAAATAGTCTCTGCACGTCCACTCTCTCAATCCCTCTCATCATTTTATAAACCTCTATTAAGTTGCCTCTCATCCTCCTCCCTCCAAAGGTTCATAAAACACCTTGGAGTTTCTAGCCTGGGTCTTAACACCAGAGTCTGCCTGACCTGCTGAGTATTTCCAGCCATTTCTATGAGCTCCCTAACTAGCCAGGACAGAAATTGCTTTCTTGTTATTGGATCGGTGAGATGCAACAACCATTGAATGGCTGCTGTCTTTGTTCATTTGGGAAGCTGCTTTCTCTTTCTCTGCCACTGATTGATACAGCTGACCTTAAAGTGTTTTGTATGGAAGCCCATGAGAAGAAATAATTCAATTTTAAACCTGCCCGCCTGTCTACTAATGGCTGGGGAACTGAGGCTAAACGAAACAACTTGCTTAACTTTGTTGCTGCTGAAGAACCTACTCGTGGAGTTGATTAGCCCCAAAAAAACCCTATATTAATACAACGTAGTAACCCAGTAGCGCTGAAAATATCAGATCAGGATTGTTCCTTTTCAGAGGAAGTGCAGCTAACACTCTCCATTCTTATCTGCAGTATCTTGCAGAAGGGAGATTATGCAGGATTGCCAGTGTGATAAAATACCTAACTCTCAACCAGATAGAACTCATCATTAAGATCGCAATATTTCATTCCTACTGTGATACATCGCTGAAACATCTCAAAACGTTTTACAAAAACGAGTTACCTGGAAAAAAGTGTATGCGGTTAAATAAGCTGGAAAGTCATTGCCACACCTGATTCAATAGCAATTTACTTATTAATGTTAAATCGCACTTTCTAAAAGTTGTCCCCCAAGATTATTTGCGGAGATTTAAGATTTGTGGCAAAAGGATGGGACAATGGTTCTCTACTTTGCTTTTGGCCTTGCATAGGGCTTATACTGAAGTTTACACAGACCTGCCTCTCTCAAATCCTGACATCCCTGTGTAGGGGAGTTTGGCCTGGTCTGGACAGAATCATAGTCACACACTGCAGAAGACTTTGGTCCATTGAGTCTGCAATGACATGTGAGAAACAGCTGACCTACCAACCTAATCCCATTTTGATTTGATTTGATTTATTATTATCACATGTACTGAGATACAGTGAAAAGTATTGTTTCTTGTGCGCTATACAGACAAAATAGACTGTTCACAGAGTTAGTAGGGGAGAAGGAAAGAAGAGGGTGCAGAATATAATGCTACAATCACAGCTAGGGTGTAGAGAAAGATCAACTTAATACATGCTGCCATTCATAATGGCAGCAGGGGGAAAGCTGTTCTTGGATCGGTTGAATCATAGAATCCCCATGGTGCAGAAAGAGGCCATTTGACCCATCGAGTCTGCACTGACCACAATCCCACCCAGGCCCTATCCCCATAACCCTATTCATTTATCCTAGCTAATCCCCTGACACTAAGCGACAATTTTGCATGGTCAATCCACCTGATCTGCACATTTTTGGATGTGGGAGGAAATCAGAGCACCCATAGGAAACCCACGCAGATATGGGGAGAATGTGCAAATTCCACACAGATAGTGACCCGACGCTGGAATTGAACCCAGTCCCTGGCACTGTGAGTTAGCACATGGAACACTCCAGAATTATAGGGAGGGGATAGCTCGATCTTAGGATTAGACATAGCTCAGCACAACATTGAGGGCCGAAGGGCCTGTACTGTGCTGCAATGTTCTATGTTTCTATGTTTCTATATGAAGTTAGCCTAGACCCTAAGTGAGAGGATTAATTATTGCACAAATTTGGAAATCACATAAGCTGCAAGCTGAGCCTCAGTCACAGAGGGAAAGCTGTGCAAATGACAGGTCTTGTCAAAATAGACTAAGAGTTAAGGACCATTCAATTGAATGATGTGCAGCCACAGTTCATGTTTGCCCATTAGAACGAGAAACATTGGAAAGGAAGGTTGATATACCATTGGTCAAATATATAGCTATCATTTCTGATTGGGGTGGCATGGTAGCACAGAGGGGCGACACGGTAGCACAGTGGTTAGCACTGCTGCTTCACAGCACCAGGGTTCGGTTCCCGGCTTGGATCACTGTCTGTATAGCATTTGCACGTTCTCCCCGTGTCTGCGTGGGTTTCCTCTGGGTGCTCCGGTTTCCTCCCACAGTCTGAAAGGCATGCTGGTTAGGTGCATTGACCCGAACAGGCACCGGACTGTGGCAACTAGGGGAATTTCACAGTAACTTCATTGCAGTGTTCATGTAAGGCTCATTTGTGACTAACAAATTAACTTTAATATAGTTTAAAGTTTTTGTTTAAAGTTTATTTATTGTCAGAAGTAGGCTTACATTAACAGTGCATTGAAGTTACTGTGAAAATCCCCTGGTCACCACACACCGGCATCTGTTCGAGTACACTGAGGGAGAATTTAGCATGGCCCAAAGCACCTAAAAGCATGTCAGAATAGTCAGAAGCTTTTTCCCAGGGTGAAAGAGTCAATTACTAGGGGGCATAGATTTAAGGTACGAGGGGCAAGGTTTAAAGGAGATGTACGAGGCAGTTTTTTTACATAGAGGGTGCCTGGAACACGCTGCCGGGGGAGGTTGTGGCAGCAGCTACAATAGTGATTTTCAGGGACATCTTGACAAATACATGAATAGAATGGAAATAGAGGGAAGGGTAGGGGGTTTAGTTCAGTCGGGTGGCATGGCTTGGAGGGTCACAGGGTCTGTTCTTGTGCTGTAACTTTCTTCGTTCATTGTCTTTCAGGCTGTTGGAAGAAACCAGAGTATCTGGAGGAAATGGGGAGAATATGTTTTAATACTCTTATGTATGCATCATGTAACCTTAATTAATAACTATGATTGGATAGAGATAACTCCTATACTTCTATTGGTATATGCTAATTACTTGTAATCAGAGTTGAACCTGTAATTGCCTATGTATTTCTGAATTTTTCACCCTGAATGGTCTGGATGACTTCATTAAGAGCCTTATAGCTATAATCTTTTCATAAATTAATCTTGCAACTATTCCATGTCATTGTCTGGCTATTTGAGGGAAACAACAGTTTTAAATACAACAAGAAAACCATCACAACAGCCCATAACACTAGGTTTTACATTTAAATTTGGCTTGGGTGAGCATAAGGTGTTTTACTTCTATTCTTTTACAGGATGTGGCTATCACTGGCCTGGCCTGCACTTATTGCCCATCCCTAACAGTTAAGAGCCAATCACCTAGCTGTGAGTCTGGAGTGACATGTAGGTCAAACCAGGTAAGGATGGCAGATTTCCTTCCCTAAAGGGACACTAGTGAACCAGATGGGTATTTGCAACAATCGACAATGGTTTCATTGTCATCATTAATCTTTTTAATTCCACGTTTTTATTGAACTCATATTCCACCATCTGCAATGGTGGGATTCGAATCTGGGTCCCCATTACTAGTCCAGTGACAATAACATGATGCCACCACCTCTCCAATAAAGACTATCTGACACTGCTGTTTGTGGATGTTTGTGATATGCAGTATGGTTGTGTTTCCCACAGTACTGCTGCAAAAACTACTTTATGGTTGTAAGGCACTTTGGGATGTCCTGAGCTTGTGAAAGCTGCCACATAAAGGCAAGTCTTGCACTCTATAATACTATCTGGCAGCACAGTGGCACAGTGGTTAGCACTGCTGCTTCACAGCGCCAGGGACCCATGTTCAATTCCTGGTTTGAGTCACTGTGCAGAGTCTGCACATTCTCCCCGTGTCTGCATGGGTTTCCTCCAAGTGCTCTGGTTTCCTTCCACAGTCCGAAATACATTGACCATGCTAAATTCTCCCTCAGTGTACTTGAGCTGCCGCTGGAGTGTGGTGACTAGGGGATTTTCACTTGTGGCAACAATGAATAAATTTCAAACTTAAACTTAAGTCTGGGTATAGACTAGGCCACTGTTCACATTATAGCGACCAGGTACAGTACGCAGAGCTGTAGATGCAGCATACTGGACTGTGCAAACATCTGAAGATTATTCTTTTCTCTCCCAACCCACAGATGTAAATTATCTCAACTTTAAATGAGGTATAAATTTTTTATATATTTTTTTCCCCTTGAGGTAATAATCGACCATTTGAGCTGCATGTGGTTGTCATGGCAACAGCAGGTTAATCAGTCCACGCACTCCATTCTCCATTGACCTGATGACAGACCACTCATAGCAAGCATTGAAAATAATCTTCCTATTCAGGCAGCTATGGCAAATTTGCTGAGGTATAAGCAATTATTTTAAATATTTTAAAATGTTTGTTGCTGCGCTGCGTCACTGAAAGCAATTTCTTCATCGCTGCATTTGTCCTGAGGAGCACTGATAAAAACAAAGAAGGACATTTATGTATTAGTGTCGTAAGTGAGGCTTCATATTGCGATGAAATTACTGTGAAAATCTCCTAGTTGCCACACTCTGGCACCTGTTCAGGTACACAGAGGGAGAATTTAGCACGGCCAATGTACCAACCACCACGTCTTTCAGACTATGGGAGGAAACCAGAACAACCCAGAGGAAACCCATGCAGACATGGGAGAACATGCAAACTCCACACAGATAGTGACTCAAGGCTGGGGATCGAACCTGGATCCCTGGTGCTGTGAAGCAGCAATGCTAACCACTGTGCCACCCCTTATTGGCAGGTTTCACTTTGCAACATCCATGGCAGTCAAACCATTCCAAAGGACACAAGGAGAGGCTTTCAGATACTTTGCTCTTCGCCATGGTACCAAAGGTAGGATGGTATCAGCACAATTATAAATGAAAGAACAGGAGTTGTCCACTCATCTCTTAGACCATGGCAGATCACTAACTTAGCTCCATCTGCCCACTTTAGCACCCATAATCCAAAATATCCTTACCTCACAAAAATCTCCAGTCTTGAAATTTTCAGTTGGCCACATCTTGATGACTGTTTTGGGGATGGGGGAGGTGACGGGTGGGTGGGGTGGGAGAGGTTGAGATTGTTCCAATGTTTTCTAGCCTTTGTGTAAAGATGTGCTTCCTGGCATCACCCTGCACATCCTAGCTCTAATTTTTACAATTCTGTCCCCTTGTTCTGCATTCCCTCACCAGGAGAGATAGTTCCACTTTATCTAACATATCAAATTCTTTGATTGTTCAACACAACTTCTGGGGACCTGGGCTCAAATCCTGCCAGGGCAGATGGTAGAATTTGAACTCAGTAAAAAATATATGGAATTAAGAATCTACTCATGACCGTGAAACCATTGTCGATTGTCAGAAAACCCATTTGAGTCATTCATGAACTTTTGGGTAGGAAATCTGCCATCCTTATCTGGTCTGGCCTACATGTAACTCCAGAGCCATGTGGTTGACTTTCAACTGCCCTCAAGCAACTAAGGATGGGCAATAAATGCTGTAAAAAGTCTGACAACACCAGGTTTTAGTCCAACCGATTTATTTGATAATAGACTCACAAGCTTTCGAGGCTTCCCTCTTCGTCAGGTGAATGGAGAGTTCTGGCCTCAGACAGAGCATATAAAGCACAGACAGTTTAGAGATTACTGATTAGAATGCGAATCCTTACACCTAACCTGCTGTTCAAGACCTGAAGTGGCTGACAATGTGAGTGGAAGGAGCACTGATCACAGTTTACAGAGCTTTATATGCTCTGTCTGAGGCCAGAACTCTCCATTCACCTGACGAAGAGGCAAGCCTTGAAAGCTTGTGAGTCTATTATCAAATAAATCGGTTGGACTAAAACCTGGTGTTGTCAGACTTTTTACTGTGTTTACGCCAGTCCAACGCCGGCACACCCACATCAATAAATGCTGGCCATTCAGCAACGTCCATGTCCCACAGATGATTAAAAAAACATCATTTGGATCACCCCTTAATATTCTTTATTCAAGGTCTACAGACCTACCCTGGCCTCTTATTTAATGCATTTAGGCTCAGTATCATATTGGTGATTTCCGTAGCACCCCACACAGGCTCAATATATCTGTCCTGAGGTGTGGCAGACAGGATTGAATGCAGTGCTCCAGGCAGATGGCTACAAACTTGAGTTATACGTTAAACTAACTTAACTTAACTGTCCTATTGTACTTGTGTTGCACCTTCAAAATTCAAACTTGGAACTAGCTACTTACAGAGGAGATAGCAAAAGACTGAATCAAGTTCATGGCACAGTAGTTAGCACTGCTGCCTCGCAGTGCCGGTGACCTGGGTTTAATTCCCAGCTTGGCTCACTGTCTGCCTGTTCTCCCTGTGTCTGCATGGGTTTCCTTCGGGTGCTGCAGTTTCCTCCCACGCTCCAAATGACATGCTGGTTAAGTGCATTTGCCGGGCTAAATTATCCCTCAGTGTATCCGAATGGGTGCCAGAGTGTGGCGACTCGGGAATTTGCGCAGTAACTTCACTGCATTGTCAATGTAAGACCGTTTGTGAGACTCATTAATAAACTTTAAACTTAAGTAAAACAGTGGGAACTATTCCACTAATATTGTGCATTTCGCTGTAACGTGATGTACGTATATCTTCACCAAATTATGTATTAAATAGCTTTCCATGACTGCCTAACAGGATTTGACTCTGAGACGTAAAAGAACAGTAGTCCTGTAGCTCACATCTGTCAGCAAGGCCTCCCAGATAAGATTATTATATTTAGTCTTGATTTGATTTGATTTATTACTGTCATGTGTATTAGTATACAGTGAAAAATATTGTTTCTTGCACGCTATATAGACAAATCGTATTTTGAATGGACTTGGCTTAAGTTGATCTTTCTCTGCACCCTAGCTATGACTGTAACACTACATTCTGCACGCTCTCATTTCCTTCTCTATGAATGATATGCTTTGTCATTCATAGAGAAGGAAACGAGAGAGTGCAGAATGTAGGATTACAGTCTTAGTTAGGGTGCAGGGAAAGATCAACTTAATGCAAGGTAAGTCCATTCAAAAGTCTGGCAGCAGCAGGGAAGAAGCTGTTTTTAAGTTGGTTGATACGTGGCCTCAGATTTTTATATTGTTTTCTCAAAGGAAGAAGGTGAAAGAGAGAACGTCCGGGGTGCGTGGGGTCCTTAATTATGCTGGCTACTTTGCCGAGGCAGCGGGAAGTGTAGACAGAGTCAATGGATGGGAGGCTGGTTTGTGTGATGAATTGGCTACGTTCACGACCTTTGGTAGTTCCTTGCAGTCTTGGGCAGAGCAGGAACCATACCAAACTGTGATTCAACCGGAAAGAATATTTTCTATGGTGCATCTGTAAAAGTTGGTGACAGTCGTAACTGACATGCCAAATTTCCTTATCTTTCTTATCTTTATTCTTATCTTTAAAAAAGAGCCCACAACATTGTCTTGCCTATCCTTGTTGTTTGATTGGTACATTTACCGTGGATAGAAGAATGCTTTATACCGAGCCTGGGTATTTAGATTGGCCTATCTCTTTAAGAGGTTCTCAGTGTGACTCATCCTGCACATTGCACTGCTTGTGTGCTTTCTCCAAAACTATTTAAAACTGAATGCATATTTACTTTAATTATCAATGGAGAACATTTGTTTCCTCTCACTCTGGCCATGATGTGTCATGGTTCAGGAAGTCGGAGTTGCCATGGCAACATGCAGTTTTTACTTGCTTGTTGTAGTCTGGAGCTACGGAGAGTGATGGGTATATTGTTTTTTAATTTGTTCATGGGATATGAGCCAGCATTTCTTGCCCTTGGAGGGCATTTAAGATTCAACCACATTTCTGTGGCTCTGGAGTCACATGTAGGCCAGACCAGGTGAGGATGACAGATATTCTTCCGTCAAGGACATTAGTGAGCCAGATGGGTTTTTCTGACAATAGATCTTTAATTCCACATATTTATTGAATTCATGGTGGGATTCAAACCCAGGTCCCAGAGTGGAGAGAGAGTAGAACCAACATTTCAAGACAGGATGACCTTTGAAACACAAAATGTTGGCTCTATTCTCTCTCCACAGATGCTGCCAGACCTGCAGAGATTTTCCAACATTTTCTGTTTTTGTTTCAGATTCCAGCATCCGCAGCGTTTTGCCCAGTCTCCAGAAAGAGTTGGAAAGATTATTCTGCAATCTTCAGCCGACTGCAGATTGGGCAGGGTGAAAAAGCATCAGCTGATTCGCTACTGAGCCGCTCCAGACTGCTGATGTCATTGAATTCCACCCCCATTGTGACTCACCCAATCCTCCTAACTTGGATCTCCCTCCCACCACATTCCGTGGGCAAGATGGCAGCATGACTCCTACCCATCACGTCACACTTTGGCCTTTCACCTTCACTCATCTAGCACTCTCTGAGCCAGCAAGAACCTCACCCTGTTTGCAGCCATCCTGGCTCTCCTGTTGTCCAGTGCTTGGCCAAAACCTACCCTCAGTTTACCCTTGAAGTATCATCCCCTCCGTTCCTTTTGCAACCTCTGTTGAGGCTCTGTCCTCGGTGACTTCAATCATTTTGCCCTCTGACCTCTGATTTCACCGACCTTCCGTAGCATCTTCTGCCCTTTTGTGCCAACAATACCAACAATGACCAAAATTTCAGCCCTATATTTTTTAACCCAGAGTCACTGCCGTATTAGGGGTCTCTCCGCACCCCCCAACTCCCATTGGCGGGGGGAGGTGGGGGGGTGGTCCACGGGACCAGAACACGACGGCCCGAAAATCCCAAGCTTGACTTGCACCTTAACTTATGCTACCACGTTGGCATTATTTCTGAATGATGAGTTGGAAGATGGATAATGCCTGCTCCACATCAATAAAGAAAAGGCACATCAAAAATCACACAAATGAAATATCAATAGAATGGAAGTTTACACGGACTTTACAGTAAATTGAAGTTATCAAAGCCTGAATTACAGATCAATGCATCTGTGGAATTATTGCTATTCGTCACATTTAAAAATATAAAATCAAGTAAATTCAGCTTGGAGGCATGAAACACAATACTCAAGAAGGACAAAGGCTGCTTTAAAGAGCTGAGTCAGCATTTGGAGAGAGAGTGAATACAACAGTAAGATAAAAGGAACATGATTTTATACTTCACACCTACTGTGTCCTTGGCATATTCCAAAGAGCCATTGATGAATTATATAGAATGATTGCTGCGTGGGTAAATGCAGGAAGATCCCACCAATCACAGCACAAAAAACATTCCCCACTCAGTGGATTATACTTCACCCATTCCAAAAGTTTAAAGTTTTAAAATTAAAATTTATTGTCTCTATTAGTTCCAATTCAAGCAATATTCCTCTTATAGACATAAACTCCTATTCAAAATCAGTTAGTAACACACATGCTTGTACTTGGGCTGCCAGTCCTTGAGCCTCCAGAACACCTCTGGAGGGAGAGTGACAGGGAAAGAGAGACCTATTTCTCCTAGCAGGTTGCAAACTGCAGCCTCCAGAAAGAGAGAAAGAGATAGAGATAGAGTGAGACCTCTTGCTTCTTTCAGAACCCGGTAGCAACTGTCTGCTTTTCCTTGTAAGCACATGACACTGCCAATCAACCCAATCAAAACCCTACTCTGAAATCCCAGGAGGAAAAAAAAACAAATAAAAAATGCATGAACTCAGTTTGAAACAAACACACCCCGAGCTAACATTTATTCTTAGCATGTGAGCTGCCTGGTGCTCAGATAAATTGGCACCATGTAAAACAGAGCTGAATTTTAAACATATCCCCCTCACAACAAACGTGATGTGAATACATTTCTTAAAGGCGCAGTATCCAAAGGCACAATAGCTAAAGACTCAGGGCGTTGAACATGTTCACAAAACTTGGTTTCAAACTAGTTGACCCACAGCAGAGTACACATTAACTGTGATCAATTAAACTGACTGTGCACAATAGAATCATAGAATCCCTACAGTGCAGAAGGAGGCCATTTGGCCCATCATGTCTGCACTGGCTCTCTTGCAGAGCATCTTCCTCAGGCCCTACTGCGTAATGCCATGTACCATGTATTTACCCCACTAATCCTTCTCACCAACACATCTTGAGACACTCATAGATAATTCAATATGACCAATCCACTGAACCTGCACATCTTTGGACTGTGGGAGGAAACCAGAGCACCCAGAGGAAACCCACGCAGACACAGGGAGAATGTGCAGTCTCCGCACAAATAGTGTCCCAAGCCGGGAATCAAACCCAAGTCCCTGGCACCGTGAAGCAGTAGTGCTGATTGCTGTGCCGCTGTGCTGCCTTGTGTTACCACAATGATGTCATGGATTATGTACTGCCTTCAGAGGAATTAAGGGCTACTATTTTGTCCCTTGCATGTCAAATCTGTTATTTTCACAAAATTTGACATCCGTTCACAATATTAAGTGTTACAGGAGCTGAAACAGCTTGAAGCAGACAGTATCACTGAGTAAATCAACTCACATCGAACCAGTCATTGCACAATGCAAAATGGCAACTTGACAGGCACATCCAAAAATTGTCACCACAGCAACCACTGCAATCAAGTCACAACTTCCCACCATCCAAGAACTGTCATTTCACCATTCCACATAGTCTTCACAAAGCTTGATACTCGATAGAGATATCTTCAGATACCACGAGCAGTGCAAAGCCAACGCCTTACAGGTTTAGTCACTCATCAAAGTGTACAAGTAATCATTTGGTAGTACAGAGCTTGAGTATTGCTGATGAAAGAGACAGACTGTTGAAGTTTTTCAACTTACATTCATCAGGACAGATTTGCAAGAATACCGAATCGCAAAGGGAACAACAGTTTATGCTGAATGAAAGTATAAACTTCATACAGCATAAACTGATTGGTCAACAAGGGAACTCTGATTGGCACAGGTGTTGTGTATTGTGCGTGTGTTCGTTCAAGATCTAAACCCATCCTGCAGCCTGAAAAGAGGCTTAAAAAGAGTGAATAATGCGACCACATGGAAGGTGATGAAAGGAGGTGAATTATTTTATTTGCACCAGTCGTGTAATGTTCCTCTTATTTCTGTTTTTACTCACACACTTTCCAGATGGCAGAGGGCCCAGGGTTAGTTCCCACGCAGCTGACATCAGATTACCACTGCAAAAACCAAGATATTTAAGTGAAGGAGCACCTGATGAAGGGGCAGCACTCTGAAAGCTCGTGATTCCAAATCAACTTGTTGTACTTTAACCTGGTGTTGTGAGACTTCTTACTGTCAATTTATCAAAATTATTATATTTGATAATGACAGTGTTTTGTTTTAATCACTTCTTTATTTAGGCTGTTTGTGAACTCCCAATTCTGCTTTTTATTCACATATACAAATACAAACACTGCCAAAAAGAAACATTGAAAATTTAATGCACAGAAGGGGGGACCATTCAGCCCACCATGTCTATGCAGGCTGAGAATGAATATACAACCTAATGCCACTTTACAGCTCTTGACCCATAGTCCTGCAATGCACATCCAAGTTTAAATGCAATGAGGGCTACTGCCTCTACCACTGCTTTCAGGCTGTGAATTCCAGACCCCCCAATCCCGCCATCACTATCACTCCTTCTCAACTCTCTTCTAATCCTTTCATCAATGACTTTACATCCATACCCCTGGTTTTTTAAAGAAATTGGTCCTTCCTATCCATTCTATCCAGACCCCTCATAACTTGATACACCTGAATTAAATCTCCCCTTTCCAAACAAAACAACCCCAGTCAATCCAATATTTTCTCAATGTTAAGATGTTCCATTCCTGGCAAGATCCTCACAAATCTCTTTCGTACCCTCTCTATGTGATCACATCCTTCCTACAATGTGGTGACCAAAACTGTATGCATTACTCTAGCTGCAGCCTAACTAGTATTCTATTCAGTTTTAACATTAACCACCATGTTCTTATCACATGTGCCTCAGCTAACAAAGGATAGTATTGTTCATAGAACCCCTACAGTGCAGAAGGAAGCCATTCGGCCCATTGAGTCTGCACCAACTCTCCAACAGAGCAACTTACCCAGACCCTATCCCCATTTATCCCGCTAATCCACCTAACCCACACATCTTAGGACACTAAGGGGCAGTTTAGCATCATCAATCGCCCTAAGTCGCACACCTTTGGACTGTGGAGGAAACCACAGTACCCAGAGGAAACCCACACAGACACAGGGAGAACGTGCATATGGCACAGTCACCCAAGACTGGAATTGAACTCAGGTCCTTGGCACTATGAGGCAGCAGTGCTAACGACTGTGCCACCTCTTAGATGCTTGAACCTCTTAATCCTCTTTGCTGTGATTGCTGCAGTTTCTAGAATTTTCCAGGACACTTGGTGCTCCCTTATTCGCTGTGTCCCACTTTAACTTAATATATTTATGTAAAGGATGGCCTAGCTTGTGCCAGGTGAGACATAGAAATTATCTTTGCGAAAGCACTGGAGTCTCCACCTTCCCAGAAGTGTGGACTCCTGTAATGTGATGCTGAAAGGTCACTTCAAGTATTCAACCACAAAGCAGTGACAGGAAACACCATCTGTACAAGATGATGAATTATATATGTCAATTTTATTAACTTTAATCAGCCCTTTGACCCCCAGTCTGGCACGAGGCGCTCTTTAGAATATTAAGGACACACAGAATGTCGAAAGAGTTTTTTTTATACAGTGTTGCATGGAACACCACACGCATATCCGATTGGCAGAGTGGTTTAAAATAAATGTCAAGGTGAGCTAAGTCTGTCCATTACTGCCTTACTTATTCAAAGGCGATAGTCCAAATGCTAATGAGCGTGAGCATTCTCCAGTTTACAGGTGACACAGCGTTCCGAGTTGTCACCGGTGAACAGCAGATTAACCTCTTACAGTGGGCACTCCATGTCAAATATTCAGACTTCGCCTGAAGTGATGTTCTGCCTCTCCTCCAACTTGATGACTCACCACAGTCATTGCCCAGATATACCCTTGTTACCATCCAGCAGCAGAGGTCTCCAATGGAGGTTGCTCTACGGAGGGATCCTCCCGCCACTTGGGGATCTGGGATGTGAGGGTGGCACATGCAGCAGTTCCATACAACCGTAAATTGCACTGGTCATGGGCTCCCAAGAAACCTACCTTTTTTGTGGTCTTCTGGGGTCTGTGGACCATGCCTATGTTAATTGTTATAAGCTACCTGTTGGGTCCATTCATTCCTTTGAACAGGTGAGGGGACAGCACTGGTGTGGTGTTTTAAAATGACCTTTTATTGAACAGAAGTTAAGAAAATTAACATGACATCAATGAAAAGAAAAAGCAAATTTTGAAGACTGGCTCTTAAGCAAGCCACTCTCTGTACTGCACTGGACTGAACTGGATCTTAATAACAAACTGAAAATGGAGCACCCTGTTCCAAGGTATATTTCAATTCTTATTGCGTTATTGGAAATGTTTTTCACAGTCTGTTTCTGACTTATAAAAATAATTCTTGCAATTGCTGCTGTTTGCCTGAATTGCATACCCTTCAGGAACGCAGTCAATTTTTAGCGAACCCAGCATGCTTTCTGAGTTTTAAAATGTAGTCAAATTAGCGGTGTTAGTTAACCCCTACAAACTAGCATTTAAATGTAATTGCTTAGGCAGAAATATCTTAAAATGAAGTCTTTGCATAGACCAAAGCAAACAGGACGAAGCATACATAAGACCTCTCACTGCCCCACTGGATTTTGCACACATAGAGAAGCATTTTCATTGCCAAGGTTGCGATGTCACAGCAACTGCGAGGCCCAGGAAACGCAGGGCCTAGACAAAATGCAAGGAGAGGGAATGGGTATGCAACCTTTGAGCTTGATGTAGATAGATGTCCAGTAATCCTAGATGGCCTTCCAGTGGTTACCTGCCCAACTTTCATTTCTATTCACCCAATGCTGCCAGTTTTCCACCCTGGCTGAATTTGCCACCATGAATATCAAGATGGCATGGGATCTCCACCTGAGGCAAGAGCATTGATTTGTCCACATGTTTTCACTGAGAGACTCAGAAATCTTTGGGAGCAATTTTCCCCTTCGTTGCTTGACATTGTAAAATGGTGGCACACTTTGCCTAAGTAACACACTCCCTCTCATTTATTGGTGTCTATTAGCCTGATAATGAAAGCCGGGTGCTCCCTATAACAGTCAGACCATCCACATCACCACTCCACTGACAAAAGGAAAATCAACCTCATTGGACAGAGAACTGAGTTTGCATTGAGTTTTCACTGGAATAGAGCAGGAGGTCAAGACTAGAAAGGTCAGAGTGAGAGAGGTGGAGAATTACAATGATGAGCAACCATTGTCATGGGGTCTGAACAGAGATGTTCCACAAAGCAGTTATGCTGTCCGTATGTTGTTGGAGAGGAGATCACATCGCAAACAGTGAACCCAGCAGACTGAATTAAAAGAGTTACAAGTAAATTGCTGTTTCACCTGGGAGGAATATTTTGGGGCACTGGATAATGAGACGGTGAGGAAAAAGGTATTCCTTGCACTTGCTGTGCTTGCATAGAAAGATTTCATAGGCAAAGGAGGGCATATTGGTGTGACAGAAGCTGTATCCCAAACAGGAACTGAAAAATCAATACAAATAGATCTGAAGTTGAGGGCCATCTGTCTGCAAAAACGAAGTCAATGCCAATGGGGGAATATTCAATAAGGCTGTCATTGCTGGAGTTAATCATTTCAATCCCAGAATATCTCTGCAGGAGTTGCTCCTGGTAAAGTTCTAGGCCCAACGATCTTCAGTTGCTTCATCAGTGCTCTTCCTTCCATTATAATATCAGAAGTGACATGTTCACTAACGATTGCACAATGTTCAGCACCATTCGCAGCTCCTCAGATACTGAAGCAATTTGTGTCCATACACAGCAAGACCTGGACAGCATTCAGGTTTGGGCTCACAAGTGACGCAAGTGCCACAGGTAATAACCATCTCCAACAAGAGAGAATCTAACTATCTCTCCTTGACAGTCATTGGCATAATCACCACTGAATCCCCATTATCAACGTCCTGGGAGTTACCATTGAACTAAATGAGCCACATAAATACTATGGCCACAAGAGAAGCTTAGAGACTGTATTGTGTGGTGAGTAACTCATGTCCTGATTCCCCAGAGCTTGTCCAACATCTACTAGGCATGTGTTAGGAGTGTAATGAAATACATTCCACTTGCCTGAATTATGCAGCTCCAACAACACTCAGAAAGTTCAATAATGTCCAGGACAGAGCAGCCTGCATGATTTGACGCTCATCTAAACATTCACCCTTCTCATCACTGACGTATAGTAGCAGCAGTGCGTGTCATATACAAGATGCACTGAAGCAACTCATTAAGGCTCCTTCAACAGCATATTCCAAACACATAACCTCCATCATCTGGAAGGACAAGAAAAGCAGATGCATGGGAACACCACTGCCTGCAAGATCCCCTCCAAGCCACTCTCCATCCTGACTCAGAAGTATATCACCGTTCCTTCACTGTCACTGGGTCGTAACCCTGGAACTCACTCTCTAACAGCACCGTGGGTGTACATACCCCAAATGGATTGCAGCAGTTCAAGACTATCGCAAATAGGGAACAGCAATAAGCGGTGCACTTGCCAGCAGTGCCCACATCACATGAAAGAATTTGAAAGTCTTTTATTGTCCTGGTCACCCTTTAGAAGATGGATGGTAATGGTGAAGGTGGCACAGAAATACACAAAGCTGCATTTCCAAACATTCTACTCACTCAAGATATTGGATAGAAAAGACTCAACCACAATGTGATGAAGACATCAGATGAGAAATCAATGTGGTTGTAACTTTGACTGAAGGAACAAAATACCAAGAGTTCAAAAACACAATTCCCTGAAAGGGCAAGTGCAAAGAGATCATGTTGTAACAAAAAAAGCCAGCAGCATTTTTGATGTTATAAATAGAATGGAGAATGTAAGGGTAAATAAGTAATGAGAAATAAATTCAAAGCATTTAGGCTGCAGTTGGAATACAGGATGCAGTTCTGAGTGCCCAGTTACACAAAGTACATCAAAAGGCGTGGAATGCATTCACCAGGATGGTCCAAGAGTTGGAAAATGAGTCATAATGAGAATGGACTTACCGGGACTTTGTTTAAAGTTTATTTATTAGTGTTATAAGGAGGCTTACGTTAACACTGCAAGGAAGTTACTGTGAAAGTCCCCTAGTTGTCACACTTCAGCACCTGTTCAGGCACCCTGAGGAAGGATTTAGCATGACCAATGCCCCTAACCAACACGTCTTTCAGACTATGGGAGGAAATCGGAACACCCGAACAAAACCCACACAGATACAGGGAGAACATGCAGATTCTGCACAGACAGTGACCAAAGCCAGGAATCAAACCTGGGTCCCTGGTGCTGTGAGGTAGCTGTGCTAACCATTATGCCATCGTGCCGCCCCACTATAAGCGCCTAAAATTATGAAAGAGTTTGATAGAGGAAATGACATACTCGATAATAAAAACAGAAAAAACTGGAAACACTCAGCTGGTCTGACTGCACTTGTGGGGAGAGAAAGAGTGGGGAGTAATTCCCCAGTCCCGCCGCACAGGCACAAATGGTGTTATTGCTGGAAAATCTTGTGAGGGGGCCATCACGTGATTTGCACTAGGGATTATCCCTTCTGGGTTTTTCCTTGCCCCAGCAACGTAATCTGGTTCACACACAGTGAGGGTATGAAATAGGTTAGCATACTCAAATCTGAATTTAAAAATGCAGAATTGGCTTTGAGGCAATTTCATTTGGCCCCTTCCATTCTCCCACCCAGCAGGGATCAATACTGGCCTCCAAAAACAAAGACCACACCAGGGTTCTTGACCCAGCTGGTCAAGAGACTTGGCTGGGCAGTGCCCTGGTATTGCTCCCTGGCACATTGGCAGTGCCAACCTGAAAATGCCACCCTTCGACACTGCTAGGTTGTCACTGTCAAGGGCCTTAAAGTGGGAAATGGGGGAGCCTGAAAGGGGGACATGAGGAGGGAAAGGGGGGGGCCTGATGCCAGTGAATAGGAGGGGGGTGTTCCTTGCCAGCAAATGGAGGGGTGGCATCTGTAGGGTTGTCTGGGGAGCAGGGCATCCATAAAGAAATGACCCTGTTGACCTCGAGCGGGATTTTCCAGTTTTGGGGTTAGCACAGCTGGAAAGTCCCATCTCTTATATTATTGATACACCAAGTCGCAGAAGCGATACACTAATTCAACCACAGCTAGCGATGGATAAGACAGTTGAGCTGACAGACTATATAGCAGAGAGTTGTATTACACTGGACATTGATGAAAGTAAGGAAAAAGATACCCTGTAATGTTTAGACCAACGTTAAAACAATAAATGAGGATAAAGGTAATAAATGGCAATAGCTGTCAGCACACATTGCAAAATACCATTCACCTAAATCCAGTGATAAAAAAACTTGGGTTTAAAATACTTCATAACATTGATGTAAAGGATGGTAAACGATCAAAGAAATATGGCTGACTAACCAGAAATGGCATAATTGACCAATTAATCATAACAGTTGTCTAAATCAATCCGTTATATTGCACAGTATGCTGTGTTAAACCCAGCAAGATAGTAGTAGGAAAAAAGTGATACTCTGCAAATGGGCAGAAAATGACTGTCAATCTGTGTAGAGGGTTTAATCTCATTCTCATACACACAAGTTATCCCAATAACAGAATGGCAGCCAGGAAGATAGGCAAGCTGCTCCATCCAATCCAGCCACACACTCAAGGGATGGGATTTTCCGGTTGTGCTCACCCCAAAACCGGAAAATCCCGCCCGAGGCCGACAGACGTATCTGTGGTCTGCCCTTCACCTGCTCCGATTCCCATGGCGAGCGGAATGGGAAAATTCGCCTCAAGATGCCTCATGCATCAGACTGCCTATCAGAAGTAGATATGCCCGAATGCCTTCTGGTTACTGCAATAATCGAGAGGCTGGATCGAAGGGAGAGGGTTGTTTGGATTATTTGGAGTTTTATTTAGATATTAGGGGTGGGATTCTCCAGCCATGCTCGCTTAAAAACAAGGGGTTCCCATCTGACTTTGATGGACCTTTGCATAGTCCGCACTGCTCCCCCACCCTGCCCACTAGAATTCCAGCGGTGGGCGAGATAGGAGAATTCCAGTCTAGCAGCCTAGACATTACACTGTATTTGTCACATTCCTACATAATGCAAACATTCAGTCACAAAAGTGTCTGCAGCTGTTGTACCAACCTCGCCACAAACACAGCTAGCATTACTTCATTCAGTCTGAGCTGGGCAATAGTAAAGTTTTAAGCTTATTAATTAGTGTCACAAGTAGGCTTACATTAACACTGCAATGAAGCTACTGTGAAAATCCCCGAGTCACCATATTCCAACACCTGTGCAGGTACACTGAGGGAGAATTCATCATGGCCAATCCACCTTACTAGCACAGCTTTCGGAGTGTGGGAGGAAAGCAGAGCATCCGGAGGAAACCCATACAGATACGGGGAGAACAAAGCCAACAATCAAATCCAGTCTCTGGTGCTGTGAAGTAGCAGTACTAAACATTAGGGCCACCATACCATCCTATTTGGTCCTAACAGAGGCAGTGGATGAATCTCACATTTTGCTGTGAGTGTCACATTCCAGCTACACAGCTATTCACAAGTGGACAAAAATTCAGCTATGAACTTTTCAACTCCAGGTATGACTGGTTCACCCAATCATCCCCATTCTGCCCAGTTTCTTTCCCCCCTCACTTGTATGGGTCTTGAACACCACTGGCTACAGTGGAGTTCGATGAGCTTAGCATAGATTGTGATTTAAACGTGGGCACTCCCCAGTTCAATGCTGAATTGCCAAGGGATTTGGCACAGGGTAAACTGGGAGGACAGTGATGCCTGTAACTTTGAAAATACTTGAACACAGTAATGTGACAGGGTTCATTAGCATTTAAGTGGAATGCTACTCCGTCTGATCCACCGCCTGACGCCAGCAGAGAGAATTTGATTATTACCTTGAACAGGAAAAAGAAAGGAAAGATGAGTAAAACTCAAAGGTGGAATTTTAGCAAGGAAAATATATTAGCATTTATATCAACAGTGAATCATGTTAATTAATCAACCAGAAAGGAAACATGGCACCTTTTATCCCCAGTAATCCTGCAAGTAAATGAAAATCAATTGCCTCTCTCTCCCAACATCAATAGTGGTGAAAATATCACAAATGCAGATAAAAGATGCTCAATGATGCATTGTCCTGTTACCTAGCATGTATCTTGTGTCTTGTCACTGCATGTTCTTTTGTTACAGGAGTTAATGTGACATAATAAAATGAATATCAGCTCTGAGAAATATTGAGCAGGTATATTTCTTTGGAAACATATTTGATCTCTGTTCAGATCCAGCACAAATAGATAAAAACAAAACTAAAAGCAGGAGTAGGCACTGGTAGCCTGCTCTGCCATTCATTTTGATCATGGCTGATCATCAAATTCAATATTCTGATCCTACCTTCTGCCCATATCTCTTGATCCCTTTAGCCCCAAGAGCTATATCAAATTTCTTCTTGAAATCACACAACATTTTGGCCTCAACTACTTTCTGTGATAGCGAATTCCACTCGTTTACCACTCTCTGGGTGAAGAAATTTCTCCTCATCTCAGTCCCAAAGAGTCTACCACTTATCGTCAAGCTATGACACCTAGTCCTGGATTTCCCACCACTGGGAGCATTCTTTCTGAATCTACCCTGCCTAATCCAGTCTGATCACTGTGCAATGACTTCAATCAGGCCATTGAAGTTGGTCTATTGGAATGTTAATTCCCTGATTAAGGAGTCAATTAATGGGCCAATGGGGATTTTTCCTTGTATTTACCTGGGACTGTCAGTTCTTCTGGCAGTCCTGAAGGTAGGCTGCTGACTGCTAGCATTCTGTGTACTGCTGTTGGAGATCGTAAATGAAGGGATTTTGGTGAAGGAACTTCTGCTTCCAAAGGCTTATTAGAAAGTGCTAAACTGTCTTTTGAAAATTCAGCAGTAGTAAAGCCTTTACGAATACAAATCGCACCAACATGTGAGGCTATTATCGGTGGGTCCCTCCTCAGGTCACAGGGTTGCAAGATCACACTGTAGGTTTGGATGGAATGACCTGTTGAGGGGCAATTAAAGTTTAAAGTCTATTTATTAGTGTCACAAGTAGGCTTGCATTAACACTGCAATGAAGTTACTGTGAAAATCCCTCGGTCGCCACACTCTGGCGCCTGTTCGGGTACAATGAGGGAGAATTTAGCATGGCCAATCCACCTAACCGGCACATCTTTTGGGCTGTGGGAGGAAACCAGAGCACCCACGCAGACAAGGGAAGCATGTGAAAACTCCACACAGACAGTGAGCCGAGCCAGGAATCGAACCAGGTCCCTGGCATTGTGATACTAACCACTGTGCCACCAAGTTTAGGGATGGGCAATCAATGCTGGCTTTGCTAGTGAAGCCACAAACCTAACCCTCCCACACTTCAGCTCTCAACTCATGCAATGGTAATAAAGATCTGACCGTGATTACCCTCCTGTGTCTGAGCTGCCTCGCAGTCCCCTGAGGACCTGAGGAAGTTTCCCTATCGCTGGGCTTCGAGTGAGGGGTTGTTTGTAGTCACTATTGACAAGCAATGGCCAAAATCATTCTGAAACTAAGAAACAACTATGACGAAAGGGTTTTTGTTAGCCTGACAAAGTGAAATGACTGCTATTGAGGAAAAATGTTTCAGATTAGCCTTTCTTTCTAAACAGGAATCAGAAAGCTTGAAACGTCTTGGTCCTCTCACCTCCTGGTGCAGCTGCCATTGCCGTGGTTTTGAATTTTGACAAGAGTGCAGAAGCCAAGCTTTAACATGAAGTGTGTACCGGTAGTTGGCAGCCAATCATTTGTAGAACTGATAGAACAAAATGTTAAATGGCTGTAAAGCTATAGCCCCTTTCATAGTCAACGGAGAAACATTTCTATTTTGTTGTTTATTTATTGGTCACAAGTAAGGCTTATATTAACTAGGGGAAATTCCACTAGTTGCCACAGTCTGGGACCTGTTTGGGTCAATGCACCTAACTAGCACATCTTCAGAATGTGAGAGAAAACTGGAGCACCTGGAGGAAACCCACGCAGACACAGAGAGAGCGTGCAAACTCCACACAGACGGTGACCTAAGCCAGGAATTGAACCCGGTTTCTTGGCGCTGTGAAGCAGCAGTGCTAACAACTGTACTAACATGTTGGGTTGAAATCTGAATGAAAGGCTTGCCTTTTAACACTCCATAAGATCATAAGATGTAATGTAAGCCTTACTTGTGACTAATAAATAAACATTGT
The DNA here is from genome assembly GCF_965287045.1 of Carcharhinus amblyrhynchos. Taxonomy (NCBI): domain Eukaryota; kingdom Metazoa; phylum Chordata; class Chondrichthyes; order Carcharhiniformes; family Carcharhinidae; genus Carcharhinus; species Carcharhinus amblyrhynchos. The sequence continues at coordinate 74,315,822 of NC_137335.1, read as the reverse complement.
ACTTTACCTCTCATTCTTCGTATAGCAGGGGAAGGGGAAAGGTGGTGAGAGGGCAACATTCCCCGAGAACCAAATGATCAATGAGGACCTTATGGATCATCCCACTGCAGCTGAGCCAATCAGCAGGAGAGCGTGAAAAACAGGTTGAGGAGAGTCTTGCAGTTGGAATCAGGATGTTGCGTATTGACATTTCGCATTGACATTTAGTCTGAACTTGCTGTATACATTGCTCTTTATTTGGCAATAAAGCCTCTGTTGATTCAAGCTGCGTCAAGTTGCTTTTGATCCATTATACTTGTAAACTCCAATGAATACAGGTCTGAGCTACTCAACCTCTCCTTATGACAAAACCCCTCCATACCTGGGATCAACCTTCTCTGGACTGCATCGGAGGCCAGTATATCTTTCTTTAGATAAGGAGACCAAAACTGTTCACAGTATTCTTGGTAACTAGTGCCTTGTATATCTTTGGCAAGACTTCCCTAATTTTATACTCTATTCCCTTTGAAATAAAGGCCAAGTTTCTATTCCTATTACCTGCTGAACTTGCATGCTAGCTTTTTATGATTTATACACGAGGACTTCAAATACCTTCTGTGGTGCAATTTTCTGCAGTTTTTCTCAATTTAAGTAATATTTAGCAGCTTTATTCTTCCTACCAAAGTGAATAACTTCACATTTTCCTCCACTATATTACATCTGCTAAGTTTTTGCCCACTCGTCAAACCTGTCTATATCCCTCTGTAGACTCTGTTTCATTCTCACCACTTGCCTCACCATCTATTTTTGTGTCATCCACAAACTTGGCAGTCATACATTCACTTCCCTTGTCCAAGTTATTAATATACATGATAAATAATTGTAGCCCCAGCACTGATCCCTGTGGCACTTCACTCGTCACAGGTTGCTATTCTGAAAATGTCCTTCTTATCCCAATTACCTGCCTTCTATAGACAATCCTCTATCCATGCTAACATACTACTCCTAATGCTACTGGATCTTATCTTATTAAGTAGCCTTTTGTGAGGTATCATATTGAAGGCTTTTTAGAATTCCAAGTATATTACATCTACTGGTTCCCCTTTATCTATTCTGCTCATTGCCACCTCAAACAATCCTAATAAAACTGTCAGGCATGACAATTTTATGAAGATATGCTGAAGCTGCTTGGTATTATGTATTTCTAAATGCTCTGCTAATACATCCTTTATAATGGATTCTAACATCTCCCAGTGACAGATGTTAAGCTAACTGGAAGGTGGTTACCTATATTTTTTCTTTCCCTTTTTGAATAACATTGCCAGTTTTCCAATTTTCTGCGACTTTTTCAGAATTTAACGATTCTTGGAAGATTATCACCAGCGTATCGACTATCTCAATAGTTACTTCCTTTAGTATCCTGGGATTCAACCCATTAGGTCCAGGAGTCATTGGCCCCATTAGTTTCCCTAGTACTCTTTCTCCAGTGATAATCATTGTATTTATTCCCTCCCCCATCCCCACTTTTTCCCTTTGATTATTCAGTATTTTTGGAATGCTATTAGTGTCTTCTACCATGAAGAATGATGAAAAATAATTGTTTAACTCCTCTGACATTTTCTGGTCCCCTAATATTATTTCCCCAGTCTCACTCTCTAAGGGGCCTATGTTCACTTTGGCCTCTTTCTTCCTTTTTAGATATTTAAAGAAGATCTTGTTGGCCAGTTTTATATTACTTGCTAGTTTACCCACATCATTTATCTTCACCTTTTTATTATTTCTTGGTCATCTTTTGTTGGCCTTTTTGAGATTTTCCCAATCCTCTCATGTACCACTAAACTTTGCCATATTGTATTCTTTTTCTTTCAGTTTAATGCTATCCTTAACTTTCTTGGTTCACCATGGTTAATTTAACCCTTTCTGAGAATCCTATTCTGAGAAATCTATTCCAGCCAACTCTGCCTCATTGCTTTGTAAATCCCTTATTTACATTTAGTACAGTTGTTTCTGACCCACGTTTCTCATTCTCAAACTGGAGGCTAAATTCTACCATGTTATGGTCACTATTGCCTAGGGGATCTTTTACTCTGAGCTTGTTTAATAAACCTGTCCCATTACATATTATTTGATCAAAATAGCCTCAACCCTAATTGGATCCATGACACATTGTTCTATAAAATTGTCCTGAATACACTCTATGAAATCTTTCTCACGGCTACCTCTGCCAATTTTATTTCCTAATCCACATGAAGATTAACATTCTTCCCACGTCTTTTGGACTGTGAGAGGAAACCGGAGCATCTGGAGGAAACCCATGCAGACACGGGGAGAACGTGCAGACTCAACACAAACAGAGACCCAAGTCAGGAATTGAACCTAGGTCCCTGGTGCTGTCAGGAAGCAGAGTGCCATCATGCTGCCCTAAACAGCTGTCTTGCAAAACTGCCATATCCTTTGGCTTTGTAGGCCTATAAAATCCCTCTTAGCTAGAACATCCCCCTAATCCCCATTTATTCTATTAGGCAAGGTCAGGTGTTATTCAAAGGCACTTCAACATTTGTTGTTGCTCTAGCTCAGCCTCAGAGAGCGCACCAATGATAGAACTTTAACATTAATGGCACTGAGGAACCATCAGACTTTAGGCAACAAATTTGAAAACAATGGCGTGGTCATTTCTGTCTCTGGGCAATTGTTGAAAGTGGGTGATAGTGTCCTTCAGACATATCTGCCAACTTCCCTTTCCTTTGAGGTGTAAGATAGCTGCCAGTTTGTTATAACCTGTTTCATAAAATCAAAATAGCTCTCAGTGGGTGAGAAATTGGCCTTGAACCTGAAGCAGGCAGCAGATTGACAGCATCTTCCTTCCACATGTCAGCCCTGCCAAAATCTGTCTTGGGCCTCGTTGCCATAGCAACGGTGTTCTATGAGCAGTAACCAAGCGATCAGATGCAGCTCTTGTGTGCCACCTATTTGTATTGGTTGCAAATGAGACCTCTGCAGGGTCACGGGGGATGGTGGGAGTGAGAAAGGGATATGGTTCTGAGAGTCTGGTGGCCCAAGTTGGCATTGACCTATCCGAAGTAGAGCACTCTTGTAACAATGAAAGATGTTCAGCATTTTGCAGTGGCCTCCAGCACAAATTTTTACAGATGCACCATAGAAGCATCCTTACTGGCTATATCACAGTTTGGAAAGCTCCTGCTCTGACCAGGACCACGAGAAACTACAAAGCGTCGTGAATGTAGCCCAGTCTATCACTCAAACCAACTTCCCATTCATTGACTCTGTCTACACTTGCCACTGCCTTGGAAAAGCAGCCAGCATAATCAAGAACCCCCATGCACCTCAGACAGTCTCCTTTCCACCTTCCACTCTCAAGCAAAAGGTACAAAAGTCTGAGACCGACTCAAGAACAGCTTCTTCCCCACTGCCATCAAACTTTGGGATGGACCTACTTTATATTAAGTTGATCTTTCTCTACACCCTAGCTATGACTGTAACAATACATTCTGCACCCTCTCCTTTCCTTCTCCCCTATATACTCTATGAACTTACATTTTGTCAGTATAGCATGCAAGGAACATAGGTGGCAAGGATGTGATGAAGAATGTAAAGTATGGCTAATACCTTATTTTTGAGAAGATGCGGCACAATGGCACAGTGGTCAGCACTGCTGCCTCATAGCTGCAGGGACCTGGGTTCAATTCTGGCCTCGGGTGACTGCGTACACTTTGCACATTCTCCCCGTGTGTGCGTGGGTTTTCTCTGGGTGCTCCGGTTTCCTCCCATAGTCCAAGGATGTGCGGGTTAGGTTGATTGGCCATGCTAAATTGACCCTAGTGACAGGGGGATTAGCAGGGTAAATACATGGGGTTACAGGTATAGGGCCTGGGTGGGATTGTGGTCGTTGCAGGCTTGATGGGCCAAATGGCCTCCATCTGCACTATAGGTATTTTATGATTCTATTCTTATAGTGAGTGAAGTGGAGTGCTTAGGGGAAAATATGGGACAGGTTAGGGTACGATTTGGGGTGAGGACCACCAAGAATACTAAAAACGAGAAATAATATTAGTTAAAAAAAATGACAGAAATGAACAGAAAGATGAACTATTGTGGATGCAGGAAATCTGAAATATGGATGGAAAATGCTCAGCAATTTCTGCTATGTTGCTGGCATCAATGAGAAAGAAAAGTTAATGCTTTTCTGGGACCTTTTCGGAATTGGCTTCAGTCCTGTCAAAGGGTTACACCCAGAAAGGCCACTGTGTTTATGGTGTCTCCCACAGCAGGTAGTTCGTAAAATATCAATGAAAGACACAAACAACATTCAGTCGTTGCAAATCAGAGACTCAGTCCATCATTCTCTTCCAGCTACAGATTGCCAGTTTTTTTTCTGTTTTCATTGCTAATCCGTCAGGTTTGGCCGATCGAGTTCCTCAGAAAATTAAAACTGTGATAAATTGCTACCAACACATATACAGTCACTGGATCATTTCATGTAAAAGACCTCAATTAACTAAGAGGTGGCAAATGGAGATGTGAGAAGATTGCTATGCCAGGGTTCTCACCTGTGGTCTGTGAATTGACATTACAGGACAAGAGAGACTCTATTGCTTGAAGAAACCTGAAAAACAATCATTAAAACTTATCCTGCAGAATTCTCTCTTCACACTTGTGTTAAATCCGCCACAAGCATTGACAGCTCGATCAGTCAAGCGAGGTGCACTCTGGTATGAAGGGCCTTCCCTGGGGGATGGGGCCTCAGCTGTAGGCTCCATTGGCTTTGTGTTTTGTATCATACAATACCTGAAACCCCACCATGATTGATTTTCCAGTCTGTGCTTACGCACGACACTTACCAACTGGCCCTGCGATGTCTGGTCTTGCTCTTTTCTCTGTTGCCTGATTAATCTTTTTGTCAGATTGAAGTCTTGTGTCTCTGTTGAGTGTGTTATTATGCACCTGATCCTTTCATACGTCTGCCTTGCTAAATCCCTTGGGCTTGCAGGGCTCTGCTGTATCTAGGGACTGGACTAAAAATTTGTATTTTTTTGTTCCAAAAATGCACATTCCCCACAATATTTATAAATGTTGAGCCTTGCAGGAAAAGTGTTCTGATTCTGCTGATAGGTTGGCCTCTCCTTCATTGCTGGCCTTCCTGTGGGCCCCTCTCTCATGCAACGCCTTCAGGCCTTCCCCCTCAGCCCCCCAGTGCCGTCCTTCTAGTCCTCCCCTCCAAGCTTCCCATCATGCCCCCCCCCTTTCAGGCCTCCTTCCATGCCTCTGCTTCAGGCCTCCCCTCATGCCCCCCTTTCAGGCCACTTCCCTTCACCACCCCACCTCCTGTTTTGGCCTCTCCTCATACCCTCCTCAGCCCCATTCAGGCCTCCACACACCCCCATCCCTCCCACCCCACCCTTCAGGCACTGCCCCTTGTCCCTGACTGCCCGAAGGTCTCTGGGGCCCCTGTTTGGTCATCACATCCGGTCTCCATTTGTTGGTTTACGTTGCGCTGGCAGGTGGGGAAATTCCGGGAGCAGGGTGAATTTCCAATCCGAAACAGAACATGCATATTTAAATAAGATTTTAAAGATTCAAAGCTGGTTCATGTCTTCACTGGGCGTGAACCAGATTACATGCCAGCCAGGAGTTGGGGAGAATCTCAATGTGAGTTCTCTCCGACACAAATCGTGTTCTGACCCCTCTGACTAGAGTCTCTGGTGATTTGCAAGTGCATGCGCAGGGCTGGAGAATCACCCTATTATTTCTTCATCAGTTTTGATTTAATATCCCAATTAAGAAGGTAAGAGAGTCAGAAGAATAAACGGAATCCTCTTCTAGTCTGCTGATTTATTAAAAAGGTGACCGTGGCTATTAAGAAGTAAATCTCCTTATCTGTGGGCCTGGTGAATACTGGAAAATCATTCCTCACTGAGTAATACGTTCTGTCTCATAGTTATTGCCATTGCCCAGAGCACTGCTGAGTGCTACAGACTGGAATGATTTCAGGTTTGATTACCCCATCAGTGCTGGGCTGGCTGATCTCAGCTGGAAGGATGTGACAACACTGGCTGTGGAATCAATGAAGCAGCGCAGGAACAGTCCATTCGGTCCAACAGGTCTATTCTGGTGTTTATGATCTAGTAAGGAGCCTCACAACACCAGTTTAAAGTCCAACACGTTTATTTGGTAGCAAATGCCACTAGCTTTCGGGGATCTACTACTTCATCCAAAGCTAGTGGTGTTTGCTACCAAATTTTGTTGTGAGACTTCTTATTGTGTTTACCCCACTCCAACGCCGGCATATCCACGTTTATGATCTACACAGGCCAGCTCACTTTATCTCTGTCGAAATGTGTCCCTGTCTCCTTCATGTACCTATCCAGCTTGCCTTTAAATGCATCTGTGCCATTCGCTTCATCTACCCCTTGTTGCTGACCACCCGGGTGGCAAGTTCCGCAGGCTGACCACCGACATATATTCCCTGGAGTTTATTGAAATGTGTAGATTTCTTAAGGGGGTTAGCAGGACAGACAATGAGACCAAGCTTCCCCCTGGCTGTGGAAGTGAGAACATAGAGGTCACAGTCTCAGAATAAGAGGTTGGCCACTTAGGATATGGAGATGCCAGCATTGGACTGGCGTTTTAGCTGTGAACCTACCCCTCCGCTCACCTGATGAAGAAACAACGCTCCAAAGGCTCATGATTCCAAATAAATCTGTTGGACTTTAATCTGGTGTTGTGAGACTTCTTACTGTGGCCATTTAGGAATGAGATGAGAAGAATCGTCTTTGCTCAAAAGGTTATGAATCTTTGGATTTCTCTCCCACACTCAGCTATGGATGCCTAGCCATTGAGCATATTCGAGTCACAAGTTAATAGATTTTTGGAAATGAAGGGTTTAGGGATAATATGGGAAGTGAAGCTGAGATGGAAGATCTCAGTCATAATTGGAGCAGGTTCATCAGGCCAAATGGTCCATTCCAGCTGCTGTGTATTTTGTTTTTATGCTCTGAAAATGGTCCAATCTGGAAGGAGGCATCATATTGTGGGAACAAAAAGAGGCCATTCAGCCCACCATGTCAGTGTTAGGTCATTGAAAGAGTTATCCAATTAATCACAATCCCCTGAGTTTTTCCTAATATTGTTTCTTTTGTGGTTAAATGGTAACAAATTCATCAAAAGTTGCTTGATGTGCATTACCTTTAATATTAATGCGAAGTCTTGCCACTGGAGACAGCATCGTACGTAGAACATAAAGCATAGAACAGTACAGCACAGGAACAGGCCCTTCAGCCCACGACATTGTGCCAAACATGATGCCAAATTAACTGAATCCCTTCTACCTGCCTTCTATTTCTTGCATGTTTATGTGCTTATCTAAAAGTCCTCAAATGCCCCTATCGTATGTATCTCCATCACCACCCCGGCAGTACATTCCAGACAACTACCACTCTCTGTGTAAAAAACTTGTCCCTCGCATCTCCTTTGAACATTCCCCCTCTCACCCCAAGTGCATGCCCCTAGTATTAGGCATTTCAACACTGGGAAAAAAGATTCTGACTGTCAACCCCAACTACACCTCTCATAATTTTATGGACTTCTATCAGTCTCCCCTCAGCCTCCACTGCTCCAGAGGTAACAAGCCTAGTTTGTCCAGCCTCTTCTCATAGCTCATATAGCTCAGGCAACACCCTCTCCAAAGCCTCCACATCCTTCCTGGAATGTGGCGACCAAACTGAATGCAATTTTTTTTTAAACTTTATTCCAATTCAATCCAATCAAATCAAACCCAATTCAGAGTCCCAACAAGTTGAGACATTCCCAATCCAAGCTGACAAGACAGGGCCCTCACCTCCTGTCTTGGGCTTGATCTACATGATCCAAGCTGATTGGAGTAGGTGTAGCTCCTCCTCCAAGGCTTGATCTCATTTGCATCTTAGCCAAAAGGCTGAGATACCCCTTTAAAAAATTGCTTCAAATGAAGCTAAAGTGTAACACAATGACTTCAACCAAGTACAGCATGTCGATATTTCACTTGATCTTAGCCAAAAGGCCGAGAAGCGAGACCAAACTGAACGCAATACTCTAAGTGGAAGTAGAGAGGGAGTTGATGAGGCATTGAAGAGTAGAGGTGCTGGACGTTAACGGTGAGAGGCATGCAGTTCACTTATTATTAGACTGGATTATTAACATGCAACCATTACTAATATCTTGAAGTCAAATTACAAACACATCTCAATATTTTGAAAGCCAGGCAAAACGTCACCTATATTATAAGTAAATGATGAATTGCACTCTGATTACATTATCATATGAATAAAAGAGCCACTATTTCCCTAATTACATCTCATTAAGACAATGAATAGGGTCATTAGTATTCACGCCTGAATATATTAATTTTGACCCATTAGGTAATTCTCTCTACCCCTAATCGATTAACCATCTTGCGCAGATTTAATATCTTCTATTTTGTTAATTGCTTTACTGGTTCATGTATTATTTTTGTGCGGCTGAGTTGAAAACACATTTGCCCTTTCTTAACCTGAAGTAATTTATTTAAACTCTTATTATAATAGTAGGATTGTTGCTGAAATCCTAATACACTTAGCCCAATTACCGCTGAATGTTGCTGCCATAGTGAGTTGGAAGACAGGAATACAATGGAAGGAAGCCTTGTGCCACTAAGCAATGAAATCCTTTTCCTTCTTCTTAGGCAGCCCCTCAGGATCAAGGGTGACCTGCCTCCCCTCTGGTTCAGTGAGTTCTGAAATGGCCGATACAGGCTGATGTGCGATCTGCAGACTCTGCCAGATAAGGGGTAGGCTGGGGGCTTAAATGGTTGAGTGGATGGGTTGTTTAAAGACTTACAGCTCAGGAGGTGACTATTCAGGCCATATGCCAATCCTGGCCCTTAGCTATCCTTCCCAACCTCCCAAAACTACTTTTCTTGTATTGTGTTTACGCCCAATTCTCTTTTAACCAGACTAAAAGGCCTCACTCCTGTTCCTACTTCCTGTGTTCTTATGAAAGTTATGATTCACCCTCCACCATTACCCTTTCAGACAGGTTCAGAATTGGAAGGAGGCACAGAGTCGAATGTTGCAGATCCACTCTCCAGCATTCCAGTTCAATGATCATTTTGCAATTACAGGCTTGGACTGGGTAACTGACCAGATTCATACAGAAGTGAATTGAAGCCAATGTTCACGCTGTCTTCAGCTCCCCTCACAACTGGAGGCCAGTTTATGTTCCTGGAGGTGGGCACCACGTGGCAGGGTGGGACTTCAGGGCGGGCTAAAGGTCCTCCATGCCTAGTTGGGTGTAGAAGCAGCAAGAGGCCGACCTGTGAATCAGTTCCTTGGTGTGGGCCTCTTCCTTTGCTAGTTAATTGCCCACTTAAAGGACAGAATTGGCTCACTGGCAGGCAGTAGCCTGACTCCACCATTGCTGTTGGTAAGATTTTTAATTTGATTTGATTTATTACTGTCACATTTATTAGTATACAGTGAAAAGTATTATTTCTTGTGTGCTATACAAACAAAGCATACCGTTCATAGCAATGGAAAGGAGAGAGTGCAGAATGTATTGTTACAGTCATAGCTGGGGGGTAGAGAAAGATCAACTTGGTGCGTGATAGGTCCATTCAAAGGTCTGATGGCAGCAGGGAAGAAGCTGTTTTTGAGTCGGTTGGTACGTGACCTCAGACTTTTGTATCTTTTTCCCAACGGAAGAAGGTGGAAGAAAAGATGTCTGGGGTGTGTGGGGTCCTTGATTTTGCTGGTTGCTTTTCCAAGGCAGTGGGAAGCGTAGACAGAGTCAATGGATGGGAGGCTGGTTTGCGTGATGGTCTGGGCTTCATTCATGACTCTTTCAGTCTTTGATAGAACAGGAGCCATGCCAAGATGTGATACACCAAGAAAGGATGCTTTCTAAGGTGCAGCAGTAAGCGTTGGCGAGAGTCTTGGTGGACATGCCAAATTTCCTTCAGCTTCTGAGAAAGTAGAGGCATTGGTAGGTTTTCTTAACTATCTTGTTGACATGGGCGGAGACCAGAACAGGTCGCTGGTGATCTGAACACCTAAATACTTGAAGCACTCGACCATTTCTACTTCATCCTCATTGATGCAGATCGTGGTGGGGGGGCAGTGGCTGGCTGGCAAGCAGCAGGTATACCACATATACCCCATCCCTGGCCTTAAACCCACCAGCGGAGCAGGGCAAAACACAGCCCGAAAAGTTCAAACTCCGTACCATCAAGCATGTGTAAAAGATTGTAGGTAGTCAATATAGTTTCACGTGACAACTCTCTGATGGCGAGCTGCCCTTACAGAGAAGTCCTTTAGGAAGAAGTCAGGAAGCACTTTTGCATGCAGAGGATATCACAGAGCTGGAATCCGCTTCCCCAAAGGCTCAGGATGCTGGGTTAATTGAAATTTTCGAGACTGAGATTGATTGATTTTGTTAGCTGAAGGGAAATGGAACAAAGTCAGGCAAATAGTGTTTAGATATAGAACTGCCTAGTTATTGATGTGCTACAGAAAAGCAAAGCTGCCTGCCTACCCAGACCCGGCCCCAATGTTCACAATTACTCTTTATTTATCTGTGGGATGTGGGCATCACTTACATACCAACATTTATTGCTCTTTCCTAATTGTCCTTGAGCCCCTCTCTCGAACCACTGCAGTCTGTGTGGCTTAGGTTGCAGCCACAAGTGCTGTTAAGTAGAGAGTTCCAGGACTGATATGTTTTCAAGTCAGGATGATGTGAGATTTGGAAAGGAAAAAAGGCTTGCATTTATAACATGCCTTTCCCAATTGCAGAATACCTCAAGGCACTTCATCGCTTTTTTTTAATGTACTGTGGAAGACACAGCAGTTAGTTTGTACACAGTAAGTTTCCCCAAACTGCAATCTGGTAATGACCAGAAAGTCTGTTTTCATGACATTGATTGAGAGAGAAATATTGTTCAGGCAGTCTCTATGCTTTGGTTCAATGTCTCACATAAAACATGGCTTCGCCAACCCTGTGGCATTCCCTCAGCTCTTCAGTGGAGTATCAGCCTGGTATGGGACTTGAACCCACAGTTTTCTGACTTCAAATACTGACAACTGAACCACTGTTGCCACCTGGAGGGGAATTTGCTGGTGGTGGTGTTCTGATGCTCTTGCTGCTCTTGATCTTCTAGATGGTACTGTTTACATAGTTGGGAAGTGTTGTTGAGTTGTAGCCGTGCAGTTTTGGAAAGAATGCACAATGCAGCCATAGCACAATGATGGAGGGAGTGAATGGATTCAATGCCAATTAACAGGGCTACTTTTGCCTCGGTGGTATCAAGTTTCTTGAGTGTTGTTGGAGCTATACTCATCCAGGCAAATGAAGATTATTCCATCACATTCCTGATTTGTGCTCGTAGATGTCCATAACTGTAAACCCACGAAAAGAAGAGATTGAGTGGGGCAGCAGGGTGGCTCAGTTGTTAACACTGCTGCCTCACAGTGCCAGGAACCCAGGTTCGATTCCTGACTTGGATCACTGTCTGTGTGGAATCTGCATGTTCTCCCCTATGGTTTGCATGGGTTTCCTTCGGGTGCTCCAGTATACTCCCACAGTCCGAAAGATGTGCTGGTTAGGTGCATTGGCCATGCTAAATTCTCCTTCAGTGTACCTGAACAGGCAACTGGAGTGTGGCGGCCACTATAGATTTTCGCAGTAACTGAATTGCAGCGTTAATGTAAGCTTAGAGTCATAGAAGATTACGGCATGGAAACAGGACCTTTGGCCCAACTTGTCCATGCCGCCCATTAAGCTAGTCCCAATTGCCCGTGTTTGGCCCATACATATCCCTCTATACCAATCATACCCATGAAGCTGATTAAATGCTTTTTAAAAGACAAAATTGTACCCACCTTTACTACTGCCTCTGGCAACTCATTCCAAATACTCACAACCCTCTGTGTGAAAAAATTGCCTCTCTAGACCCTTTTGTATTTCTCCCCTCTCACCTTAAACCCATGCCCTCTGGTTTTAGACTCCCTCTTGTTACAATAATAAATAAAAATAAATCGAAAACATTGGCTATGAGCTTGTAACGGTGCAGGGAAACCAGAGAAAAAATCTACAGATGCGTTGAGCTAAGACTCGGCATGGACTGAAAATAAGGATCATTTACTGTCAATTAATGCAGGAAATATTGACCCAGCCGCCATGTCCATAAAGGAATTGGAATAGTTTAACAGCAAGCAGGTATAAAAGATATAAAAAGAAAACATAGGTCCATTCTAACCAGGAGCAAGAAGGTTATTTTAATGTAACAAATGTGTTGAATTACTATTTCTCTTTCCATGTCCTTGTGATATGAGATCCTTCAAGCAAAATATCTGGGAGCAAGTGATAATAGTGGGAATAGATAGATGGGGGAGCTGATGAATGTGAGTTAGTGAAGGGCCAAGGTATCACTGAAGCAGCTGTTTTTCCCAATCAGCAAAACGGAGTTGACTAATTCACTAATGTCCTTTAGGGAAGGAAATCTGGTTTCTTACTTGGTCTGGCCCACATGTGACTCCAGAGCCATGGCAATGTAGTTGTCTCTCAACCACCCTCTGAAATAGCCATTCAGTAAGGGCAACAAGGGATGGGTAATAAATGCTGGTCCAGCCAGTCACGCCCATGTCCCATGAATGAATAAAACAAAAACTGTAATCCTCAAAACTTCTGGGACTGCACATGAACCCACCAAAATGGGAAAAGGCTGTTTCTTTCCTCAAAGGAAAACACTGTTGTGATAAAGAGGTCTCCACTCAAACACAAACCTGTCCTTTCTTTTTCAAGTGTTGACAGAGCTGCCTTGAGTCTCCGGCTTGTGCTAGTTTTGCTTTTCAGATTGTCAGCGTAGGTTTTTTTCCTACCTCTCCTACAATCCACCTGACAGTCAGGTGTACCTCCCCCGTGAATAAATAAAGAGCTGGAATCTCAAGTTGTCAGCGAACAGTAGCAACTCCCTTAGAACCCAAACAAACTGTGTTGAGCTGACTGTGTTTGTGCATATATATATCTAGGAACATAATAGCTCTTTGGTTTAACAAAAAAACAAAGTAAAATAGGAAGTTGTTCAATACATTGCGTGTTGCAGCTGCTACTCTAGAATCATGGTGGCACAGTGGTTAGCATTGCTGTCTCACAGCACAAGGGATCTAGATTCAATTCCTGGCTTGGGTCACTGACTGCGCGGAGTCTGCATGCTGTCTGCGTGGGTATCCTCCGGGTGATCTGGTTTCCTCCACAGTCTGAAAGACGTGCTGGTTAGGTTCATTGGTCGTGCTAAATTCTCCCTCAGTGTACCCGAACGGGCGTCAAAGTGTGGTTACTCAGGGATTTTCACAATAACTTAAGTTTAAGTTTATTTATTAGTCACAAATAAGGCTTACATTAACACTGCAATGAAGTTACAGTGAAACTCCTCTACTTGCCACAGTCCAGCACCAGTTCAGGTCAATGCACCTGACCAACATGTTTTTCAGAATGTGGGAGGAAGCCCACGCAGACTCAAGCTGGGAATTGAACCCGGGTCCCTGACACTGTGAGGCAGCAGTGCTAACTACTGTGCTACCATGCCTCCCATATTACAGTGTTAAAGTAAGCCTACTTGTGACACGAATAAATAAATTTATCTTCACAAGAATTCAGGGACCTCTTTGTCGGTCCACTACCCGGGTGGTTTGGCTTAGTTGAGGACATTCTCACCTCAGCACTCTTTGTTGGGGATGCATTGCTGGGGATTGGATGTTCAGCCATGGTTCCTATTTGAACAGAGCCTCAGCTTCCAATGGTACGTGTACAAGAAATTCGTTCTGTCCCAGCCAACATTCCCCTTTGACCACTAGCGAAGGAAGAGAGTTTAGCTTGTGGCACAGAATGGCGAATACAGTTTTGATTATAGTTGCTTAAGGCTCAGCACCTCCCTCCACAGCGAGCTCCTTTTCCATACATAATACATATCGTATGAATGATAGCCAATATTTCAATGTCAGGCCACGCGAGAAAAGAGGCAACATTCTTTTATCAGTAATGTCATCAATATAACGCATTTGTTTATGTCATACACACATTTACTGTCGTGGTAACTCTGAACCAGCGACAAGTCAGAGAGAATTTACCGCTCCGTGGAGTATAATCAAACTGTTTGCAGCATGATAGATAGGAGAAACAAATTCAGAAAACAGAAACTTTATCATAGCCTGTCAACAAATTGCATAAACTTGCTCTTTCTTGAGTCACTAACCTAAGTCGGAATGTAGGTAGTCAGAATGTAGGCTCACGCAATTGATCTCAGGGTATTCATACGAACATATGAATTAGGTGCAGGAGTCAGCCACTCGGCCTGTTGTATCTACTCCGCCATTCAATGCTGATCTGCTTGTAACCTCAACCTCACTTCTGCTTGCCCTGGCAATATTTTCACCCTTGTGTTAATCAAGAATCTACCTACTGTGCCTTAAAAATATTAAAATATTTGATTTGATTTATTATTGTCACATACACTGGGATGCAGTGAAAAGTATTATTTCTTTTGGGCTATACAAAGCATACTGTACATAGAGAGGGAAAGCAGAAGGTGCAGAATGTAGTATTACAGTCATAGCTAGGGTGTAGAGCAAGATATGATCTAGGTCCATTCAAAAGTCTGATGGCAGCAGGGAAGAAGCTGTTCTTGAGAACTTGTATACTAGCCTTTTGAAATTGTTGCACTCGGACAACCCAGATCCCTCCACAACGCAGAGCTCGGTAATCTCTCAACATTTGGATGATAAACTTTTTTTATTTTTTCTGCCAAAATGGACAATTTCACATTTGCCCACATTATACTCCATTTGCCATAATGAACCTATTAATGTCCTGTTTTAGTCTCCTAACATCCTCTTCACAATTTACTTTCCTACCTATCATTAAATCATCAACAAATTTAGCAACCATACCTTCAGTCCCTTATCCAAGTCATTTATGTAATTTGGAAATGTTGAGGCCCCAGGACTGATCCCTGCAGCACATCAGTCATCACATCCTGCCAATCAGATAAATACTCATTTATGCCAACTCTCTGCTTCTTGATTTTGCTATTTGAGGCTTGTAGCCTTTAGGTGTGATGTAAGATTACACTGACTTACTTAGACTTCTGAATCTTTTTCCCGACAGAAGAAGGTGGAAGAGAGAACGTCCGGTGTGTGGGGTCCTTAATTATGCTGGCTGTTTTTCAGAGGCAGCGGGAAGTGTAGACAGAGTCAATGAATGGGAGGCTGGTTTGCGTGATGGAGTGGGTTCATTCATGACTATCACCCTTGTGTTAATCAAGGATATATCTACTTTGTCTAAGAAGTACTCAAAGATTCAGCTTCCATTGCCCTTTGAGGAAGAGAGTTACACTGACTCATGACCCTCTGAAAGTAAAAATTTCTCATCCCTGTCTTAAATGAATGACCCCTTATTTTTAAACAGTGACTCCCTAGTTCTAGATTCTCCCACAAGAGGAAACATCCTCTCTAAATCCACCCTGTCAATACTCCATCAAGATCTTAAAGATTTCACTCAAATTTCCTGTTACTTTTTTCAACTCTATTAAATACAAATCTAACTCTCCAGTCTTTCCCCATTAGACAACCTGCTCATTCCTGCTATTAGGCTAGCAAACCTTCTCTGAACTGCTCCTAATGCATTTACATCTGCTCCTTTAAAAAGGAAACCTCTTCTGTACACAATACTCCAGATGTGGTCCCACCAGCACCCTGTAGAACTGAAGCAGAACCTCCCTACTTTTGTAATCGACTCCCCTCACAATAAATGATAACATTCTATCAGCTTTCCTTAATCACTTGCTGTACCTGTGTACTAGTCTCTTGTAATTGATGCACTAGGACACCCAGATCCCCCTGCGATTCAGAGCTTTGCAATCTCTCACCATTTGGATAATAAACTTTTTTTCTATTCCTCCTGCCAAAACGGGGTGCAGTCAATAGAAAATCCCATTGACAGTGGTGGGACCAGAAGATCCTGACATTATCGAATATCACACCACCTCCTGCTGCAAGAAACACAATGTGGATGTGCCGGCGTTGGACTGGGGTAAACACAGTAAAAAGTCTGACAACACCAGGTTTTAGTCCAACCGATTTATTTGGTAATAAACTCACAAGCTTTCGAGGGGACTCCCTCTTCATCAGGTGAATGGAGAGTTCTGGCCTCGGACAGAGCATATAAAGCACAGACAGTTTAGAGATTACTGATTAGAATGCGAGTCTTTACACCTAACCTGCTGTTCAAGTCCTAAAGTGGCTGACAATGTGTGTGGAAGGAGCACTGATCACAGGTTAAAGAGATGCGTATTGTCTCCAGACAGCACAGTGAGTGAGGTTTTGCAAACCCAGGCAAGTCACGGGGGTTACAGATAGTGCAACATGAACCCAAGATCCCTGTTGAGACCGTCCTACACACATGTCTGTGCTTTATATGCTCTGTCCGAGGCCAGAACTCTCCATTCACCTGACGAAGAGGGAGTCCCCTCGAAAGCTTGTGAGTTTACTATCAAATAAATCGGTTGGACTAAAACCTGGTGTTGTCAGACTTTTTACTGCAAGAAACACAACACAGGGAGGCCAGAGATCACCCCCCACCCTCACCCCTAATGTACCCCTATTCCAAAGAGTGCACAGTGATGTATTCTCGAGTTTAGATACAGAAGACCTTATATTTTCAAAACAATATCAAAATTTATTAAAAAACCAATTGGCTCCCTAAGTTGCAAACACTATGAAAATACATTTCATCCCCAGCTATCAGTGATCTATTTGGAAAGTTAATTGCCAACAGAATTATAAATTCAGCAATGCTTATTTGTTGCAAATAAATGTGTTTTTAATTCCTGCATTCCTGCTGTTTGAAATCTTACTGCTTGCTGCCTTTAGATTACACTGATAAGATTTAGTTCCATACTGCGACCTCAGGGGTAGGCTAATGTTCAAGTAAATGGTACGGAGATTCCTCGTGTGGTTTGTAACGACATTTGAGCCCCAAGATGAGGTTACCTCGAACTCAAGTCCTTGGCATCTGCCATTGGGCATTTGTTTAATTCAGATGACTCCTTAGGTGAGATTCACTGTGGATCACTGCACTGTAATTCGCGTTGCTGTATCGGACTAATCAGAATTCACAGGACAGCTCGTCATTCAATGACAAATCAGACAGTGCAAACAGCTGATGGCTCAAATGCTCACCTCAGACATTCCTTCCCAATACATGCAGGGGCAGTTATTTGAGTGGCGTCTCATGCTTTAGGACGATTGCTGAATGCTTTGCCTGGAAGGGCATTGGAATAGACATTGCAACATTGGGTATTTCAGCTCACCCAAGCTACTACATCAGTTGGACTCTGTATGGTTCACACAGCCACAGAACCTCCTCAGTTATAATTAACCTCCTGCAAAAGGCACACAGCCAAGCAAGAAGAAATCTCTGCATGATAATTCTGTAAAGCCCACATGTGGCCAACTGAAACGTATAGAATATCAGCCTAATGTTAAATCATAAATAATTCAGCCCTGACTGGCCACTTTTCGCAGATAATATTCCCGAGATCCCCAAAGAACTAGAGCACTAGTCATCCTCAGAGTATTTGATCATCAATATCTCTGCTTGTTGGTATAATTCTCGCTTTCTTTCAGAACTAGATAGACATCCAAACCTTATAGAAAGGGTTTAATTGGCACAGCATTCAATACTTGCTTTTATTAACCAAGGCACTGGCTACAAGAGCAGGGAAATTATGATGGACCTGTGTAAAATGCTCATTAGGCCTCAGCAAGAGTACTGTGTGCAGTTCAGGTCACCACACTATAGGGTGTATTTGATTGCTCTAGAAAGGGTGCAGAGGAGATTCACCAGGGTGTTGCCTGGGCATTTCAGCCATGAAGAGAGGCTGGATAGGCTGGGGTTGTTTTCCTTAGAGCAGAGAAGGTTGGGGGGGTTGCTTGATTGCAATGTACAAAACGATGAGGGACATAGATGGGGTAGATAGCAAGAAACTTTTCCTCTTAGTAGAGGGGTCAATAACCAAGGGACATAGATTTAAACTAAGGGGCAGGGGATTTAGAGAGGATTTGAGAAAAAGCTTTTTCACCTAAAGGGTGGTGAGAATCAGGAACTCACTGCCTGAAAGGGTGGTAGAGATGGGAACATAGAATCATAGAATCCCTACAGAGCAGAAGGAGGCCTTTCAGCCCATCGAGACTGCATCAACACCAATCCCACGCAGGCCCTATCCACGTAACCCCGCACATTTACCCTGCTAGTCCCCCTTCACTAAGGCCAATTTAGCCTGGCCAATTAACCTAACCTGCACATCACTGGAGCACTCATAACATTTAAGAAGCATTTAGCTGAGCACTTGACACGTCACAGCATACATGGTTATAGGCAGCACAGTGGCACAGAGGTCAGCACTGCTACTCACAGTGCCACAGACCCAGGTTCAATTCCAGCCTCGGGTGATTGTTTATGTGGAGTTTACACATTCTCCTGTGTCTATGTGGGTTTCCTCCGGGTGGCCCAGTTTCCACAGACAGTCCAAGGATGTGTGGGTTAGGTTGATTGGCCATAGTAAATTGCACTTGGTGTCAGGAGGACTGGCAGGTAAAATATGTGGGACAATGGGAAAGGACCTGGTGGGGTTGTGGTCAGTGCAGACTCAATGGGCCAAACAACCTCCTTCTGCACTATAGAGATTCTATGATTCTATGATAAGATGACAGACAAAGTGCTGGAAAATGGGGTTAGATGGTTGATGGCTGACATAGACCTGATGGGCCAAAAGGCATCTAACTGTGCTGTAAAACTGAGCCTTTAATCAGGGGCAATATTCCATGAAACTTTGCATTGCATGAAAAATAACACTGCTTTTAATCCTGACTCACATCAGGAGTTGCTGATTTTGCATTCATATCGTGTCAGGGTCTATGATCAAGTACAATGTTATAGCTGTATTTCCAATCAGTGAAGGACCTCACCCCCCTCAGAATATCCCTGCAATATTCCCAGAAAGGAGAACAGAAAGAAATTGCATTAAAAAAGCTCCTTGCTGACTATCTCAAAGTGCATCAGAATAGCAATCATGGCGATTTTGTAGATAAGTGCAGCAAGATCCCACAAGCCACAAAGGAACAAGTGAAAAATTTGAAGTGAATGATAATCCTGGCCCCATTTTGGGACTATCCTAGAGTATCATAGAATTGATACAGTGAAGAAGGAGGCCGTTTGGCCCATGGAATCTGCACCAAACACAATTCCACCCAGACCCTATCCCCATAACCCCGTGCATTTACCCTAGCTAGTCCCCCTGACACTAAGGGGCAATATGGCATGGCCAATCCACGTAACCCACACATCTTTGGTCTGTGGGAGGAAACCGGAATACCCGGAGGAAACCCACACAGAAACGTGGAGAACATGCAGACTCCACCCAGACAGTGACCCAAGCCGGGAATCGAACCCAAGTCCCTGGCACTGTGAGGCTGCACACTCCCTGGATGATCGCTCTCACGAAAGACCTCAAAATGGATTTGAAGCACGAATCTAACTCCTCCCAAAGGAATGAAGTCACAAAAGAATATCACTGTCCCCGATGGCCTTTTAACTGAATTATAACAACCTGGATATGATAAGGAGCCAGGCATCTCTCCTCAGCAATGTACCTCTCCACTGAAGAGTGTACAAAGATGATTTTTTGAGTTTGGATGCAGAAGATTATATGATATGATATACTTTCTTAAATTATGTAAAAGTTTATTAAAGAATCAGACATGCAATTCACATATGATGATAATCACAACATTAATACTTCTAGGAAAAGAAAGTATCATCTTATTTACGTTACAGGAGCCACTACAGAGAGATATTTAAGCTATCCATCAATATTTAAGGTAGCATTTACCTTAGTTTAACTCTCCAAGTAGAAAGCTACCAAGTTTGG
The DNA here is from genome assembly GCF_965287045.1 of Carcharhinus amblyrhynchos. NCBI lineage: Eukaryota > Metazoa > Chordata > Chondrichthyes > Carcharhiniformes > Carcharhinidae > Carcharhinus > Carcharhinus amblyrhynchos. Next base: position 74,295,829 of record NC_137335.1, on the reverse strand, counting down.
CGGGATACCTCCAGCCCAATTAAGGGGAGAACTATGATCGTTTCACTATGTTAGCAAATGTGAGGTTATCCATTTTGGTAGAAATAATAGTAGAAGGGATTATTATTTAAAAGGCGAAAAGCTGCAGCATGCTACAGTGCAGAGGGACCTGGGGGTCCTTGTGCACGAATCGCAAAAACCCAGTCTGCAGGTGCAGCAGGTGATCAAGAAGGCAAATGGAATGCTGGCCTTTATAGCAAGGGGGATAGAATATAAATGTAGGGAGGTCTTGCTGCAACTGCACAGGGTACTGGTGAGGCCGCAACTGGAGTACTGTGTGCAGTTTTGGTCGCCGCATTTGCAGAAGGCCTTGGAGGGAGTGCAGAGAAGGCTCACTAGGCTGATACCGGAGATGAGGGGGTTAGCCTATGAGGAGAGGTTGAATAGACTGGGTCTGTACTCGTTGGAGTTTAGAAGGCTGAGGGGGAATCTCGTAGAGACATATAAGATAATGAAGGGGATAGATAGGGTAGAGGTAGAGACATTCTTCCCGCTAAGAAAGAATAGCAGAACTAGAGGGCTCAGCCTCAAAATAAGGCGTGGGGGGGGGGGCGCAGTTTAGATCGGAGTTGAGGAGGAACTTCTTCACTCAAAGGGTGGTGAGTCTCTGGAATTCTCTGCCCATTGAAATGGTGAAGGCTACCTCGCTGAATATATTTAAGTCACGGGTAGATACGTTTCTGATAGACAAGGGAATTAAGGGTTATGGGGAGAGAGCGGGAAAGTGGAACTGATCCACTTCAGATCAGCCACGATTTTGTTGAATGGCGGGGCAGGCTCGAAGGGCTAGATGGCCTACTCCTGCTCCTATTTCTTATGTTCTTATGTTCTTACTACAGCAGCCATACCTTTATCTTGAGAGGTTCTGCAGTGAATCCAAAAACTCTAAAAACTCTTCTATATGTTTTCAATATTCATACCATAAAAAAGCTGAACTGGCTAGTGGAATATTGAACACTCATCCTGTACAGTATCCTTCATGTTAGCCAACATCCTTCAAGCAAGCAAGATACTGAGAGATGCAGATGGTGGCCACTTCCTTGCTACATGTAATTTCCAGGATTCAGCTAATAAGTGATTTGAGATTATCCTTAGACTTATCCATGTTTGATTGTGGTATTTTACTATTTATCAGTATCTTGCTGAAGTGATGATGTGGAGTTGCCAGTGTTGGACTGGAGTAGGCACAGTAAGTAGTCTCACAACACCAGGTTAAAGTCCAACAGGTTTATCTGGTGCTACCAAAATAAACTTGTTGGACTTTAACCTGGTGTTGTAAGACTACTTACTGTTGCTAAAATGATGTAGAGGCCAGTTCCCGTTTTTCCAGGAATTACCTTATGTTGGAGGATATATCATATTCGGTGCTACAGAACATTAATGTCCTTAAGCGCACACTTATGTCTTGCTGCAGTTATACAGGGTCTTGGTGAGGACACACCTAGAATATTGTGTGCAATTTTGGTCTCCTTATCTGAGGAAGAATGTTCTTGCTTTGAGAGAGTGCAGAGAATGTTTACCAGGCTGATTCCTAGGATGGAGGGACTTACATATATGAGATTGAGTTGGTTAGGATTATATTTGCTGGAGTTTGGAAGAATGAGGGGAGGATCTCATAGAAACCTATAAAATTCTGACAGGTCTAGACAGGGTAGATGCAAGAGTCGGATGTTCTTGATGGTGGGGGAGTCCAGAACCAGGGGTCACAATTTGAGGATATAGGGTAAACTTTTTAGGGTTGGGGTGAGGACAAATTTCTTCACTCAGAGAGTAGTGAGCCTATGGCATTCACTACCACAGAGAACGGTTGAGGTCCTATGTTTTCAAGAAGGAGTTAGATATAGGTCTTGGGGTGAAAGGGATCAAAGGATATGGAAGGGAAGGCAAGCTCAGACTGTTGAGTCCGATGATCAGCCATGATCATAATGGCAGCACAGGCTGGAAGGGCTGAATGGCCTCCTCCTGCTCCTCTTTTCTATATTTCTATTTGACATCTGACCTGACAATATAGTCCATCCATTTTTTGGATACAAAATATCAGCCAATAGCACCTTACAGCACAAAGGTGGTCATTTAAACAATCATATCTGTACTGGCTCTTTGAAAAGACATTTCAATGAGTCCCATGGCCCTTGATCTTTCCCCTGAGCTGTACCAATGTTTTCTCTTCAAGGCTTATGTTAAATTCCTTTTACAGAGTTAATAATGAAACTGCTTCCACAATGTTTCCAGGCAATGCATTCCAGTTTCATTTACTGCAGTAAAAAGAATTCTCACCTGCCCCCTCATCTCTTTAAATTCTAATGCTTTATTTTAATTTCAGAAACTGTTCATGTAAATCCTGCTCTCATATATACTTTTTAATTTAATGCCCTTCATCGCTCTCTGGGGGCTTCCATTTGAACTGAAGCTACAAAAAGAGCTGCATTTGTATAGCACATTCCATATCCTCAGGACATTCTAAAGCACTTCATAGAAAATGATGTACTTTCAAAATGTCTTCTTTGCCTGTCCCTTGCTTCCATTGCATTTCTTTGCCTTTCCTTCAGGACTAAGGATGACTTGCTTCCACTCCAGTTCAATGTGTCCTGAGATGGCTGATGAGTCCGATGTGCAACCTGCAGATGTTTGTTTCCACATGTGGGGCAGGCAATGCATGAGGGATCGGGTAGATGGGCTATTGGGAGGTTTGTACACTCCATCCAAGCCCTCAGTTTCACCTCTACAATTTCCCAACATGTTTGCTACAACTCTCACCAATTTTTGCAGATGCACCATAGAGAAAGCACCCTTTCCGGATACATCACAGCTTGGCATGGCTCCTGCTCTGACCAAGACTGCAGGAAACTAAAAAGGGTTGTGAATGAAGACTGAGTCCATCATGCAAACCAGCTTCTCATTTATTGACCCCGCTGCCTTGGAAAAGCAGCCAGCATAATCAAGGACCCCACACTCCCCAGGCGTTCTCTCTTCTACCTTCTTCTGTTAGGAAAAAGATACAGAAATCTGAGATTACATACCAATCAACTCAAAAACAGCTTCTTCCCTGCTGCCATCAGACTTATGAATGGAGCTACCTCATATTAAGTTGATCTTTCTCTACACGCTCGCTCTGACTGTAACATTACATTCTGCATCCTCTCCTTTCCTTCTCCCCTATATACTCTAGGAATGGTATGCATTGCCTGTATAGTGTGCAAGAAACAATATTTATCACTGTACACTAATACATGTCACAAGCCAGGGCCTCCCACAAGGTGACAGGTACATTTGGCCTCTTCAGGGATGCTTTGAGGATATCCCTGAAGAACTTTGTCTGTCCTCGAGTCTCCTGCCGCGACTGAGCTTCAAGTAAAACAGTTGCTCAAATTGCTGGTGTCAGGCATATGAAAGACATGCCCCACCCAGTGGAGCTGGGTTTTGCATGAGTAGGGTCTCATTGCTAGGCTTGGGAGATGGCCAACCTGCTTGCCACCAGGCTTGAAGCGCAACCACTGTCATACTATAGGAAACATGGCAGTTAATTCTTGCACAGCAAGCTCCCACTACCAGCAAAGTGATAATGACCAACAATCTATTTCCATGATGTTGATTGAGAGATAAATAGCCAGTGACGCACCGTGGCAGCAATGTGTATCATATGCAAGGTGCACTGCAGCAACTCACCAATATCCATTAATAGCAAGTTCCAAGCCCGTGACTCTGAGGAAAGCAGATGAATGGAAGCAGCATCACCTGGAAGTTTCCTCCAAGTCATACACCATTCTAACACGGAACTATATCCCCGTTCCTTCACTGTCGCTGGGTCAAAATCCTGGAATTTGATTTATTTGATTTGATTTATTATTGTCACATGTCTAAGTATACAGTGAAAAATATTGTTTCTTGCACGTTATACAGACAGAGCATATCTTTCATAGAGAAGGAAAGGAGAGAGTGCAGAATGTGGTGTTACAGGCATAGCTACGGTGTAGAGAAAGATCAACTTAATGCGAGGTAGGTCCATTCAAAAGTCTGATGGCAGCAGGGAAGAAGCTGTTCTTGAGTCAATTGGTAAGTGACCTCAGATTTCTGTATCTTTCTCCCGACCAAAGAAAGTGAAAGAGAAAATGTCCGGGGTGTATGGGTCCTTAATTATGCTGGCTGCTTTGCCGAGACAGCAGGAAGTGTAGACAGAATCAATGGATGGGAGGCTGGTTTGCATGATGGATTGGGTTATATTCATGACCTTTTGTAGTTTCTTGCAGTGTTGGGCAGAGCAGGAGCCATACCAAACTGTGATACAACCAGAAAGAATGCTTTCTATGGTGCATCTGTAAAAGTTGGTGTGAGTCATAGCAGACATGCCAAATTTATAGTCTTTTGAGAAAATAGAGGCGTTAGCGGGCTTTCTTAACTATAGCGTTGGCATAGAGGACAGGTTGTTGGTGATCGAGACACCCAAAAACTTGAAGCTTTTGACCATTTCTACTCCGTCCCCATTGATGTAGACAGGGGCATGTTCTCCACCACGCTTCCTGAAGTCAATGACTATCTCTTTTATTTTGTTGACACTGAGGGAGAGATTATTGCCGCTGCACCCAGTTCACCAGATTCTCTACTTCATTCCCTCCCTAACGGCATGATGGGCGTACCAACACCATGTGGACTGCAGCAACTCATCACTATCTTCCCAAGGGAGAATTAGGAATGGGCAATGAAACCTGGTCTAACCAGTGACACCTATTCCCATAAATTAATTTAGAACAGAATCAGGCCAGATATATTGGTCTTATAGGCTTTGCCAGGCTTGGGAGACTTTATATCAAACATAAACACATCCCTGAAGGTTTCCTCTGTTTCTACATTTCTTTCAAGGCAACAGATATGTTGCTTTGGAATTCACCTCACTAAAAGCTGACAATGTACTATTTACAGGATGTTGACAGGTCCTCGAAGCGTTGTTTATCTCATGCTGCAGATTTTGAGTTACAGGGTGGCTTATTAAGTGCGACAAAAATAGGAATATTTAAACAACTGATAAGGATGGAAAGCATCAGCATGAGGTATACACTTTTTTTTATTCATTCGTAGCATGTGGGCATTGCTAGCTTAGTCCAATAGACATGCTGGTTAGGTGCATTGGCTGTGCTAAATTCTCCCTCAGTGTACCCGGACAAGTGTGACACTAGGGGATTTTCACAGTAACTTCATTGCAATGTTAATGTAAGCCTACTTGTGACACCAATAAATAAACTTTAAACTTTGTTAGAATCATAGGATCCCTACAGTGCAGAAGAATGCCATTCTGCCCATCGAGTCTGCACTAACCACAATTCCATCCAGGCCCTATCCCCTAAACCCTACATATTTACCCTGCTAATCCCTCTGACAGTTTAGCTTAGTTTGAAGCCATTCTTTTCCTACTCTGACCATATGTTTGGTGTACTTATGTTTGCGCACTCTGTCCCTTCTTGTCACGAGGGTTCTCAGTCTGAGGATTCAGAGTACACCATTTAGGATGGAGGTGAGGAGATATTTCTTCACCCAAAGAGTGGTGAGCCTGTGGAATTCATTATCACAGGAAGCAGTTGTTGCCAAAACATTGAATGTATTCAAGAGGCAGCCAAATAAAACATTTGCGGTGAATGGGATCAAAAGTTATGGGGAGAAAGTAGGATTAGGCAAGTTGGACAATCAGCCGTGATCTTAATGAATGGTGGAGCAGGCTTGAAGGGCCAAATAGCCTCCTCCTGATCCTATCTTCTATGTTTCTATATCACACTCTGACTATTATTACCCACATTGTCACCCTGCGCTACTGCCTTGTCCTTTCTCTTTAACTTCCAAATCTCCCCTCACATGAACTATCTCCCAATGCCTCTTTTTAGTTTAAAGCCTTAGTTACATGATTCAGCATAGTTCGAGTGAAGACAATCCCAACAGTACAGCTCCCTCTTTCCCCAATACTGGTGCCAGTACCCCATGAATCAAAGTCATTTCTCCCACTAATCTTCGAGTCACACATATATCCTTATTTACCCTTTGTCAATTGGCTCACTGCACAGGTAGCAATTCAGAGAATATTATCCTTAAGGTTCTGCCTTTTTAAGAACATAAGAACATAAGAAATAGGAGCAGGAGTAGGCCATCTAGCCCTTCGAGCCTGCCCCGCCATTCAATAAGATCATGGCTGATCTGTCGTGGCTCAGTTCCACTTTCCCGCCCTCTCCCCATAACCCTTAATCCCCTCTCTTATCAAGAACCCATCAACCCGCTTCTTAAAAATATTTAGCGAGGCAGCCTCCACCACTTCAACAGGCAGAGAATTCCAGAGATTCACCACCCTTTGAGTGAAGAAGTTCCTCCTCAACTCCGTTCTCCGTTCTCCGTTTTGTTTATACTCCCTCTTACCAATGTAAGATATGGCAATGATATGGAGTACAACATCTGGATCCTTCCCTTCCAACTCCAAGTTCCTCTCCATCTCCTGAGAAGATGTCCTTAACCCTGGCACCAAGTAGGCAACACAACTTTCAGAACACAAGACCCTGACTCCAAAAAACAAAAGCTATCCCTCTAATTATACTGTCCCTAATCCAAGTACATTTACTCCCTCAATTTGAATGGCTTCCTGTATCACAATGCCATGGTCAGTTTGCTCATCCATAAAACTGCAGGAACCATGAACATGCTGGACAATTACTGGGCTGAAGTTTTTCCATTGCTTCCTTCTTGTTCGCCATGCTCTTCACAATCATACCCTCCTGTCCATGACCTCTGAGCCAGTTCAGAACTCCTGCTCTGCCAAAGACCGCAAGAAACTACAAAGGGCCGTGAATGAAGCAGTCCATCACACAAACCAGCCTCCCACCCTTTGACTCTGTCTACATTTCCCGTTGCCTCGGCAAAACAGCTAGCATAATCAAGGACCCCATGCACTCCAGGCATTCTCTCTTCCACCTTCTTCCATCGGGAAACAGATACAAAAGTCTGACGTCACGTTTCAATCGACTCAAGAACAGCTTCTTCCCTGCTGCCACCTACCTCGCATTAAGTCGATCTTTCTCTAACCCTACTTATGACTGTAACACTACGTTCTGTACTCTCTCCTTTCTTTCTCTATGAACGGTACGCTTTGTCTGTATAGCTCGCAAGAAACAATACTTTTCACTGTACACTAAAACGTGACAATAATAAATCAAATCAAATAAATCAAATTAAGAACTTCCTCATTGAGAGATATGTGTGTGATTGCCTCCTGGAACAAAATGTCTGGGTAACTTTCCACCTCCATCTCCCAGTCTGAAGCTCAGACTCCAGCTCATCAACTTAGAGCTGAAGGTTCTCCAGCTGCAGATACTTACTACAAATGTGCTTGCCGTAGAGTACCATAGGTGCCCACAGCACCCACATATTGCAGCCGCAACACATCAGCTGTCCTGCTATTTTTATTGCATTTTGTTTGACTAATTGCTTCAGAAATATCATTCAACTGTTATTGCCCATCCCTACTTGCCTGAGGGTAGTTGAGAGTCAACCATATTGCTTTGGCCCTGGAGTCACATGTGGGCCAGACCAGGTAAGAACGGCAGATTTCCTTTCCCAAAAGTGAACCAGATGGGTTTTTCTGACAATGGCTTCACAGTCATCAGTAGATACTGAATTCCAAGTATTTTTAAAAGAATTCTAAGTTCACCATGTGTCATGGCATGATTCAAACCTGGGTCCCCAGAACATCAGCTGAGTTTCTGGATTAATAGGCTAGCGATAATACCACTAGGCCATTGCCCCTCCACTCTGTGCTCCCACTGTGTACAGTCACAAAACATGTCTGTTTTCTAAATGGTTAGGAACTCAAACCTAGGTGGCAACTGCTAAAACAAGGCCTTTTTTTTAACTGGCTTGCATTTTTAAAGTTCTAAGTCAGAATCTGACACTCTCAGTTATGGTTTGAGATAAACTTACAAGAAGCTCCCACCTGCACCAAATTCCTTAACACTACTAAAGATTGCTTTGTGTGCTCTACAGACAAACTATACCATCCATAGAGAAAGAACGGAGAGAGTGCAGAATGTCATATTACAGTCATAGCTGGGGTATAAATCAGCTTAGTATGATGTTGATCCATTCAAAAGTCTTACAGTTAGAACTGCTGCCTCACAGCACCAGGGACCTGGATTTGATTCCCGGCTTGCGTCACTATCTGTGTGGAGTTTGTACTTTCTCCCAGTGTCTGCATGGGTTTCCTCCAGGTGCTCCAGTTTTCTCCCACGGTCTGAAGGATGTACTGGTTAGGTGCATTGACCCGAACAGGCGCCATGTGTGATGACTAGGGGAATTTCACAGTAACTTCTTTGCAGTGTTAATGCAAGCCTACCTGTGACCAATAAATAAACTTCACTGACCTAAGTTAGCACTTGTTCCTCAATGCACATCCCCAGTATCTCCACTCGGTGCTCCCACTCTTAAAAGCCAGAACAATTTTTCTGTTATCCAAGGACACTAAAAAAGAAAAGCAAAGAAATACCGTGAACTTTTAACTCCCTTTTCAATTTTGATTTAAAAGGAAGCACTTCTTTTGTTCTTCATTGTTCCCTTTCCTCTCCTGAAGTTGTTAACTCAGTGGTTCATTGCCGCCTGAATCTGTGGCTTTGCTGCACTCAATCTATTGTGAGGCCAGTCATGAGGTTATTCCTACATTAAAGGAATGATTTCCTTCACAGTTAGTGGGCACTACAAAGCATAGAGTACTTTAAAATCCCAGATAATAATGCTCTGATTTAAATTGCCAGTTCCTCTTGCATTCAATGTTACATAATGGGGCAGCATGATGGCACAGTGGTTAGCAATGCTGCCTCACACGCACCAGGGAACCAGGTTCAATTCCTGGCTTCGGTCACTGCCTGTGTGGAGTCTGCTTAGTCTCCCCCTGCGTCTACATGAGTTCCCTCCGGGTGCTCCAGTTTCCCCCCACAGTCCGGAAGAACATAAGAACATAAGAAATAGGAGCAGGAGTAGGCCATCTAGCCCTTCGAGCCTGCCCCGCCATTCAATAAGATCATGGCTGATCTGTCGTGGCTCAGTTCCACCTTCCTGCTCTCTCCCCATAACCCTTAATCCCCTCTCTTATCAAAAACCCATCAACCCGCGTCTTAAAAATACTTAGCGAGGCAGCCTCCACCACTTCAACGGGCAGAGAATTCCAGAGATTCACCACCCTTTGAGTGAAGAAGTTCCTCCTCAACTCCATTCTAAACCGCCCCCCCCTTTATCTTGAGGCTGTGCCCCCTAGTCCTACTGTCTTTTTTGAGCGGGAAGAGTCTCTCCACCTCTATCCTATCCATCCCATTCATCATCTTATACGTCTCAATGAGATCTCCCCTCATTCTTCTAAACTCTAACGAGTACAAGCCCAGTTTATTCAGCCCCTCCTCATAGCTCAACCCCCTCAACTCCGGTATCAGCCTAGTAAACCTCCTCTGCACTCCCTCCAAGGCCAAAATATCTTTGCGCAGGTACGGCGCCCAAAACTGCACACAGTACTCCAGCTGCGGCCTCACCAATGCCCTATACAGCTGCAGCAAGACCTTGGTCATAATCATTTCTCCCTGAGTGTACCCGAACAGGCACCGGAGTGTGGCAACTAGGAGATTTTCACAGTAACTTCAATGCAGTGTTAATGTAAGCCTACCTGTGACACTAATAAATAAACTTTAAATTACTCAAACGCAATGGACCCTGGAGATTTGTAATACCAATATAGCCGAGCCTCTAGTCAAACTGTTCCCGTACAGCTATAGGGTAGGAAGAGGCTGGATGAGGTGTTGTGGGTGAGGGGGGTGAGGGTGAAGATAGGCGTGAGTGAGCAAGTGTGGGAGTGAATAAATGAGAGAGTGAGTGTGGGAGTCTGTCTGACTCTTTCATCGTTTCAAGATTCCCACTCACCTTCACCCCCACACACCTCCACACAATCAGACTCACTCACAAGGTGGGTTAGTGAGTACCAAGAGATTGGGAGTGAAACAGACTCTGTTCCTCTCATACTCTAATAGTGATCTTCAATTCAAATTATCAATTTATTGCTTTGATATCATAGAATCCCAACAATGCAGAAGGAGGCCATTCAGCCCATCGAGTCAACACTGACCACGATCCTACCCAGGCCTTATCCCCATAACCCCAACCATTTACCATAGCTAGTCACCCTGACACTAAGAGGCAATTTAGCATGGCCAATCAACTTAACCTGCACACGGCAACTAGGGGATTTTCATAGTAACTTCATTTCAGTATGAACGTAAACCTACTGTGACTAATAAATAAACTTTACTTTAATCTTTGGAGTGTGGACAGAAACTGGAGCACCTGGAGGAAACCCACACAAACATGGGAGAATGTGCAAACTCCACACAGACAGTGATCGAAACCAGGTCCCTGACTGTGAAATCAGCACATGCACATTGGCCCTACCCTGACATCCTCCCAATTGCTGCAAGCCCCACATCACTGGCTATGTACCCCCCACATCCTCACCCCCCCCACCCCCATCCTGATGAACCAACCCTGATCAGTGGCCTCCCTCGCTCTGCTCGAGATCCGTCTGCAGAGTGGCAGTGAGAAACACCCACTCCCACCGATCTCGACCCCCACCCCCCTCTGAGGTCCCACCCCCCCATTAGGCTTTGCCCCCCCTGGACACTGCCTGATGCCTAATGGGCAGTGCCAAGGTGTCCCCTGGGCATTGCCACTTTTCCCCTTGGGCAGTGCCAGAGGGCCCAGGCTGGCTTTGCCAAGGTGGCAATGCCCAGGAGGCACAGCCCCAGCATCCAACCCTTGAGGGGTCTTTCATTGCCCCCCCTTTACTCCAGTGGGGTCCGGCTTCCAGCTCCCAGCAAGTGGGGAGCTATTGTAAACCTCACTAGAGCGAACTACTCCTGGTGGCGTGGGAGAGGCTACATATCATATGTAAAATACATTTAAATGCTAATTTAAATAAATTATGCAGTTCCACACCGATTTCTGGCACAGAGCTGACTGCGCCAGAAATCCGGCTGCCAATGATTGCAGAGACTGTGGCCCCTAGCGGGGAAAGCCCACAAAACGGCCTCCGCTCGAGTTTCCCTGTCTGGCGCTCTACAAACGCAGTGCAGCAGGATTTGAGAATCGCCCCTGTATCTTTCTGAAGATCGCTCACCAGGCCGGAGAGATGGGGGTGGTGGCTGGGGAGGAGGGGTGGAATAAGGGATGGGTGTGATTGATGGTAGATGTGGAAAATGGTTTTCACATGGCGAATTATAATCGGGAATGCCTGAAACAGTGGTGAAATATATTCAATAGTAATTATTCATTGTTTTATTTATCACAAGTAAGGCTTACTTTAACACTGCAATGAAGTTACTGTGAAAATTCCCTAGTCACCACACTCCGGTGTCTGGTTGGGTACTCTGAGGGTCTTTAGCATGAGCAATGCACCTAACCAGCACATCTTTCAGACTGTGGAAGGAAATCAGAGCGCACGGACGAAACCCACGCTGACACAGGGAGAACACACAGACTCCACATGGACGGTGACCCAAACTGGGAATCAAACCCAGGTCCCTGGCACTGTGTGACAGCAGTGCTAATCACTGTGCCACCGTGCCACATACAAAAAGAAATAAGATATATATTGTAAAGGGAAAACAATAATTGCGTATCTGTGGGGGAAGAGCAGCAGCACAGTCGTTCGTGCTGCTACCTCACAGTGCCAGGAACCCGGATTCGATTCCTGGTGTAGGTCTCTGCATGTTGTCTGCGTGGGTTTCCTCCGGGTGCTCCAGTTTCCTCCCATAATCCAAAGACGTGCAGCTTAGGTGGATTGGCCATGTTAAATTGACCTTAGTGTCAGGTGATTAGTAGGGTAAATAGATTGGATTATGGGGATTGTGGTTGGTGCAGACTCGATGGGCCGAATGGTCTCCTTCTGCATTGTAGGGATTCTATGAATGGAATAAATTATCTACCTCAGATTCTATGATTCTGTCGAAATTCTTGCCCAGCTCGCCATCCCTCCCTCAACCATCCCCAATTTTTATCAGGGTTACAACAATATCGACCAGCGCCCAGATTATTACCAATGCTGTCTTTAAAAAATTGCTCCTGGCCTTTTCTTTCTGTCAGCCAGCAGGCCAGATGTGTCTCCAGGAGCGATAATGCCAGCGAAGTTAGATTTTGTTTCAGACATTAGTAGGTGCTTGAGTGCTGCCAGCAGTAAATTAAAATGCTTCAGTGAAGGTTTTATTGTCCCGGCTGAGAAATAGCTGACAGGGGTGGAAGGGGAGTTAGGTCTTAAACCCACCAACCCGACCGAGGGGCCCCACAGTCAATAATGCAGGCCGTTGCAGGAATCTTGTCACTTCAGCTTTTTGAAAGTTCATTAACAGCTCATTCATTTGACAATCGTGGCCTCCAATTCATCCCTCGGTTATTTCATCGAGTGTTTCAACAAAAGGATCCTCTGGAAAGGGGCAAAGCATTATCCCGAACAATCACTTTGTGCCCATCTCCAACAGGCCAGTTGACTCAATGTCAAATTTTACTTTTCTCGAGTTTTTTCGGGAAAAAAATAACTGCAGCCCCCCCCCCACCCCTCCGCCGAACTGAAGGAAGCCCACTCCCAACACAGAAATATTTGTTTTAGTTTGAGGCAGTGCCTAATTAAAACAGGATGCCTATAAACAGAAAATCTCAAGATTAATTCGCAGATTTATCTTGGGAGGCCAGAAAATGAACAACATCACATTTCTCAAAGTTGGTTAAATGATGGGTCACCATCTGTGTGGAGTCTGCATGTTCTCCCCGTGTTTGCGTGGGTTTCCCCTGGATGCTCCAGTTTCCTCCCACAGTCCAAAAGATGTGCTGGTTAGGTGCATTGACCGTGCTAAATTCTCCCTCAATGTACCCGAAGAGGCATTGGAGTGTGGCAACTCGGGGATTATCACAGTAACTTCATCACACTGTTAATGTAAGCCTTTTATTTGAAAAAGGGAAATGTGGAAAAATGTGATGAGATAGCTGAAGAATGAGAATAAATGGGAGAGAGAGAGATGGCACAGGCAGGGTATGCTGTCTGCCCTCTTTCTGTGATGTGAAATTCTATGAGTAATAAATACTTATAACAGTGTTTAGAAGGCAAGATATCAAAAGGAGTTCATTTAAGCTAGTTGCTGCCTCCTTTGTACCTCTTCTTTCCAAGAATCTAGGTCAACTATCCAACTGAGGAGCTTTTTTATCATTTATGGGATGTAGGTGTCCCTGGCAAGCCCAATGTTTGTTGCCCATCCCTAATTGCCCATGAGAAGATGGTGGTGTGCTGCTTCCTTGAAGCGCTGCAGTCCATCTGGTGTAGGCACAGTCACCATGCTGTTAGGGAGGGGGCTTCAGGATTCTGACTACCATCGAATTACAGAATCCCTACAGTGCAGAAGGAGGCCATTCGACCCATCCAGTCTCCACCGACCACCGCACAGGGCTTATTCCCATAACCCCATGCATTTTACCATAGCTGGTCCCCCTGATACTAAGTGGCAATTTAGCATAGCCAATCCACCTAACCAGCATATGAAAGGCATCAGACATGCCCCCCACCCCACCCCCCCCCCCCCCCCCACCCCACATGCATCGGGCCGACTCACACCGGCCACACAAGCATCAGTGCACCAGCCCCCACCACACATAAAGGGGAACCTCGCGTGGGGTAACCCAGGGGGCCCACCTCTGCCAGTGCTACCCTATCAGGGTAGTGCCAGGGTGCCAGGGGTCAGTGCCAGGGGACACTGCTGGGCATGGCTCTCAAGGCTCATTTGGTGACACTTTCACCTCTAAGTTACCCAGTTCTTGTGTCAAGCCTCGCTGCAAGGTTTGAGCATAGCACAATAGCATCTGCCATCCCACAGCTGCCAGTGGAAAACAGTGGTGTGATCTAGGTTGGGTTTGGTGATATATAACATGAGCAGTGCTGTTCATTGAGAACACCAGATGATGGAATCACCTTCATACTCGATACTTGTGCCTATAAGGCTGAGGGTCAGTTACATTCCTGGATATTGTGGCTCTATAGATGAGATGTGGAAACAAGCCCTTGCTTGTTGGTTCCAGGCACTGAAGATCTGATGACATCATCGAAGAAAACCAGAGAAGTGCTCCTCATTTCCCTCAACCGAAATCAACAAACAAAAAAAGCAGATGAACTGGCCTCATTACTGTTTGTGGAATCTGTCTAAATGAAAAATGGCAGTTGCTGTGTAACAGTGACTCAGAACATTGCCCATGAGCTCACCAGGTCCTTTGAGAGGGCCTAGTTGAATAGGAAATTAGATGCATAGATTCTCCCTCCCATTTTAACAATTTCTTTCAGACATTTGATCAGAATTGCCAGCAGAAGCGACGCTGCAATATTATTGAGAGCCCATAATGTCATTAGGATTGTGATTCTCGGGAAAGATTTATAGACGCAGACTGACACTCAGAATTGAATTATACACTCAAAATCGCTCCCTACTTTTTAATGGTGTACAGTAAAACAAAACAATGCCATGAATTGCATGTTCAAATTTTCTCCCAAAGTGATGCTTTTACAGGATAGGTGTACCATGTTATTGGACTGGTCCGATAACAGAGTAAGAAGTCTGACAACACCAGGTTTAAATCCAATGAATGTATTTGACAGTAAGCTCACAAGCTTTCGGGGTTTGCCCCTTCGTCAGGCGAATGGAGAGTTCTGTCCTCAGACAAAGCATATAACAGCACAGACAGTTTACAGATTACTGATTAGAACGCAAGTCTTTACACCTAACCTGCTATTCAGGTTAACCTGCTATTGAATAGCAGGTTAGGTGTAAAGACGCGCATTCTAATCAGTAATCTGTAAACTGTCTGTGCTGTTATATGCTCTGTCTGAGGCCAGAACTTTCCGTTCACCTGACGAAGGGGCAAACCCCGAAAGCTTGTGAGTTTACTATCAAATAAATTGGTTGGACTTAAACCTGGTGTTGTCAGACTTCTTACTATGTTTACCCCAGTCCAACGCCGGCATCTCCACATCCTGATAACAGAGAACAGTCTAAATCACGCTACAGAAGGCCGTGAATTTCAATTCAATTTACAGGAAGCTGGAAATAAAGAATCATGGAAATCAATACAGCAGAGGATGAGGCCTTTCGGCCCATTTGGTTCATGCCGTTGGTTTGGTTACCAGTAGAAGTGACCATGGGGCTGTTGGATTGTCGCAAACACCCAATTGGTTCACTAATGCCCTTTACAGCAGGATCCTGTTCATACACGGTCTGACCTATACGTGACTGCAGTCCCATACCAACATGATTGACTCTTTAAGCTCTAAGGAAGAGGACTCAAAATGTCAACTCTGTTTCTTTTTTTAATTTATTTGTGGGATGTGGTATTGCTGGCTGGGCCAGCATTTATTGCTCATCCCTAACTGCCCTCCATTTCAGAGGGCAGTTAAGAGGCTTTGATTTGATTTGGTTTATAATTGTCACATGTGTTGGGATACAGTAAAAGTATTGTTTCTTGCATGCTGTACAGACAAAACATACCATTTAGGGAGAAGGACAGGAGACGATGCAGAATATAGTGTTACAGTCATAGCTAGGACGTAGAGAAAGATCAGCTTAGTATATGGTAGGTCCATTCAAAAGCCTGATGGCAACAGGAAAGAAGCTGTTCTTCAGTCGTGACCTAATACATGACCTAAGACTTTCGTATCTTTTTCCTTATAGAAGAAGGTGGAAGAGAGAATGTCCAGTTGCATGGCGTCTTTAATTATGCTGGCTGCTTTGCCGAGGCAGCGGGAAGTCAATGGATGGGAGGCTGGTTTGCGTGATGAATTGGGCTACATCAAACACATTGCTGCGGGTCTGGAGTCACGTGGAAGCAAGACTGGGTCAGGACATTTCCTTCCATAAAGGACATCTCTCTCTACAGATGCTGCCAGACCTGCTGACTCTATCCAGCATTTTCAGTTTTTATTCCAGATTTCCAGCATGCGCAATATTTCGCTTTTGTCGTGGTTGACCCTTCACTGCCCACTGGAAACCATCTAGCCCTTCATCACACCGACCTGGGCAGCTGTGGAACAACCACCATTTCCTCAGGACAGCTAGGGGCAGTCAATAAATCCTGACCTTGACAGAATTCTGTTCAAACAAAAAGATTTCTAGGTTTGTGAGGTAAGACTGACAGCAGTGCTCACAGCAAGGAAATCAACTTATCTGTTTAAAATTTATTTATTAGTGTCACAAGTAGGCTTATATTAACACTTAAATGAAGTTATTCTCTCCCTCACTCATTCACTCACACCTACTCTCACCCACATCACCTCATCCAGTCTCTTCCGACCCTATAGCTGTACAGGAACAGTTTGACCAGGGGCTCGGCTATCTTGGATTACAAATCTCTGGGGTTTATTACGTTTGAGTAGTTAAAAGTTTATTTATTAGTGTCACAAGTAGGCTTACATTAACACTGCAATGAAGTTACAGTGAAAATCCCCTAGTCGCCATTCTCCAGCACCCGTTTGGGTACACTGAGGGAGAATTTAGCATGGACAATGCACCTAACCAGGATGTCATTCGGACTGTGGGAGGAAACCGGAGCATCCAGAGGAAACCCATGCAGGCATGAGGAGAACATGCAGACAGTGACCCAAGCCGGGAATTGAACCTGGGTCCCTGGCGCTGTGAGGCAGAAGCGTTATTCGCTGTGCCACCGCACCATAATGTAAAAACATGACAGCAAGTTTAGCAAGGAAAGTTCAGTCTCTTGTGTGCATGAACCATACAGCTAATAAGCTTTCAAACAGTTTGGATTTTCCTTTGAAGTTTCTCAACGATATGGATGTTCAGTGTAGAGATTATATGTGTGATTTTGTACCAATCAAGATTCGAAGAGGCGGGCGGGCAGTTTGTTCTAGACCTCTGCCAAATGTGTTTTGGAATGGAGCCATTGGTTCATATAACATTTAAAATACAGATCAAGCTTAAATTATATCTCTGTTCAAAGCACACTCATAGATCTGCCCAACCTACTCATCTGTCTCCTCATAGCCAACAAGTGTCTGTTGGTAATATTAGTAAGCGAAGGTTTAATGAAGTAATGTGCCACTTCTCTACTCAGTGACTTCTCAAAGATAAAAGCTATTTAAAATAAATGACATAAATCTCAGGGTGAAGTAATGTACAGAGCACTACAACACAAACAGCATTTGAAAAGCATTTAATTCCTTCTCTTTTCATATCAACAGATCAATGAATCCGCATCCTCGGTCTCCACAGTCTCTGACTCTCCTTCAGCGTGCCGTCCACCGTGTGGGCAGTGGCATGGTGACACAGTGGTCAGCACTGCTGCTTCACAGCTCCAGGTTGCTGGATTCGATTCCTGGCTCAGGTCACTGCCTGTGTGGAGTTTGCACGTTCTCCTTGTGTCTACGTGGGTTTCCTCCAGGTGCTCCGGTTTCCTCCCACAGTCCAAAGATGTGCGGGTTAGGTTGATTGGCCATGCTAAAAAATTGCCTCTTAGTGTCCAGGAATGCGTAGGTTAGAGGGATTAGTGAGTATAACATGTAGGGATATGGGGGTGGGGCCTGGGTGGGATTGTGTTCGGTGCAGACTCGATGGGCCAAAGGGCCACTTTCTGCATTGTAGGGTTCTAATGATTCTATAAGAAGTTGGCCTGACTGCTGCAACTCACACTCGATAACTAAAGGGAGCGTTTATAGAGCACCTTCCACATTCTCTAATATCCCCAAAACATTTTGCAGCCATTGGGGTATTTTTGAATTGGGGTCACTGTAACACGGGAGGAAAATTAAACTACCCTCCCCCACGCCCCGCCTCTTAGTCGCAATGTTCGGGGTTCAAGTCCTATAATCTCAGCACAATAATCAAGGCTGACATTTCAGTGCAATACTGAGGGAGTGCTGCACTGTCAGAGGGTCAGTACTGAGGGAGCACTGCACTGTCAGAGGGTCAGTACTGAGGGAGCACTGCACTGTCAGAGGGTCAGAACTGAGGGAGCACTGCACTGTCAGAGGGTCAGTAGTGAGGGAGTGCTGCACTGTCAGAGGGTCAGTACTGAGGGAGTGCTGCACTGTCAGAGGGTCAGTAGTGAGGGAGTGCTGCACTGTCAGAGGGTCAGTACTGAGGGAGTGCTGCACTGTCAGAGGGTCAGTACTGAGGGAGTGCTGCACTGTCAGAGGGTCAGTAGTGAGGGAGTGCTGCACTGTCAGAGGGTCAGCATTGAGGGAGTGCCGCACTGTCTGAGGGTCAGTAGTGAGGGAGTGCTGCACTGTCAGAGGGTCAGTAATGAGGGAGTGCTGCACTGTCAGAGGATCAGACTAGAGGGAATGCTGCACTGTCAGAGAGTCAGTCCTGAGGGAGTGCTGCACTGTCAGAGATCCACTACTGAGGGAGTGCTGCACTGTCTGAGGGTCAGTAGGGAGGGAGTACTGCACTGTCAGAGGGTCAGTACTGAGGGAGTGCTGCACTGTCAGAGAGTCAGTCCTGAGGGAGTGCTGGACTGTCAGAGGGTCAGTCCTGAGGGAGTGCCGCACTGTCAGAGTCAGTCCTGAGGGAGTGCCGCACCGTCAGAGGGTCAGTGCTGAGGGAGTGCTGCACTGTCAGAGGGTCAGTAGTGAGGGAGTGCTGCACTGTCAGAGGATCAGACCTGAGGGAATGCTGCACTGTCAGAGGATCAGACCTGAGGGAATGCTGCACTGTCAGAGAGTCAGTCCTGAGGGAGTGCTGCACTGTCAAAGGTCAGTGCTGAGGGAGTGCTGCATTGTCAGATGGTCAGTATTAAGGGAGCTGCACTGTCAGAGGGTCAGTACTGAGGGAGCCGCACTGTCACAGGGTCAGCACTGAGGGAGTGCTGCACTGTCAGAGGGTCAGTACTGAGGGAGTGCTGCACTGTCAGAGGATCAGTCCTGAGGGAATGCTGCACTGTCAGAGGATCAGTCCTGAGGGAGTGCCGCACTGTCAGAGAGCCACTACTGAGGGAGTGCTGCACTGTCTGAGGGTCAGTAGTGAGGGAGCGCTACAGTGTCAGAGGATCAGTAGTGAGGGAGTGCTGCACTGTCAAAGGTCAGTACTGAGGGGGTGCTGCACTGTCTGATGGTCAGTATTAAGGGAGCCGCACTGTCAGAGGGTCAGTAATGAGGGAGACACGCTGTCAAAGGGTCAGTACTGAGGGAGTGCTGCACTGTCAGAGTGTCAGTACTGAGGGAGTGCCGCACTGTCAGAGGGTCAGTAGTGAGGGAGTGTTGCACTGTCAGAGGGTCAGTCCTGAGGGAATGCTGCACTGTCAGAGGGTCAGTACTGAGGGAGTGCTGCACTGTCAGAGGGTCAGTACTGAGGGAGTGCTGTACTGTCAGAGGATCAGTCCTGAGGGAATGCTGCACTGTCAGAGGGTCAGAAGTGAGGGAGTGCTGCACTGTCTGAGGGTCAGTAGTGAGGGAGTGCTGCACTGTCAGAGGGTCAGTAGTGAGGGAATGCTGCACTGTCAGAGAGTCAGTCCTGAGGGAGTGCTGCACTGTCAAAGGTCAGTACTGAGGGAGTGCTGCACTGTCAGATGGTCAGTATTAAGGGAGCCGCACTGCCAGAGGGTCAGTACTGAGGGAGTGCTGCACTGTCAGAGGGTCAGTAGTGAGGGAGTGCTGCACTGTTAGAGGGTCTGTAGTGAGGGAGTGCTGCATTGTCAGAGGGTCAGTAGTGAGGGAGTGCTGCGCTGTCAGAGGGTCAGTACTGAGGGAGTGCTGCACTGTCAGAGGGTCAGTACTAAGGGAATGCTGAACTGTGGGAGGGTCAGAACTGAGGGAGTGCTGCACTGCCAGAGGCCCAGTCCTGAGGGAATGCTGCACTGTCAGAGGGTCAGTACTGAGGGAGTGCTGCACTATCAAAGGCCCAGTCCTGAGGGAGTGCTGCACTGTCAGAGAGTCAGTACTGAGGGAGTGCTGCACTGTCAGAGGCCCAGTCCTGAGGGAGTGCTGCACTGTCAGAGAGTCAGTACTGAGGGAATGCTGCACTGTCAGAGGGTCAGTAGTGAGGGAGTGCTGCACTGTCAGAGGGTCAGTACTGAGGGAGTGCTGCACTGTCAGAGGGTCAGTACTGAGGGAGTGCTGCACTGTCAGAGGGTCAGTACTGAGGGAGTGCTGCACTGTCAGAGGGTCAGTACTGAGGGAGTGCTGCACTGTCAGAGGGTCAGTACTGAAGGAGAGCTCCACTGTCAGAGGTTCTTTCTCAGGTGAGACGTTAAACTGTCACCTACTCAGGTGATTGAGAAAGATCCCATGCTACTATGCTGAAGGCAGGTAGAGGAGACATCTTTCTGCTGTTCTGGCCAATAATTATTCTTCAATCGACATCACAAAAGACAGATGATCTGTTCATGTGTTTTAAATTCTCTGCTCGAGGGCAGCTCTGAGCCATGGCACCATAACCTCCAGCATGGGGAAGGTGGCAGCTCCTGAACCCACCCCAGCTGGAACTGGAACTGCAGACACCAATCTGACCTATACCAGCCACCCAGCCAACCAGTCCCTGTCAAGAAATGCATGGCAACATACACCTTTACATGTATGTTGTACCTGAAGCTTTGGATCATGATGGGAGGGGCTCCAATGTTCTTTTCGTTGCACAGCTGAACAGAAATCTCTTATCGCTTGCCATTGGTGTGTTGGACAGATGTTGCTGGTTGCTAGTCAGCCTGTTTGGTTGAATGCACATCCCTTGTCCAGCAAGTCCTGGGGTGGGTCTCAAACCCGGAGTTTCTAGCTCAGAGACAAGCATGCTACCCTGTGCCACAAGACCTCCCCCCCAACTCCACCCCCAATCTGGTCATTGTTACATTGCTAGTTGTCTTTTGATTTGATTTTATTTATTGTTGTCACATGTTTTGGGATACAATGAAAAGTATTGTTTCTTGCGTGCTATACAGACAAAATCATACCATCATAGAGTACATAGAGGAGAAGAAAAGGAGAGGGTAAAGAACATAATGTTACAGTTACAGCTAGACTGCAAAGAAAGATCAGCTTAATATAAGGTAGGTCCATTCAAAAGTCTGATAGCAGGGAAGAAGCTGTCCTTGAGTCAGGTGGTATGTGATCTCAGACATTTGTATCTTTTTCCCGATAGAATGGGGTGGAAGAGAAAATGTCCGGGGTACGTGGGGTCCTTGGTTCTGCTGGCTGCTTTGCTAAGGCAGCGGGAAGTGTAGACAGAGTCAATGGATGGGAGGCTGGTTTGCTTGGTCGATTGGGCTACATTCATGACCTTTTGTAGTTCCTTGCGGTTTTGGTGAGAGCAGAGCCATGCCAAGCTGTGATACAACCAGAAAGAATGCTTTCTGTTGTACATCTGTGACAATTAGTGAGAGTCGGAGCAGACATGCTGATATTCTCAGAAAGTAGAGGTGTTGGTGGGCTTTCTTAACTGTAGTGTCAGCATGGAGGGACCAGGACAGGTTGTTGGTGATGTGGACACCTAGAAACCTGAAGCTTGTGACCATTTCTATTTCATTCACGTTGATGAAACAACACAGCCTGGCTGCCACATTTTTCTCATTACAACAATGACAACACTTGAAAAGTATTTCATCGGTTGCAAAGTGTTTTGAGATATCCAGTGGTTGTGATATAGTGTGATGTAAAGATGAGTCTTTCTTTTTCCTAATCCTCCAAACTCTATCCGGAGTTTTCTGAGATGACATGCTACAAGGTGGCCTGGACGATTTCTGAGAAGTGATTCTGAGCAGAAACTGTCTTCTAATTTGCTTTAAAGATTCAAGGGACAGCTGAAGGAAGCACTGCAAGGAACCATCAGGCAACCGATGAAGAAATTAATCTGGATGAAGAAACGTGGAGGGCGAAACTCTTGAAGCTTTGTGAAGATGATGGGACTGAGGAACCGTGCACTTCCCCATTTCACTGTTAGATGGTTTGCCTGTATGTCAGGCCAGCGAGATAATGCTGGGGGCTGAATGTAAAACTCTCTCTCTCTGTACCACAGGCACGCAGCTGGGCTTTACAGACCTTTCCCGATGCCTGTTAGGCCATTGCAACGTTTAGCTGACAAAAGAGTCTGCAAGATTAATTACTCTTCGTGCAAAGGGATATGCTGTTGGCTCAAGGGCAACATTGAAATTGCACTCCCATTTGTCTTCTGAAGGATTGGTTCGAGACGTATAGATTCTAACTTGACCCCATTATTGAATGACCCCTGCGAGAGAAACAGCCCAGCTCTTCCCCACACCTTTGTTCACAAAGCAGGGTAAATGGACTGATCTTCCTGTCTCATGGGAAGAATAATCCAAAATACAAATTAATTATGTTGCCCAAATTGAATTTCCGGTTACAGACTCATCCAGAGGAAACCCAACCCACAAGATGTCACAGTGGAATTACATTTCTATGGGGTGGGCGGTAAGGGGCATGCCTTTGTTAACTCTAGAGATAACTATTGCCAAACCATGCTATTCCCACTCCATCTTGCATAAAATCAATCCCATCCAAAGCTCTGCAACTCATGTTCTGATCAACGTTAACTCCCACTCACGAGCAACCCATTGCTGTCTGGCCTACCTTAGCTCCTAGTTCAGCAATGCCTTGATTTTAATGTTCTCACCAAATCCCTCCACACCGCCCCCCCCCCCCACCCCAGCTTGGGTTGGAGAACTGGAGATGAAATCTAGCCTCTTGAACACCCCTAACTTTCCTCGCTCCGTCCTTGGCCATCCAGCCTTCAACTGGCTTAGAATTAAGCTTTGGAATTTCCCCTCCAAACCCCTGAATTCCTCTCCCATTCCCTCTATCCCTCTCCCTTTCTTCTTTAAGACGGTCCTTGAAAGCTCCCTCGTTGACCAAATTTCTAGTCATCTATCCAATTATCTTCTTGTGTGGCTTGGAATCCAATTCTGCCGACAGGGATCACAGTCTGAGAGTAGGCCTTATAGGATGGAGATGAGGCATTTCTTCACCCACAGGGTGATGAGCCTGTGGAATTCATTACCACAGGAAGTAGGTGATGCCAGAACATTGATTGTATTCAAGAGGCTGCTGGATATAGAACATAGAACATTACAGCACAGTACAGGCCCTACGGCCCTCGATGTTGCGCTGACCAGTGGAACCAATCTAATGACCCTCTAACCTAAACTATTCCAATGTTATCCATATGTCTATCCAACGACCATTTGAATGCCCTTAAAGTTGGCAAGTTCACAAATGCTGCAGGCAGGGCATTCCACGTCCTTACTATCCTCTGAGTAAAGAATCTACCTCTGACATCCGTCCTATGTTGATCACCCCTCAATTTAAAGCTATGTCCCCTTGTGTTAGCTATCACCATCCAAGGAAAAAGGCTCTCACTATCCACCCGATCTCAAGCTCTGATCATCTTGTATGCCTCAATTAGGTCACCTCTTAACCTTCTTCTCTCTAACGAAAACAACCTCAAGTCCTTCAGCCTTTCCTCGTAACACCTTCCCACCATACCAGGCAACATCCTGGTAAACCTCCTCTGCACCCTTTCCAATGCTTCCACATCTTTCTTATAATGTGGCGACCAGAACTGTACGCAATACTCCAAGTGCAGCCGCACCAGAGTTTTGTACAGCTGCAACATGATCTCACGGCTCCAAAATTTAGTCGCTCTACCAATAAAAGTTAACACACTGTACGCCTTCTTAACAACCTTATCAACCTGGGTGCCAACTTTCAGGGATCTATGCACATGCACACTGAGATCTCTCTGCTCATCGACCCCACCAAGAGTCCTTCAGTTAGCCCAATACTCAGTAAAATTACTTCTGGTTCGTTTGCCAATCACTTTCAATTTGGATCTTCTGGTTACTGACTCCTCGATTTCACATTACTTACTCGATTAAAGCGATTCATGATTTTGAATATGCCCACCAAATCTCATTTTAATCTTCTCTCTTCTAAGGAGACCAACTTCAGCTTTTCTAGTCTCTCCAAAGAAAAACAAAGTCCCTTATTCCTGGTATCTTTCCAGTAAACGTCTTCTATATCTTCTCCAACACCTTAGCATCCTTTCTAAGATGCTGAGAATTTAAACCTTTACTCCAGTTCAGGCCTAATGTTTGGAAACATTCACTCTTAATTTCCAGTTCATTGCTCCTAAAGCACATAGGAATAAATCAGGAAATTCGACATTCCTAGGAACTATATTGGTCAAAAAAATCCTGGGCTGAGGTGTAAGCTATTTTCCAACAATACTTCCAGCATGCGCAGTGTTTTGAGCCAGTATCTAAATGTAGCATAAAACAAAAGCAAAGTACCGTGATGTTGGAAATCAGAAATAAAAATAGAAAATGCTGGAAAAACTCGATTGCTTAAATGTCTTGTGTTCCATGACACCTTTGTCAGAGGGAGCGATAATGATAGCATTAAAGATGGAAGCAGGTGTTAACAGCAGAATAAAGATCAGCATTATCTGAAAGCAAAATAGAATATGTTCACAGGTTTTAAGTCAGTCCACCTCGTGTCCGAGGGGCATACACGCGATGGGTCATACTGGGGCTGCTCTTGGTTGTTCGAGATTGGCCTAGTGCTTCATGTCGTTAGTGTGCCGAAACTGGACCAGATACTGGGCAAGACGACAGCTCAGTGACTATCGCTGATTATTGTGCAGACACATGGATTTGGGCTGCTGTCTGTGGGAGTTTGCGCATTCTCCCCGTGCTTGCGTGGGTTTTCTCCGGGTGCTCCGGTTTCCTCCCACACCCCAAAGATGCGCTGTTAGGCTGACTGGCAGGAATAAATTGTCCCTAAATCAGTTTCCCTCAATCTGGATGGCCATAAGACATTAGATAGGGGTCTTGGGTAGAGAGGTGGACTGGTGGTGTTGAGATGGCGGCGCGGGCTCGTTGGGCCGAAGGGCCTGTTTCCCGGGCTGATTTTGTTCTTTGTTAATAGCAGAATATAGACATGACCATTCTTAGGACTCACAGCAGTTCTTCAATTCTCCACTCAACATAAACCTTAGTTTATTCAAACCTCTCTTGTCTGTAACCTCAAAGTGTGCTCACCAATCACCTTGTGCTCAGTGGCTACTTTAACTCATAGTCTCACAGTGCCTCCAATTTAAAAACATTTATCCACATGTTGAAATAGTTTCATCACCTCATCCCACTCCATCTCTAGCATCCTTCGGCTTAGTAATCTTCCATAAAGTGCCGTATTCCTGTAACAATGGCTTCTTGTCCAACACAGTAAGAAGTCTCACAACACCAGGTTGAAGTCCAACAAGTTTACTTGACAGCAAACCCACAAGCCTTCGGGGTCCGCCCCCCCGCCAGGCGAGCGGAGAGCTCCGGTCCCAAACCGAGCATACAAAGGCACACACAGTTCACAGAACACTGACCAGAATGCGAGTCTCCACAGTCAACCAACTCTTAAAGATGCAGACAATGATCAAAATTACCATCCATCTTCTGAGCTAGTTCCTCTTCCATTGTTTCACCCCTCCCTACAAAGACCTGAATTTATATAGCATCTTTACCATAGTAAAATCTCCCAAAGTACTTCACAGGAGCATTGTCAGGCATAGAAACATAGAAGATAGGAACAGGAGGAGGCCATTTGGCCCTTTGAGCCTGTTCTGCCATTCATCATGGTCATGGCTGGTCACCCAATTCAATAGCCTAATCCTGCTTTCTCCCCATAAACTTTGGAGAGGTTATTCACCCCAATAGTATATAGCATCTTGAACATAGCAGTTATTACCCATCCCCCAACACTCCCCCCTCCCCCTCCCCCAGTAAATTGTTACCATGTGATGAATGTAACATGAGGTGAAGATACTGGCGTTGGACTGGGGTAAGCACAGTAAGAAGTCTCATAACACCAGGCTCAAGTCCAGCAGGACTACTTGGCAGCACTAGCCTTCAGACTCCCAAGCCCCCTCTTCAGGTGAGTGAGGACTTGTGCTCACAAACATGGTATATAAAGACACAAACTCAATTTACAAGATAATGGTTGGAATGTGAGTCTTTACAGGTAAGACCTGATTACCTGTAAAGACTCACATTCCAACCATTATCTTGTAAATTGAGTTTGTGTCTTTATATACCATGTTTGTGAGCACAAGTCCTCACTCACCTGAAGAGGGGGCTTGGGAGTCTGAAGGCTAGTGCTGCCAAGTAGTCCTGCTGGACTTGAGCCTGGTGTTATGAGACTTCTTACTGTGCTTACCCCAGTCCAACGCCAGTATCTTCACATCATGTTACATTCATCACATGGTAACAATTTACTGGGGGAGGGGGAGGGGGGAGTGTTGGGGGATGGGTAATAACTGCTATGTTCAAGATGCTATATACTATTGGGGTGAATAACCTCTCCAAAGTTTATGGGGAGAAAGCAGGATTAGGCTATTGAATTGGGTGACCAGCCATGACCATGATGAATGGCAGAACAGGCTCAAAGGGCCAAATGGCCTCCTCCTGTTCCTATCTTCTATGTTTCTATGCCTGACAATGCTCCTGTGAAGTACTTTGGGAGATTTTACTATGGTAAAGATGCTATATAAATTCAGGTCTTTGTAGGGAGGGGTGAAACAATGGAAGAGGGACTAGCTCAGAAGATGGATGGTAATTTTGATTTGAGGCATTACTGGAGCAGGGGCCAATGCAGATCAGCAAGCACAGGAGCAATGGGTGAACAGGAATTGGTGTGAGTTAAGATAGGAGCAACAGAGTTCTAATGAGTGCAAGTTTATGGAGGGTTGAACATGGGAGGTTGGCAGGATGTTTTGTCATTGAATGGTGGCCAGACATGATGGGCAAAATGGCCTACTGTGTGCCGATATCTCATAGTCTGATGGCTTTGCATTTATATAGAACATAGAACATTACAGCGCAGTACAGGCCCTTTGGCCCTTGATGTTGTGCCTACCTGTGAAACCAATCTAAAGCCCATCTAACCTACAGTATTCCAATATTATCCAGGTGTTTCTACAATGACCATTTAAATGCCCTTAATGTTGGCGAGTACACCACTGTTGCAGGCAGGGCATTCCACACCTTTACTACTCTCCAAGTCAAGAACCTACCTCTGACATCTGTCCTATATCTATCACCTCTCAATTTAAAGCTATGTTTCCTTGTGCTAGCCATTACCAGCCGAGGAAAAAGGCTCTCATTGTCCACCCTATCTAATCCTCTGATACTTTGTATGCCTCTAATAAGTCACCCCTTAACCTTCTCTCTAACGAAAACAGCCTCAAGTCACTCAACCTTTCCTTATAAGACCTTCCCACCATACCAGGCAACATCTTGGTAAATCTCCTTCCTCTGCAGCCTTTCCAGTGCTTCCACATCCTTCCCATAATATGGCAACCAGAACTGTACGCAATACTCCAAGTGCGGCTGATAAGAGCTTTGTATAGCTGCAACATGACCTCATGGCTCCGAAGTTCAATCCCTCTACCAATAAAAGCTAACACATCGTATGCCTTCTTAACAACTCTATAAACCTGGGTGCCAACTTTCAGGGATCTACGCACATGCACACCGAGATCTTTCTGTTCATCCGTATTACCAAGTAACTTACCATAGCATCTTAATATGGAGAGACATCAGAGGGCACTTTGCAAACCTGGCAAAAATGGACGCTGAGCAAAAGAAGGAGATACCAAGGGAACTAAAATAATGCCGATGGTGAAAAATATGGGGTGGAATTCTCCAGCCTCCCAACTGCATGGTTCTTGGCAGCGGGATGCAGCGTGCTGTTTGCTGGCAGCGGGATTCTCTGTCCTGCCACTGTCAATGTGATTTCCCATTGACATCACCCCACGCCAGCAGGAAATCCACAGGAGGGAGGGGGGGAGCGCTGCCAGCGGAACAAGAGTATCCCGCCAGCGTTAACGGCCAAATAATTCTCTTTGTGGGTTTTGGGCCTGAAAAGAGGCCAGGGAAGTGGAGGTGGTGGAGTCATTTAGGACAAGGATTCCAGAACGTTAGACCTAAGCCTAGGCACAGCTGATAATGGTCAGTGATGGAAGGAGATGGGGGGTGGAGGGGGGTGGGGGTGGGGGGGGGGGGGGGTAGGGGACTAATAATCCAGAGACTCGGAGAAATGCTCTGAGGACCTGGGTTCGAATCCCACCACGGCAGATGGTGAAATTTGAATTCAATAACCTGGAATTATAAGCCTACTGATAACTGTGAAATCATTGTCAATTGTCACAAAAATATGACTGATTCACTAATGAACTTTAGGAAAAGAAATCTGCAGTCCTTACCTGGTCTGGGCTTCATGTGGCTCCAGATCCACAGCAATGTGGGTGACTCTTAAAAATAATAAACCACTCAATTCAAGGGCAATTAGGGATGGACAATAAACACTGACCCAGCCAGCAGCACCCACAGCCCATATACAAATAAAAAAAACATCTATCGGATGGGCTATGTTTTCTTTACAAAGTGTATTCCCAGAAGGTCCTACAGAATGACATCAGTCATCTTTGCTGCTTAACAAATGCCCTATGCAGAACCAGGCAACCTGACACCAGCCAAACAAATTCTTGACAGAAGCTCAGTTAATCCATTCAAAGGACGTTACATTTGAAATGAGGAACTGGGCACTGGCCTTTCAATGTGGGATTTATAGTTCTGCCCAGTTCCAAGAACAGTCTGTTCTTTGCAATCTGCTGCCAGATTCCTCCAGTGCCACCAAGATTACAATACAGCATATCTTTCATTTCAACTGCGATTGAAGGATACGAAAGTGGGCCTTTGTCGGAGAGTATGCGTCACCATAGGGAGTGGTGCACAACTTTAACACTCCACTCAGCAATAGCCACGCTACTGGGGCATGGTGCATTGGGGAGACTGAGATTTTCCCTTGAGGGAAGTCCAACGCAGAGTGCATGGGTGGGGATTTTCAAGCTTCCCTGAAACTGGAAAATCCCACCCAAGGTCAACGGACCTTTCCATGGTCCGCCCCTCACTCACTGTGACTCCCGTGGTGGATGGGATAATAAAATTTGTTACGTGTGTCCAAACTATATACTAAGAATGGCAAAAGAATTAATGTCCATTATCCCTTCTCAGATACAAAATGATGCACAATTTTGGAGGAGAAGTTGTGGTGTAGTGGTACTGTCACCGGTCTAGTAATCCAGACACCAAGAGTAATGGGCATTTGGGTTCAAACTCCACCCCACCATGACAAAATTTGAATTAAAAATCTGGAATTAAAAGCTTAGTGATCAAAACCATTGTTTATTGTCGTAAAAGTCCACCTGGTTCACCAATGCTCTTTAGGGAAGGAAATCTGCTGTCCTTACCTGGTCTGACCTACATGTGACTCCAGACCCACAGCAATGTGGTTGACTCCTAACTGCCCTTTGAAATGGCTGAGCAAGCCATATAAATCAAGAGAATTAGGGATGGGCAATAAATGTTGTTTTTGCCCCGTGAAGCCCTCATGGAAAAGAAGAGTATGAATTCTCATAGAGGATAAATATCCTCGATAGAAAATAAAAATATATTTTAAAATGATAAATATGAAGAATATAGGAGAAATTTTTTTACTCAGTGTGGTTAGAATATGGATCTTCATACCACACAGAGTGGATAGGACCGATTGGTTGACATTGACCAGAAAGTTAACTAAACTATCCATATAAATACTATGGCAACAAGATCAGATCATAGGCAAGGAATTCTGTGGACTAACTGATTCTCAAAAGACAGCCTACCATCCATCTCTCAAGTCAGGGGTGTGCTGGAATACACTCCACTTGCCTGAACGGGTATGGCTCCTACAACTCTCAAGAAGCTTGAAGCCATCCAAGACAAAGCAGCCCACTTGACTGGAACCCCATCGCAACCTTCAACACTCACTTTCTCGACCCATGATGCACAGTGTCCCACTGCAGCAACCTGCCAAGGTTCCTTCTACAGCACCTTCCAAACTTGTATCCACCTAGAAGGACATGAGCAGCAGACTCGTGGGAACACTATTACCTGCAAGCTCCCCTTCCAACCACAGAGCATCACTTTGTTTTGGGATCAAAATTCTGGAATTCCCTGCCTAACAGCACAGTGGGTGTTTCTACAACAAATGGGCAGCAAGAAAGCAACTCACCACCACCTTCTCAGGGGTAATTAAAGATGGGCAATAAATGCTGACCTAGCCAATGACATCCACATCCCATGACATTTTTTTTAAATAGGTGCATGTAATGAAAAGCTGGATTGGTGGATATGTTGATGGATTTAGGTGAAATAGGGTGGGTGGAGGCTTGTATGGCACATAAGCTGCCAGTTGGCCAAATGTTTCTGTGCTGTAATTTGCATGAAATTTTATGTAATCATGTGATCAGTGACATATTAACATATGATGATTGTATGATCATGTACTCCTCTTTAAAAAATTAGATTTCTGACATTTTTTAATTATTTCTTGTGATTACAATGGCTTTGTGGTATTATCACTAGACTATTAACTAAGAGACTCAACTAGTGTTTGGGGACCCAGGTTCGAATCCCTGCCATAGCAAATGGTGAAATTTGAATTCAATATAGAACTATCTGGAAGTAAGCATCTACTGATGATCATGAAACCATTGTCGCTTGGCAGAAAAACCCATCTGGTTCAGAAACGTCCTTTAGGGAAGGAGATCTGACATCCTTACCTGGTCTGGCCTACATTTGACTCCAGACCCACAGCAATATGATTGACTCTTCAACTGCCCTTGGGCAGCTAAGGGTGGGCAATAAATGCTGGCCAGCCAGTGACTCCCATGTCCCATGAATGAAGAAAACAAAAGGGCACACAGCAGAATAGGGGTCACATGGCCTGGGTGACCAATGGAGATTCAGAGTGTGGACTCACCCCATGGTGAGGAAGGATCCTTGATAGAAACATTTCAAAAGCTATCCACAGCCATGAAGCTGCTGCACAATTCTTAGTAATAAATGCCTTTTGTGTTCAGTAACAAAGTCTGTGAAAGCACATATTTATGCCCCTCTTTCTCATTCCTTGAATTCATCACTTCACAGGAACAACTTGCGGAGTGACTTCATGTCCCAAGATGCTTTGCAGAGATACTGTCAAACAAAATATGGTGTTGTGCCACATGAGGAGATATCAGGTGCCTGGTTAAAGAGGATAGGTTTGAAGGAGCGTCTTAAAAGAAGGAAGTGAAGTAGAAAAGCGTAGGCCAGGAATTCGAGAGCTGAGGGCCTATTGACAACTGAAGACACAGCCACCTGTATAGAATGGTGAAAACTGGTGGTACACAGGATGGCAGCTTTAGAGGAGCAGAGGTATTCCAGAAGGCTGTGGGGCTGGTAGAGATTCCAGAGATAGGGAGGAGTGAGACCAGGGAGGATTCACAAACAAGGATGAGAATTTTAAAATCGAGAGCTAATGCAGGTTAATGGACACAGGAGTGATTGACAAACAAGACTTGTGTGTTTGGGCATGGGAATAGAGTTTTGGATGGCCCCTAATTTAAAAAGGAATGGAAAGTGTTTATTTTTATTTATTTATTAGTGTCAGAAGTAGGTTTATAATACTATTGCAATGAAGTTACTGTGAAAATCCCCTAGTCGCCACATTCTGGCACCGGTTCGGGTACACTGAGGGAGAATTTAGCACGGCCAATGCACCTGACCAGCACGCCTTTCGGACTGTGGAAAAAAACCAGAGAACCCGGAGGAAACTCACGCGGACACAGGGAGAACATGCGGACTCCGCACAGACAACGACACAAGCCAGGAATTGAACCCAGGTCCTTGGCACTTTGCAGCAGCATTGGCAACCCCTGTGCCAACGTGCCACTCATGTGAAAAGTAAGACAGGAATGCATTGTAATAGTCAAACCTAGAGGCAACAAAAGCAGGGCTAAAAGTTTCAGTGGCAGATAAGCAGGGTGGCACAATAGTTAGCACTACTACCTCACAGGCCATGGGACCCGGGTTCAACTCCGGCCTTGGGTCACTCTTCATGTGAAGTTCCCATGTTCTCCCCATTTCTCTGGTTTCCTCCCACATTCCAAAGATGTGCAGGTTAGATGGATTGGCTCTGCTAAGTTGCCCCTTAATATCAGAGGTAATAGCAGAGTAAATATGTGGGGTTATGGAGATAGGGCCTGGGTGAGATTGTTGTTGGTGCAAGCTTGATGGGCCAAATGACTTCCTTCTGTATGGATCCTATGATTATAAGCAGATTCAGGGTAGAGTGGGCAATGATATAGACAGCGAAATGGACAATTTTAGCAGACCACCAAACTGAATGGCCCTTTAAGTATAAATACCCTGCTAGGACAACCCAATGACTCTGTCCGGAATCTATCCCTGACTTCACTGAACGCAACCTCGTCCTTCATTTTTATGTGACGTTCATTACAGTTCTGCAGTTTCTTAACCACTCAACTCATTAACCAGTCTGCAAAAACATAAAACTGTGAAAAGGAAATGGGAGCCTCTGGAATGAGATGGTAACATTAATCAATCTTCTATATCAAAAAATGTGACAAAGTTATTTTAATTGGATCTTAATTATATTTGTCTGCGCATTCAAGTGTAATTGACCAAAATGAATAAAGTGCTGATGCCATGACTGATCCAGTCTCTGCTAAATTTCCTGCCAGCAGTCACGCTGTTACAGCTTTCACTTTACCAGATGCTCCATGGTTATATCAAGAGTAAGTACATTAATTACAG
Organism: Carcharhinus amblyrhynchos; assembly: GCF_965287045.1. Classification (NCBI taxonomy): domain Eukaryota; kingdom Metazoa; phylum Chordata; class Chondrichthyes; order Carcharhiniformes; family Carcharhinidae; genus Carcharhinus; species Carcharhinus amblyrhynchos. The sequence goes on along the minus strand of NC_137335.1, from coordinate 74,263,060 downwards.
TACGACATGCGATGGAATTCAGATTTCAAAGTCCTCACGCAAACCATTCAAATTCTCTCTCCGTGCAGCCAATCCTTTTATCTGCTAGCATTCCCTGTAATCTCAGTGAGAACGGCCCAGCTATAATATCAAGAATGTTTCCTTTCCCTTCTTGGCACCATCCATTATGACTTAACGTCTAGCTTGTTCCTGTTAACAAACCCGCGCTGGTAAACACAGTTACCGTCTGGGGGCCTAGCAACTGAGGCTCCGTTCCTCCCTGCAATAGTCTTACAATTGAAGATGGGGGGAAGGGTTTGTAATGGGGTGGGGGGGGAGGGTGAGGGCAAACAGCCCACTCCTCAATTTGGAAGGGGGGTGGGTCACCGAACTCCCACTCAAATTAACTCAAGTATGTAGGACAATCACAGCAATCATTAAAAACAAAACCATATCTCCGCAGGTAGAGTTGCCAACTCCCCAGCACTGCCTCAGAATCAAAAAAGGAATTAAAGATTAATCTCCTGACCAGTGCTGCCAGGAGAACAGTTATTGGAGCGTGACTAAATTTGTGCTTTTCTAAAAACTTTTTTTGAATGCTTTCATTGAATAGCTGCAGGATTATTGAGTGCGGGGGGAGTGGAAGGGGTGGGGTGATTGGGAAAGAGGTTGTTTGGCTAAATGATGTGAGATCATGTGACGAGACCTCCAGGAATACATCCAACGACAGTTGGCAACGCGAATAAAGCTGTTGTTAAAAAGTGGTATCGTGGTGTAATTTTCTTGAACAACCAAAAGAGCAAAAATATTTTTTTCACATTAAAAAGAATCTTGCTGCAAATACTAATGAGAAAATACAAGGGCTGGTCCAGTGATAATAAAAAAAACTTTCCATTAATTAATTCTAACACATTTGCAATCTTGATTATTGCCCAAGTTTTCAAACCTTCCTGCAATGATTGACTCACTTTCCTGATGTCTCTGCTCAAAATTCCACTAGGCAAGTTGTTAACAGTGTTGAAAATATTCTTTGTTGGTGTATAATGTGAAAAACTGGGCCAAGATGTCAACAAATCGGGTCATAGAGTCGTAGAGTTATGAAGCACAGAAAAAGGCCTTTTGGCCCATCATCACTGCGCTGGTCAAAGACAACCATCTAACTTTTCTGATCCTTTTTCCCAGCACCTGGCCCACAGCCTTGTAAGCCTTGACACCGCAAGTGCACATCTAAATACTTCTTAAATGTTATGAGGGTCTCTGCCTCCACCATCCTTTCAGGCAGTGAGTTCCAGACTCCCATCACCCTTTGCGTGAAAAAGTTTTTTTTCAAATCCCTTCTACACGCTAGCATGGTAGCACAGTGGTTAGCACTGCTGCCTCACAGTGCCAGGAATTCAGGTTCGAGTCCTGGCTTGGGTCACTGTCTGTGTGGAGTCTGCACATTATCCCCATATCTGCGTGGGTTTCTTCCAGGTGCTCCGGTTTCCTCTCACAATCCAAAAGGTGTGCTGATTAGGTGCATTGACCTGAACAGGTGCCAGAGTGCGGCGACTAGGGGAATTTCATTGCAGTGTTAATGTAAACCTGCTTGTGACTAATAAATAAAGCTTTAAACTAATAGAAGTTTACTTTAAACTTCCTGCCCCTTACCTTAAACCTATGTCCCCTGGTCATTGATCCCTGCAGCAAGGGAAAGTTTCTTCCTGTCTCTCTATTCCTCTCATAATTTTATACAATGACAGAGAAAGGGACAAGCTCCTCCACATTCCTGCCTGAGGGTTAGAAAGTTTAGGAAGAGGAATGAGGCCATTCAGCCCCTCAGCAAGGCTGTGCTGTTGTTCAGTTAGATCATGGCTGACCCACGCCTCTGTCCCATTTAGCCAGCTTTGCTCCATGTCCCTTGATGTTCCCTCCCATCTAGCACATAGAAAGTTTCAAATTCTCAGGTGAGATTTGAACTCACATTCTCTGGCTTACTAGCCCCTGCACATCTCTGGGCTACCGGCCCCTGGATTATTGGTCTACAAGCACAGCCAGTAAGTTACCAGTGTCCCGTTTGACCACTTCATAGTTCTCAATGTGAAAATCTATGCTGTACTTTGGGTTACGCTATAACCCTTAATTTGGTGGGTGGGACAGGAGGGTCAATGCAGAGTGGGTGGGGAGTGGGAATACTTGATACTAATACTGGCAGGTCAAGATCTACATTTTATCTTAAGCTAGCATCTTGTGGCAGCCTGACAAGACAAAAGAAATCCCTTCCTATTATAAAGTGCAAAGAGTCCAGAATGGGGTAATGATAGGATTCCTAATTCTTTCCCCAAGCTTTACTTTGCCTTTCCAGTATCTGGTATCTGGTTGGAATCAAGTATATTGACTGGGTCTGCACTCATTGGAGTTTAGAAGGATGAGGAGGGCTCTTACTGAAACTTACAGGATACAGTTAGGCCTGGAGAGAGTGGATGTGGAGAGGATGTTTCAACTAGTATAAAAAACTAGAACCAGAGGGCACAACCTCAGGCTAAAGGGACAATCCTGGACGTGGAGGCATTGGAGAGGGTGCAGAGGAGGTTTACCAGGATGTTGCCTGGTATGGAGGGAAGGTCCTATGAGGAGAGACTGAGGGATTTGGGGTTGTTTTCATTGGAAAGAAGGCGGCTAAGAGGAGACCTTATTGAAACATACAAGATGTTTAGAGGTTTAGATAGGGTGGACAGTGATAGCCTTTTTCCTCAGATGGAGAAAGCTAGCACGAGGGGACATAGCTTTAAATTAAGGGGTGGTAGTTATAGGACGGATGTCAGAGGTAGGTTCTTTACCCAGAGGGTGGTGGGGGAATGGAATGCCCTGCCTGCTGCAGTTGTAGATGCACCTAGTTTGGGGGCATTTAAGAGGTCCGTGGATAGGTTTATGGATGGAAAGGGATTGGTTTAGGTTAGAGGGTCATTGCTTTTTTCTTAACTGGTCGGCGCAACATCGTGGGCCGAAGGGCCTGTTCTGCGCTGTAATGTTCTATGTTCTATGTCCTAATCCTTTAAAACAGAGATGAGGAGGAATTTCTTCAGCCAGAGAGTGATGAATCTATGGAGCTCTTTGCAGCAGAAGGCTGTGGAGGCCAGGTCATTGAGTGTCTTTAAGATAGAGATAGATAGGTTCTTGATTAATAAGGGGAGCAGGGGTTATGTGGAAAAAGCAGGAGAATGGGGATGAGAAAAATATCAGCCATGATTGAAAGGTGAAGCAGACTCGACAGGCCGAGGAGCCTAATTCTGCTCCTAAGTTTTATGGCCTTATGGTTGCCATTGTGTCATTTTATAAAGGATGTGATCTAAAACCTCTTGGCCAGTCTTCTTGTCGCCAACTTTGGCAGCCACTTTGTGAGGATGACGATCAAGACCAGGGACAAGGGCATTGACTTGTCCAACCAGTCAGAGGTCCCATTGTCGATGTTCTTCATAGTGGCACCTTTGACCAAGGTAGCAATGGAGTTCCTTCAAACCATTCCGCTCTATTCTCTGGCGTGATTGGCACTACAATTTTTCCTCACTTGATTGCAATGTGCTGCCTGACATTGGTGGCATGATAGACAATGCTGGACAGCATGGGCATGAACCTATTGTGTATGAGGTCTGATATAAATAAAAGATCATGGAAGTGAAAGTAAACTAACTGTAACTCTTTATTAACGCGTCTTTTTTTAGCACAGTCAGCACAAGACTGGCAAAGCAAGCTCCACCCAGGGCAGGTTTTAGGCAGAATTCTGACTTAGAGCCGTTCAGTCATAACCACACAGATGGTAGCTTCTCACAATTGGCTCCTCAGCCAGGCACACACACCAAATGTCTGAACCTGTGGCTCCTCAGGTACTGAGTGGTGGGGCTTGAGTCCAAGGTCACCTGACCCATTCTCTTCTCCAAAGATGTGCGGGTTAGGCTAATTGGTCATGCTAAATTAACCTTAGCATCAGGGGGACTAGCAGGGTAAATGTGTGGCGTTACAGGATGAAGGGGCAGTGCTCCGAAAGCTCATGTTACCAAATAAACCTGTTGGACTTTAACCTGGTGTTGTGAGACTTCTTACTGTGCAGGAATAGGGCCTGGGTGGGATTGTGGTCAGTGCAGACTCGTTGGGCTGAATGGCCTCCTTCTGCACTGTAGGGATTCTTAAAGGGGGCATGCCCCAACAGATGTAAAAGAACACTTCCACGGGTAATGCAGATAGCTAGCTGCCATCCATCCAATCATCTGGCCGCAGCTACATCCTTAGCACCTCTCGGCAGCTTTTGATTAACGTGAAATAATCTTTTGAAAGCTCAGCAGCGGTAAATGTTTTAAGCGGTTCAACAGCGCAACTAAATGAATTACAATCCTGCACTCTATTGATTATTCCCTGCTGTTTGGTACAAAGTTCTGTGGGGCTTTTAAAAACCTTGAACGCTCACCTAAATGCAGTGGCATGGGCCCCAGTCGAGGACGGGTGATTCATTGATGGAAATGAGTGGGTAATATTTCAGGATGAATGTACTCGACCAAAGCACCGAGCAACTTGGAGATTCACTTCTGACAAGTAATGAACTATGGGCTCGGATGATGAAGAGGACCCAAGGAAATGGTTGGAAACGGATAATATTTCACCCCATGCAATTGGGAATTGTCAAACCTGGTAGATATGCAGTTTAGGAAAGGGATAAATATCACTGAGATTTGTATGAACAAGCAGAATAGAAGCGAACGTGTACTTACAGGAAAACGAATGAGGTTGCCGCTTCAGGAAGGAGAGACCGATTGTGAAAAATTGACAGGCAACTGGGGGAAGAAGTGGTTGGCATTTTAACATAAAATAATACATTTTTCAGAAGTTGGAGAAAGATTTTTAAAAAAGAGGTGTCAGGAAGCCAGGAAGCATCTGTGACAATCTGATTCAACCACATTGCTGCAGCTGTGGAGTCACATAGAAACATAGAAGATAAGAGCAGGAGGAGGCCATTTGGCCCTTCCAGCCTGCTCCACCATTCATTACAATCATGGCTTATCATCCAAGTCAATAGCCTAATCCTGCTTTCTCTCCATCACCTTTGATCCCATTCGTCCTAAGTGCTATATCCCGCTGCCTCTTGAATGCATTCAACGTTTTGACATCAACTACTTCCTGTGGTACTGAATTCCACCCGCTCACCACTCACTGGGTGAAGAAATGTCTCCTCATTTCTGTCCTAAATGATCTAGACCAAATCCCCAGACTGTGACACCTGGTTCTGGATTCCCCCACCACCGGGAATGTCTTCACTGCATCTATCTTGCCTAGTCATGTTGGGCAAACTAAATAATGAGAGCAGATTTCTTTTCCTGAACAAAATTAGTGAACCAAATTAGGTTTTCACAAGAATTGATGAAGTTAGCTTTATGTTCCAGACTTAATCATTCAATTTAAATTCCACCAGGTGCCATTTGAACTGATTTCCCCAGACCATTCGTCTGGGCCTCTGGAACACGAGCCCAGTGTCATTACTACTCTGCCACCATTTTCTCAGAGAGATGGATAAACAGAGAGGATTGATCAAGACTGCTTTTTGTTGCTGAGACAAAGGAGGGGATTTTCCAGTCACGCTCACCCCAAGACCAGAAAATCCTGCCCAAGGTCAACAAATTTTAGTAAAGTCTGTGTCTCGCGTGCGACGATTCCCGTGGCAGGCGGGGTGGAAAAATTCCTCTATGCAGTTAAAGTTTTCCCATTTGCACTCATCAGGACAGATTCACAAGAATACCAAATCTCATGCACAATGATGGTGCGTGAGGATGCTGATTGGTGGACAAGTGGACTCTGGCTGGGAGAGGCTTTGCCGTGATGAATAGTCAATCCAGAACAAATGAGCTGCCAATATTTTATTTAAAGCCGAAATGGGCAGGTTAGCTCCACCTGCAGAACCCAGAGCATAGTCCTGAATTTTACTCTTGTTGTGCAGGTGTGATTGGCAGGCCCTGATGTGGAGGCAAGCTCCGCACGCCATCTGTAATAAGATCCTTTGAGTGCTCCAGTTTCTTCTCACAGTCTGAAAGACGTGCTGGTTAGGTACATTGACCATGTTACATTCTCCCTCAGTGTACCAGAACAGACGCCAGAGTGAGGCAACTAGGGGATTTACACAGTAACTTCATCGCAGTGTTAGTTTAAGCCTACTTGTGACACTAATAAATAAACTTTAAATAAACTAAACTCAGACATATGGGCAGCAGTATAATGAAGTTTTCTGGGAAACAATGGCACAGTGGTTAGCGCTGCTGCCTCCCAGCGCCAGGGACCCGGGTTTGATTCCCAGCTTGGGTTGCTGTCCGTGTAGAGCTTGCACATTCTCCTCGTGTCTGCATAGCTTTCCTCCAATTGGAAATTGTCCAGTTTCCTCCCACAGTCCAAGGATGTGCGTGTTAGGTGGATTGGCCATGCTAAATTGCCCCTTAGCATCAGGGGGATTAGCTAGGGTAAATGCATGCAGTTACGGGGACAGGGCCTGGGTGGATTTGTAGTAGGTGCAGACTCGATGGGCCAAATGGCCTCTTTCTGCAGTGTCGTTCTAAAAAAAACTGGGAAAGCAGCAGTTAGTGAGGAGGATAGTCATAGATTTCAGGGTGAGGATTGAGAATTGAGCAGTAGCAGGACAGTTGGATGTTCAGTGTGCAGAAGTGTGAAGTGATGTTGTTTAGATGGACTAACAAGGAAAAGGCAGTAAACACTAAGCGGCACGATTTTGAAAAGTGTGGTTGAGCAGAGAGAGAGACTCGTGTTCACATACACAATTTCTTAGAAGTGGCAGAAGGTGCTTAAGGAGGCAGATGGGTTACTTGTGTCTATTAGAACACAGGAACAAGAGGTTACACTTGAACTTTCTGAATCATTTGGCCCCAGCTGGTAGTATTGTGAAGAATTCTGGGCACCACATTTCAGGAAAGACGCAGAAAGAGTATAATTAGGCTGAGCGGGATGTTTACAAGGGATAAGAGGTTTCAGACATGAAGAGGGGTTGGAAAATTCAGGATTGTTCTCCTCAAAAGAATGAAAGCTAAGAAGTGACTGAATAATGATCTTCAAGCTGATGGGATGTTTTGATAAGAGCCAACAGAAAAACATTATTCCCTCTGGTGAGTGGGTCAAGGTGATAGATTTAAAATCATTGGTGAAAAATCTCGAGGGGAGATGTGGAGAAATGTTCTCATTCAGGGAGTTGCTGGGATCTGGAATGTTTGACTCGCAAATGTAGTGGAAGGCAATTCTGTAAATAAATTTAAAAGGGAGTTGGACATCCATGAGCAGCACAGTGACACAGTGGTTAGCACTGCTGCCTCTAGTCACCACACTCCGGCACCTGTTCGAATACATTGAGGGAGAATTTAACATGGCCAATGCCTTGGAGGGAGTGCAGAGGAGGTTTGCTAGGCTGATACCGGAGTTGAGGGGGTTGAGCTATGAGGAGAGGCTGAATAAACTAGGCTTGTACTCGTTAGAGTTTAGAAGAATGAGGGGAGATCTCATTGAGACGTATAAGATGATGAATGGGATGGATAGGATAGAGGTGGAAAGACTCTTCCTGCTCAGAAAGGACAGTAGGACTAGGGGGCACAGCCTCAAGATAAAGGGGAGGCGGTTTAGAACGGAGTTGAGGAGGAACTTCTTCACTCAAAGGGTGGTGAATCTCTGGAATTCTCTGCCCGTTGAAGTGGTGGAGGCTGCCTCGCTAAATATTTTTAAGACGCGGGCTGATGGGTTTTTGATAGGAGAGGGGATTAAGGGTTATGGGGAGAGGGCGGGAAAGTGGAACTGAGCCACGACAGATCAGCCATGATCTTATTGAATGGCGGGGCAGGCTCGAAGGGCTGGATGGCCTACTCCTGCTCCTATTTCTTATGTTCTTATGTTCTTATCTAACCAGCACGGCTTTCTGAGTGTGGGAGGAAACCAGAGCACCCGGAGGAAACCCATGCAAACACAGGGAGAATGTGCAGCCTCTGCACAGACAGTGGCCCAAGCTGGGAATCGAATCCGGGTCTCTGGCGCTGTGAGGCAGTAATGCTAATCATTGTGCCACCGCGTTGTCCTCAATATGCGGAGAAGAGGAGACTCAAAGTTCCTTTAAACTGATCTATTCCCACGAGAGGAAAACATTCATTTAACGTGAAATAAAAAATACTGTGCTGGGAGGATTGGCCATGTATTTCTAGCTTTTTTTTTATTTTCAGTGAATGATGTACTTTCTGATTGCTTTTGATGGAAATTGGGTAATCTCCTCCATCCATCTTCCTCAGGTTGGTCTGAAATAAAGGTGGAAACATTTGAGGACGACCATTCTTTTTGCTCACAGACCGTGGAGTGAAGAATGATCAACATGACTCACTCCAGATGCAATCTGACGCCAGGCCCCTCTAGGTCCTGGAACTGCAATGGGTACTGACAAAGCAAATGAGTATTGTCATCGCAAGTAACATTGATGAGGCAGGCAGAGGGATGACCCACTTTCACATTTCAGTCTCGTAAGATACCAGCAGTAAACAAACTGGCAGCCACAAGCAGGAATTTCAAGTCCAAGGCAATCTTCGCTGGTGTGTTCCCTTTACCAATCCTTCATGATATTTCTTGCTTCCTTTGGGGGAGGGGACGATTTTCAGCCTCTGTTGGCCATCAGCGAGGACGGTGATACGGACGCGAAATATCACAAGAATGGGAAGACACGGTTCTCGCCAGCGAGATCACGCTTTCTGATTTTCCAGACCCCTCGCTGGTGACGTAACAAGTACCCCGTCACAGAAACATAGGAGTCTTTTTAAAATATATTAGCATATTATTAGCAAGTCCTCCCGCGTGACGTCTTGCCAGTGCTATTGACAACCTGGCGATCCCACCTCCAAAGTGGATATCGGAGGTGAGTGCTCAGGTCACCGACACCCTCCAGGTTGCCAATTGCAGAGGGGGCACTGGAGAGTTCATGAAGACCCAGACAAGTGTAATAATTCGGGGTCCCGCTTCACTGTGGGGTACTGCACTCTGCACAAACTGCCAGTGCAATTGGAGAATTGCTGGACCAGGAAGAGATGGAGGAGCAACACTTCTGCAGGAAATATAGGTAAAAGGGGGAAAGTTTGAAGGACATGTGAGAGGCAAGTTTTTTCCACAGAGGGTTTTAAGTGTCTGGAAAATGCTGCCAGGGAAGGTGGTAGGAGCAGGTACAGTAGCAATGTTTAGAGCATCTTGATAGATGCATGAATAGGCAGAGAATAGAGGGATATGGACCACAAAGAGGCAAGAGGTCTCTAGTTTAGAAAGCTGCCATGTGTTGACACAGGATTGCCAAAGAGCCTGTTCCTGGGCTTACTGTTCTTTGTTCTTCAGATGTCAAGGACTGCAAGGGGCATTCTGCAGAGGAGGCAAAGGAAGAATCCTGAGTGAATGCTTGGGCCCGCATGGTTTACAAGGCGAGGGACACCATCATTGCCTCTCCGTTTGGAGACAGCTAGGATAGGGAGCGAAGGTCTCTCCCAGGATAGGGCCTGTCATCCTCTCTAACATCCTGCAGGAGGGCATCGTGATGGTAGCTAAATTCATGGGCAGGACACTAAAGTGATTGGCCACACGCTGCAGGAAAATGGTCGTGGCTTGCAGTGAGGACAGAGCAATGCTCTTCTCATCCTCAGCAATATGTCTGACTCCCACCTGATAGAGAGCTGAATGTGATCTACTATTGAATGGGTGTTTCTGGAGCCCAGACATGCTATGTGACACATGTTGGCTGCTACAGTCTCCCCTGAGGTCAGGGGTCCCGGTGTTTTTTTGTATCTACTGATGAGATGGACAGATTCTTGCACATTTTCAAGCCATAATATCCTCTTAACTAAAGAATGCTGGCAGACATGAGAGGCCAGAGTGTGTATGTATATGTCTGTGTGTGTGTGTGTGTGTGTGTGTGTGTGTGTGTGTGTGTGTGTGTGTGTGTGTGTGTGTGTGTGTGTGTGTGTGTGTGTGTGTGTGTTGTGTATGTGAGTGCGTGTGCGATTATGTGTGTGTATGTGAGTGTGTGTGTGTGCCTGAGCATGTATGTGTGTGTGTCAATGTGTGTGAGTGTGTATGTGTGTGTGTATGTGTGTTGTGTGTATGTTGTGTGTGTGTCAGTGTGTGTGAGTATGTCTATGTGTGTATGTGTGTCTGTGTATGTGTCAATGTGTGTGTGTGTGTGTGTGTCTGTGTGTGTGTGTATTGTGTTGAGGGGGGATTGAGCTATGAGGAGAGGCTGAATAAACTAGGCTTGTACTCGTTAGAGTTTAGAAGAATGAGGGGAGATCTCATTGAGACGTATAAGATGATGAATGGGATGGATAGGATAGAGGTGGAGAGACTCTTCCCACTCAAAAAAGACAGTAGGACTAGGGGGCACAGCCTCAAGATAAAGGGGAGGCGGTTTAGAACAGAGTTGAGGAGGAACTTCTTCACTCAAAGGGTGGTGAATCTCTGGAATTCTCTGCCCGTTGAAGTGGTGGAGGCTGCCTCGCTAAATATTTTTAAGAAGCGGGTTGATGGGTTCTTGATAAGAGAGGGGATTAAGGGTTATGGGGAGAGGGCGGGAAAGTGGAACTGAGCCACGACAGATCAGCCATGATCTTATTGAATGGCGGGGCAGGCTCGAAGGGCTAGATGGCCTACTCCTGCTCCTATTTCTTATGTTCTTATGTTCTTATGTGTTTGTATGTGGGTGGTGTGTGTGTTGTGTGTGTATGTTGTGTGTGTGTCAGTGTGTGTGTGATTATGTCTGTGTGTATGTCTGTGTGTGTGTCTGTGTATGTGTCAGTGTGTGTGTGTGTTAGTATGTGTGAGTATGTATGTGCGTGTGTGTATGTGTGTTGTGTGTGTGTATGTTGTGTGTGTGTCAGTGTGTGTGAGTATGTCTGTGTGTGTATGTGTCTGTGTATGTGTCAATGTGTGTGCTTGTGTATGTGTGTTGTGTGTGTGTTGTGTGTGTATGTTGTGTGTGTGTCAGTGTGTGTGTGTGTGTGTGTGTGTGTGTGTGTATGGTGGGAGGAGTGATAACCATCCATGGATGGTGGGGTTGGGGCTGGAGTGCCCATGCCTGGAGCAGGGAGGTATTATTTCATTGTCAGTGTGGGAGATTCTCGCCCTGCACCGGGGGGAAGTGCTACATTTGCCTGGGGGCTTGCAGAGCATGGTGCCATCACTTGACAGCATGGATGCTCTTTATGGGTGATCCAAGTGAATTTTAATGCAAGCTAGTTATTATAATGGTCACTTAATGCCTAGGCTCACCTGTGCCCACTATCATTTCTTAGTCTTCTTTGCCATCCTACTACTTCTTGTGTATGCCCACAAGATCCACAGCTGAGGTTGAAGTGGCCTGTTGACTTCCATGCCCTGTTGCCGAGGATTGATCTAGCAGGTGTCTCCTTGGGTGGGGATTTTGAGGGTCCAGGCCTGCATTTGGGCAGCACGGGTGTGGCAACACTGCTGTCCTCAGCATGAAGGTGTGTTGCTCATAGTGGAGCGGGGGGGCTGGGGGCGTTAGAAGAGCTGGACACCTCCAATGTCTCCTAGGTGGAAGGCCCTAGCTTCAGCCAGGCGATTCTCTTCCCTACAGGTGCCTGGGGGCCTCTGGGTTCCTCCACGTGACAGAGGGGCAGCTGGATTGAGGTCCAGAAGCCTCCCACTGTCCTCTGACACTGACACTCGTGGTTTCCCATTAATACCTGCAGCATGCAGTCGAATCCTCCATGAATTCATGGAATTCTTTGAGAACGTTACATGTGCAGTAGACAATGGGGAACCTGTGGATGTGGTGTATCTGGATTTTCAGAAGGCATTTGACAAAGTGCCACATCAAAGACTGCTGCATAAGATAAAGGTGCACAGTGTTATGGGTAATGTTTTAGCATGGATAGAGGATTGGTTAACTAACAGAAAACAAAGAGTGGGGGTAACTGGGTGTTTTTCTGGTTGGAGATCAGTGATTAGTGGTGTGCCTCAGGGATCAGTGTTGGGACCGCAATTGTTTACGATTTACAAAGATGATTTGGAGTTGGGGACCAAATGTAATGTGTCAAAATTCACAGATGACGCTAAGATGGGTGGAAGAGCAAGATGTGCAAAGGATGCTGAAAGTCTGCAAAGAGCTATAAATAGTCTCAGTGAGTGGACGAGGGTCTGGCAGATGGAGTACAATGTTGGTAAATGTGAGGTCATCCATTTTGGTAAGAATAACAAAAAAAGGACTATTATTTAAATGATAAAAAATTGCAGCATGCTTCTGTGCAGAGGGACCTGGGTGTCCTTGTGCAGGAATGTCAAGGCGTTGATTTGCAGGTGCAGCAGGTAATTAAGAAGGCAAATGGAATTTTGTCCTTTATTGCTAGAGGGATGGAATTTAAAAACAGCGAGATTATATTGCAGCTGTATAAGGTGCTAGTGAGACTACACCTGGAGTACTGTGTACAGTTTTGGTCTCCTTACTTGAGAAAGGATATACTGGCACTGGAGAGGGTGCAGAGGAGATTCACTAGGTTGATTCCCGAGCTGAGAGGGTTGGCTTATGAGAAGAGACTGAGTGGACTGGAGCTATACTCATTGGAATTCAGAAGAATGATGGGAGATCCAATAGAAACTTATAAGATTATGAAGGGAATAGATAAGGCAGAAGCAGGGAGGCTGTTTCCACTGGCGGGTGAAACCAGAACTAGGGGGCATAGCCTCAAAATAAGGGGAAGCAGATTTAGGACTGACTTGAGGAGGAACTTCTTCACACAAAGGGTTGTGAATCTGTGGAATTCCCTGCCCAGTGAAGCAGTTGAGGCTACTTCACCGAATGTTTTTAAGGCAAGGATAATAAATCCTTGAACTGTAAAGGCATTAAGGGTTATGGTGAGCAGGTGGGTAAGTGGAGCTGAGTCCACGAAAAGATCAGCCATGATCTTACTGAATGGCAGAGCAGGCTCAAGGGACCAGATGGCCTACTCCTGTTCCCAGTTCTTATGTTCTTATGTTCTCATCATGAATCATGGTGCTTCCAGGCCACCATCACCTGGCTGGACTTGGAGCTGGAGTTGGAAGGAGTGCTTGGGAGGTGCTTAATTGCAGAGATTAAGCTTTCCTGGGGTGAGCCTCCAGGTGCGCATTGTGAAATGCAAGGAAAGACACCCTTCTGTTAAAGCACTTGAACACACGATGGGTTTTCCTGCCTCCCACAGCAGCGGGATTCCCTCTGGTTTCCTCACTGGCACCAACACTTGAGAAACATCAGAAAATTCCACTCTCCATCTCTTGTCCAAACAAGTTGTTAAAAGCGCTGAGCCTACTCTGTTTATTCAGTTTCCCCGTTTCACAAAAAAAGTGAAATATTCTGGTTGAATGAAACATTCCGACATATTTTCAGGCTGGGAGAAAGAGAGAGAGCAGGGAGCTGATTAAAGCAAACAGCCCTGCCCTGTCTTTCCATCAATCCTACTCCCCTCTTTTCCAGCATAAATCATGGCTGGAGCATTCCTGAAATAAAAATCCTCAACTGACGGAAAAAGAAACAAGAGTAAGTACAGGAGCGAGGTAAGAATGACAATTTAATGACTTGGGATGGGTAACTCTTTCTGCCTGTTCAGCTCATTCTCTGTGAGACTTTATTGTGCATCCGCACCAATTCATTCTTTAGAGTAAGTCCAACATCCTCCAATCGAGAAACCCGTAGACTATCGCAGCATGTGAAAGAGTTATACCCAGTCACACTTTACAGTGTGAAAAAGCTCCCCATTCTAAAACACACGTCCCATTGTCACCAAATGTCACAGCCCTTTCATTATTCCCTTCCATGCAGTCATTCCCCCGAGTGGCTTTTATCTGAATTGTTCATTACATATCTCTAGCTTCTATCTGACATTATTGGAAGAACACTTCCTGCGTTGAGACTTTGTTCAAAGCTGGTAAAGTGAAAATCACCCTGAGGAACTGTTGGATTGCAGTAAAAATCCAACTGGTTCACTAATGTTCTTCAGAGAAGGAAACCGGATAACTTTTGGCAGTCAGGTATGTACGTGGGGCACAGTGGCATAGTGGCTGGGCCACACAATGGCACAATGGTTAGCACTGCTGCCTCACAGCGCCAGGGACCCGGGTTTGATTCCCAGCTTGGGTCACTGTCTGTGCGTTCTCCCTCAGTCTGCGTGGGTTTCCTCTGGGTGCTCCAGTTTCCTCCCACAGTCCGAAAGACGTGCTGGTTAGGTGCAGTGGGCGTGCTAAATTCTCCCTCAGTGTACCCGAACAGGCGCCAAAGTGTGGCAACTAGGGGATTTTCACAGTTACTTCATTGCACAAGTAAGCTTACTTGTGATACTAATAAATAAACTTTAAAATGAATAAATAAATGTACGTGACTCCAGTCCCCAAAATGACTTTGCCAGTCACTTGGTTGTTCGCAATATGGAACAGCTGGTGCTCCTGAAGTTGCCCAAATACCAAGAATGAAATATGTAAAGTGAACTCACAGTCAGTGCAAACTAGGTTATTGTAAAGGACTGAATGCCTCTGTTAAAATAGTAATGTGAGGAAGGACCCTGTCTAGAAGGAGGGTATGGAAACAGCTTCAGTGGTAACATTTGGAAGGTAATTGGGTTGGGTGTTAAAAAGATCATAAGACCATAAGATACAGGAACAGAATTCAGCCCATTGAATCTGCTCCACCATTCAATCACGGCTAATACATTTTCAGCCCCATTCTTCTGCCTTTTCCCTGTAACCTTTGATCCTTTTTACCAATCAAGAAACTCTCTATCTCTGTCTTAAATATACTCAATGACCTGACCTCCACAGCCTTCTGTAGCAAAGAATTCCACAGATTCACCACCCTCTGGCTGAAGAAAATCCTCCTCATCTCATCAAAGGGTTGTCCTTTTACTCTGAGACTATGCCTTTGGATCCTAGTCTCTCCTACTAATGGAAACATCCTATGCTTATCACCATAAGCTATGATTCCATGACACACTTCAAGCATCCACCCACTAACACTGGCAAGAGCATTCATTTGTAAGGTTCCTCACATACACACGCACCCACTCCCAACCCACGCCCACCCTCCCGGAACAGAATCTTTGGAGATGAAGTCTTTGTGCTGCTTGGAGACAGGGAGTAGGAAACTGGATAAGAAGCAGCGATTTGCAGTTAGTAATCCAAGTTGATATGTGTGAGCTGACAACCAGTGCTGCTTCCCTGCTTTCACAGAGCTGGGAAGACATTCTCCACAGTTTTCACAACTGGAATCCTTCAAAAGGAGGTATACCGACTTCTGTCAGCGTCTCCAAATGTTTGGTGGTCTTCTTCCTTGGGTCAGCTAGAACTATTGTCAGGTTGTCTGTGGACCCCAGTCAGCCTACAACTCCTGTGTCCATCATAAGAACATAAGAACATAAATAGGCTATCTGGCCCCTCGAGACTGCTCCATCATTCAATAAGATCATAGCTGATCTTTTCATAGACTCAGCTCCACTTACCTGCCCACTCACCATAACCTTAATACTGTTCAAAAATTTATCTATTTTTGCCTTAAAAACATTCAATGAGGTAGTCTCAACTGCCTCACTACGCAGGGACTTCCACAGATTCACAACTCTTTGTGTGAAGAAGTTCTTCCTCAACTCAGTTCTAAGTCTGTTCCCCCTTCTTTTGAATCCATGCCCCCTCGTTCTGGTTTCACCTGCCAGTGGAAACAACCTCCCTACTTCTACCTTATCTATTCCCTTCATAATATTATATGTTTCTGTAAGATCTCCCTTCATTCTTTTGAATTCCAATGAGTATAGTCCCAGTCTACTCAATCTCTCCTCATAAGCCAATTCTCTCAGCTCCGGAATCAACCTAGTGAATCTCCTCTGCACCTCCTCCAGTGCCAATGTATCCTTTCTCAAGTAAGGAAACCAAAATTGTACATAGTACTCCAGGTGTGGTCTCACCAGCACCTTATACAGCTGCAACATAACCTTGCTGTTTTTATCGTTCTCCCGATCCTATCGCCAGTGGATTATAATCTAACTCTGGCTCTGTTTCACTGAAAACCTGGCCCTCTGTCACATTGAGCAACTCCAGTAATTCTGCACAGATCTGATGGTACACTTCAATGATCTCACATCCAGCTACAGGACTGGTAGAGCCTGAAAATGCACCCTGGCCTGTTCAGTCATCTGTTACAGGCTTAGAACAAAACATTTGTTCGGATCCCGGGTTCGAATCCCACCACGGCAGACAGTGGAATTTGAATTCAATAAAAAAAATAGAGTCATTGAAGTTTACAGCATGGAAATAGGCCCTTTGGCCCAACTTGTTCATGCTGCCCTTTTTTCTAAACCCCGAAGCTAGTCCCAATGGCCCGCATTTGCCTTATATCCCTCTATATCCATGTTATCTATGTAACTGTCTAAATTTTTAAAAGACAAAATTGTACCTGCCTTTACTACTACCTCTGGCAGCTTCTTCCAGACACTCACCACCTTCTGTGTGAAAAAATTGCCCTCTGGATACTTCTGTCTCTCTCCCTTCTCAGCTTAAGCCTATGCCCTCTAGTTTTAGACTCCCCTACCTTTGGGAAAAGATATTGATTATCTAGCTGATCTATGCCCCTCATTATTTTGTAGATCTCTATAAGAGATGCTACCAGCTCTTGACAGTTTGAGTTATAAGGAGAGGCTGGATAGACTGGGACTTTTTTCTCTGGAGATCTATAAGATCACCACTCAGCCTTCTACACGCCAGAGAAAGAAGTCCCAGTCTATCCAGTCTCTTCTTATAACTCAAATGGGATCAAATGGGTGCTATTCTGATTGACGGTTGGTGACTAGTGGAGTGCCGCAGGGATCGGTGCTGGGGCCTCAGCTATTTACCATTTTTATAGATGATCTGGAGGAGGGGGCCGGGTGTAGGGTGATGAAATTTGCTGATGACGCGAAGATGAGTGGAAAAGCAAATTGCGTGGAGGGAAAAGCAAATTGCGTGGAGAAACATATAAAAGCAGAAGGACTTGGGGGTCCTTGTGCATGAGTCGCAAAAACCCAGTCTGTAGGTGCAGCAGGTGATCAAGACAGCGAATGGAATGCTGGCCTTTATAGCAAGGGGGATAGAATATAAAAGTAGGGAGGTCTTGCTGCAACTGTACAGGGTACTGGTGAGGCCGCAGCTGGAGTACTGTGTGCAGTTTTGGTCGCCGCACTTGTGCAAGGATATATTGGCCTTGGAGGGAGTGCAGAGGAGGTTCACTAGGCTGATACTGGAGATGAGGGGGTTGGACTATGAAGAGAGACTAAATAGACTGGGTCTGTACTTGTTGGAGTTTAGAAGGATGAGGGGGGATCTTATAGAGACGTATAAGATAATGAAAGGGATGGATAGGGTAGAGGTAGAGAGATTCTTCCCACTTAGAAAGGATAGCAGGACTAGGGAGTACAGCCTCAAGGTAAGAGGCGGGGGGGCAGTTTAGATCAGAGTTGAGGAGGAACTTCTTCACTCAAAGGGTGGTGAATCTCTGGAATTCTCTGCCCGTTGAAGTGGTGGAGGCTACCTCACTAAATATGTTTAAGTCACGGTAGATAGGTTTTTGATAGACAAGGGAATTAAGGGTTATGGGGAGAAAGCGGGGAAGTGGAACTGATCCACTTCAGATCAGCCATGATCTTATTGAATGGCGGGGCAGGCTCGAAGGGCTAGATGGCCTACTCCTGCTCCTATTTCTTATGTTCTTATGTTCTTATGTTCAAACCATCAAGTCCCGGGAGCATCCTAGTAAATCTTGTATTTATTTATAATGCCATTGCCTGTATCCTAAATCAAAATTATATTGAATACCTGGAATTAAGAATCTACCGATGGCCATGAAACCATTGTCGATTGTCGGAAAAACCCATGTGGTTCATTAATATCCTTTAGGGAAGGAAATTTGCCATCCTTACCTGGTCTGGCCTACATGTGAGAGTAAAAAGTCTCACAACAAAAGGTTAAAATCCAACAGGTTCATTTGGCAGCTCTAGCTTTTGGAGTCTCAGGCTCCTTTGTTGGGTCCACTACATGTGACTCCAGGGCCGCAGAAATGTGATTGACTCTCAACTGCTTTCAGGCAACTAGGGATGGACAATAAATGCTGGCCAGCCAGCAACGCCCATGCCCCACTGATGAATTGTAAAAAACAGCATTGAGCCCTTCTATAAATCTTTATGTATTGTGAATATTTTCCTGAGTAAAGTATGAAAAGAATGTGGATTCTGAAATGCAAGTGCAGGTCCATAATTTGTCTGGACATTTTTAATAGCGTTTTATGATGCCAAGGGCAAAAAATGTGCTCCTTGTTTGCTGTAAAGGCTGAGAATTAAATGTGAAGAGAGCCTGAGGACTGGAACACTTCACCCTCAATGAGGTATCCAACCAAAATAAGATGCAGGTGATGCAGAATTCCTTCTACATTGCTGTGGGATTGTCCAAGTTCGTTTGGCTTCATGGGTCACCAAAGTGTTGCCCCTCAGAGCCTCTGAGGCCATGTGTGAAGCTCAAACTCACTCTCTCCCACTGATTTACACAAAGCTCATGCTGTGATACCAACACATTTCAACTTAGGATTCAGGCAACGGCATTACAAATAAATGCAAGAGCCAAACACGGAAACTGGAAATAAAAACAGAAACATTCGCTGGACACAAGTGAGCAGCTGATAGACATCTGCGGGCGAAGAAATTCCGAAGGGCTGCCGCACGGTGGTACGGTGATTAGCACTGCTGCCTCAGTGCCAGGGACCCAGGTGTGATTCCAGCCTTGGGTCACTGTCTATGCAGAATCTGCACGTTCCCCCATGTGTGCATGAGTTTCCTCTGGGAGCTCCAGTTTCCTCCCACAGTCTGAAAGGTGTGCTTGTTAGGTGCATTGGCCATGCTAAATTCTCCCTCAGTGTACCCCAAACAGGTGTCAGAGTGTGGCGACTAGGGGATTTTCACAGTAACTTCATTGCATTATTAATGTTCAAAGTTTTAAAGTATATTTATTAGTGTCACAAATGGTCTTACGTTAACACTGCAATGAAGTTACTGTGAAAATCCCCTAGTCACCACACTCCAGCGAAAATTTAGCACAGCCAATGCAGCTAACCAGCACACCTTTCAGACTGTGGGAGGAAACTGGAGAACCTAGACAAAACCCACGCAGACATGCAGACTCCAAACAGACAGTGACCCAAAAAGGGAATCAAACTCTGGTCTCTGGCGCTGTGAGGCAGCAGTGCTAACCATTATGCCACCGTGTATGCCTACTTGTGACACCACTAAATAAATTTTAAAAATGAAACATTAGCTCTGTTTCTCTCCCGACAGGTGATTAGTATTTCCAGAATTTTCTGTGTTTATTTCAGTGTGTAAATTGATAAATGAGTCTTCAATTACATTGATAGATCGGGAAGCCTAGAGCTGTTCTCCTTCAGAAAGAGATTTGATGGAGATGGTCAACATCATGAGGACTCTAGATGACGGATCGAGAGAAACTTCCTACTAGCAGAAGAATAGAGGACCAGAGGACACTGATTGAAGATGATTGACTACAGAACCAATGGCAGTGTAAGGAGATGTTTTTCGAAGCAGTGAGTGATTAGGATCTGGAATGAACTGCCTGACAATCTGGACACAGATTCAATCAGAACTTCTGAAGGAAAATAGGATAAGCATCTATTTCAGAGACTGGGGACTGAGGCCAGCAATGGTAACATTGCTCAAGCCTTGAAGGAAAGAAATGGGGTGTCCTGCTTCCCCCTATCTGTTTAATCTGAAGCTGCCCCTAAGCCCCAAACGCCCTTGTAATTTTTTTCTTCATTTATGGGATCAAACATTGGATTACGTTCCTGACAATATTCATTCCATCAGCATGGTTTCTGTGAAGTGTTGGAGTGGGAATGGGAAATCCCTGGTCTGAGCTGTGTCAGACACCCAGCAGGACAATTACAGATTGTTGCCTTTCCCACTCCCTGACACCAATCCAAGCTGCAGTGTATAAAATCTGAGGGGGAGATACAGTTAGCGATGGCAGCAACTTGAGGTGATGAATTAGACTATCTCATCAGAAACACATTAGTCTAAAGTGCACTTGTTTCTCCCAGCATTTTGATATCAATACTAGATAAACCTCATGCCAATTCTGCAATCGATTAAGTGTACACAAATATCCTTGCTGCTGTTAATGGTGAAGTATTTGTTTTGTGAGTTAGTTGTGCAGAATATATTTTAAGTCTACATTTTAGGCCATGCCAGTTTGAAGTGAATGTTGATGGATCCAATGATAGAGGGTCACGGTATGGCTTCCACCAAGAGAAATGGGAAGTTAAAATACCTACCACTGGTTTATTGACCTCTGGGATTCCTTTAGAAACCTGCAGTGCAGAAGGAGGCCATTCAGAACATTGTACATAACTCTTATGAAAGAGTTCCCATGCTTTGTCCCATAATTACTGCATTTTGTCTGCAATTCTGTGAGCTCCACATCCTCAGCCGCTGTCCAACTCCCTTTGAATCCATTTCCAGAATTGACTTCCACCACCACGAATCGAGCATTCCAGACCTTGACAACTCTCTGGCCGGAATTTTACTGGCACGCCCGCCCTGATTGCAGTGGCAGGCGAGGCTCGGAGGATGGCATTCCCCATTGGCCTGGGGCAAGATCATACGTACCTTGGGCGGATATACCAGTAAAATTCCGCCCTCTGAATGAAAACATTTCTCCTCATTTAGGGGAGGCAATGACACAGTGGTATTATCACTGGACTTACAATCCAGAGACCCAGGGTAATACTCTGGAGAGTCAGATTCGAAACCTGCCATGATGGATGTGGAAATTTGAATTCAATAAAAATCTGGAATTAAAACTCTACTGATGCCATGAAACTATTGTCGATTGTCTTAAAAGCCCCTCTAGTTCATTAATGTCCTTTAGGGCAGGAAATCTGCCACCCTTATCCGGTCTGGCCTACATGTGACTCCAAAGCCACAGCAATGCAGTTGACTCTCAAAAGCCCTCTGAAATAGAGGGTAGTTAGGGATGGGCAATAAATGCTCACCCAGCCAGCGATGCCCACATCCCATCAAAATTAATTCTAAAAATCTTCCCTCATGATCTCTGGCCAATGATTTTAAATCTTTCACCTTGATCCGCTCATCAAAGGGAATAACGTTTCTCTGTTGACTCTCATCAAATCCTCCCAACAGTTTGAAAACCTTTATTCAGTCACTTCTTAATTCCTCCTATTCCAAGGAGGACGGTCCTAGCTTCATTCCTGGCAACCGACTCTTTCTCATTTTATTCACTCTGAGGGTGTGGGCATTGCTGGCAAGGTCAGCATTCTTTGCACATCTCTAATTGCACTTGTGCATTGAAAGTGAAGAAGTGGTGCTATGCCCTTATTTTGTGTGATTATTTGGCCATTTCATAGATTGGATAAAGGTCCGGGGTGGCTAAAAAGTCATAAAAATCATAGAATCCCTAGTAGGAGGCCATTCGCCCTATCAAGTCTGCAACAACAACAATCCCACCCAGGCCCTAGCCCTGTGACTCCTGCATTTATCCTATTT
This sequence comes from Carcharhinus amblyrhynchos, assembly GCF_965287045.1. Taxonomy (NCBI): domain Eukaryota; kingdom Metazoa; phylum Chordata; class Chondrichthyes; order Carcharhiniformes; family Carcharhinidae; genus Carcharhinus; species Carcharhinus amblyrhynchos. The sequence goes on along the minus strand of NC_137335.1, from coordinate 74,241,476 downwards.
CTCCCCCTGGCACTATGGGGCAATTTAGCATGGTCAATCCACCTGACCCGCACATCTTTGGACTGTGGAAGGAAACTGGTGCACCTGGAGGAAACCCAGGCAGACATGAGGAGAACATGCAAACTCCACACAGACAGTCACCCAAGGCCCTGGCGCTGTGAAGCAGCAGTGCTAACCATTGTGCTACCGTGCCACTCATAAGTCATCCAATCAAAGACAGCACCAGAGGACTATCAATTACTGATCGTGAAGGAGTGAACCCAGTCCAATTTTGGTGAGCTCTTCCCTCATTTTTGATGTCAAGAAAGAGAAAGCGATGAATGGAGTTACCTATCCCCCATTGATACGCCACCCCTCAAACAGCCCACCTCCTACAAACTACCCAACAGTTTAGGCTGTTGTGCATCTAAGCTGTATTAGTTGAACATATACGGAAAGGAAAGTCTGCTCTTTTTTGTCGGGGTTAGAAATTGGAACTGCTGCCTTATTGGCGCAATGCTGGGGATACCAAGCATAGTATCTGAGCTGCGTCAGTGTTGTGTTAGCAGTGCCACATTCCTGCAAGCAACTCCAAAAAAGACCCATTCCTTTTTTGGTTATTTTTTTGTGGAGAAGATAGAAAAGAAAAACACTTAACATGTGTAATTCCTTTACATGCAGGCTTCACAAATTCTGACATGACTTTGTTCCTGAACCATTCTATTAAACAGATGTACAGCTGAATACGTATATCTTATCAACCGCAACCATGTTTTAATCTCTAGATTTTCCCCGGAGCCACTGGTAGCCCCACTAACATGTTTGCACCAATTTCCCAACGTAGGGTAAGCACGTAAAAAAGCGAATACAAAAGCAAATACAGTGAAAGAAAATACAAGTTAGGAATAGGAATAGGCCATTCAGCCCTACAATGAGATTATGGCTGTTTTCTATCCTAACTCCACCTCTCTCCATTCTCATCACACCTGTATGTTGTGCCATGTGAAGTAACATCATGGCACCTTCACAACAGATTAGCACTAACTGTGATTGGAACTTTAACAAAATAGCACTTAAGCTTATTATTATGGGATGAAACTTGTTAAAACTGGTGAGGACTTGGGACTCACTGCATTTTTTTGGGAAGTGCCCTATACATTTTGTTAAGTGAGACACATACTCCCCACTTTGTTGCATGGATCCTGCTTGCAATTATCCAATTAATAAACAGTTCAGTTTGAATTTGTTATGTAGTTATCATAGAATCCCTACAGCCCAGAAGGAGACCATTCGGCCATTCAAGCCTGCACCAACAACAATCCCACCCAAGTCCTATCCCTGTAACCCCACACATTTACCTTGCTAGTTCCCCAACACTTAAGAGTCAATTTAGCATGGCCAATCAATCTAACAGCACATTTTTGGAGTGTGGGAGGAAACCTGAGCACCCAGAGGAAACCCACGCAGACACAGGGAGAACGTACAAACTCCAGACAGTCGGAATTGAACCTGAGTCCCTGGCACTGTGAGGAAGCAGTGCTAATCACTGTGTCACCATACCATCCATGGTCATGCAGCTATTAAAAGTACATTATTAAAATATATTCGACATGAAGGAATACAATGTTGTGATATGGCTTCAGTTCCACAATATGTCTCATATTTCTTGGTTTCACACACACAGGAGTTGACCAATACCCAATACAAGGGTTGTTGGGCTTAACCATGGAGTTAAATAGAAACCAGGAATTTCACCATAAGCTGGTATGGAATATCAGTTCTTGTGTGAAGCTGCAGGATATGGGCGGGATTTTCCTCTCTCTTTGCGGTGTGGTTTATGGCTGCAGGAGAAGGCATATTGTTCACCGACGGTGGGAACTTAGGGTCCTGTCGTTGTCAACAAGATTTCCCAATGAATGCATTAAATGGAGTTGCACCATTGGCAAGGCCATAAGACCCTGTCAGCAGAAACAGCAGCAAGATTTTGGTGTAAATGTTTGTACCCACAAAGCTTGAGTGGTACCTCAGAAGGAAATACAAAGCAAAGGGTCAGAGCTTCTCTAAGAGGCTTGAGAGAAACTGAAGACAGTTATCGTGTCTCATACAGTTTTGTGTAGGCAACATTGACAATGCCTTGAGTTTGTTCTCTGTGCTGGACTATTTGTTACAAAGGTAGCATTATCAGAAGGTGATGAGTTCTAGTGGCGAAAATGGTCTGGCCAATTTGATTTTACCGTTCCAAAATAATATTCATATGGTGCCTTGAATGTAAGAAAACACCTCAAGGTGCTTCACGGAAGCATCAATTAAAGATCACTTAAGGACCTCATCCTCTCACTGTTGGTATTAATTTATTCTTTCATGAGATATGGATGTTGCTGGTATTAAGATGCACTTTTACACACTTCATTAGTGACCACAAAAGGTATTTATTGATAAGATTTGTACATCAGCTTCTTGGCTCTATCTTGCTCCCAAAATGTCTCTACATAGGAGCCTTTCTAACCATGGGGTGATTCCAAAGGCCAGGTGGGATTTTCCAGCCACGCTCGTCAAGGCTGGAAAATCCCATGCGAGGTCAATGGACCTTTGCGTAGTCCGCATGCCACTTGCTATGATTCCCCTGGCGGGCAGGAAGGGAAAATTCCACCTTCTGAGTCCCCATTGGTCACAAAGGCCATATGATCCTTACTCTGCTGTGTTACCCTTAAAGGGACAATCACCACAGCTGGCAAAGCCAGCATTTGTTCCCATCCCTAATTGCCCTTGAGGGATGCTGATATCTCAGGGGTTTGTGAAGCTGAAGGAGATTACAGAGTTTGGGTGGGGAAAAGCCATGGAAGGATTTGAAAACAAGAATGTGAACTTTAAAATTGTTGCTTAACCAGGAGCTTTACCGCAGAGGGCTGTAGAGGCTAAGTCATTAAGTATGTTCAAGATAGAAAGGTTTTCACCAGTAAGAAATCAAAGGTTGTGAGGGTAAAGCAGGAAAGAGAAGTTGAGGACTATCATGTCAGATCAATCACGACCTTATTGAATCACATAGCAGACTTGATGGGCTGAATGGCCTACTTCTGTTCCTATATCTTATGGTCTGGTGGATCAGTGTTGACTATTGACTACAAAGGTCACAGCTGAATGAAACCAAGTGCAAGTAAGGACATGGGTAATCGTGATTTGATTGGCCTCATGTTTACAGCTGGGGTAGAGTAGTGCAGTGTGGGTTGGAACAGTTAAACCTATTCCTCAATACAGCATCTAATTGACTTGAATAGGTGTCCAATATTCTGACCTCAATCACCTTTACTGGGAAATGGCCCAAGCTGTGGATCTGCATCTCCACAAAGACATAAGGCTTGACTTCACGGCCACAAACTGTATGGGCTGTGAATTGAACCCATCTCCAGCACAGTCTCAGGCAGTTCATTCCAAACCCTAACCACGCGCTGCGTAAAAAACCTTTCCCTCGTTTCACTATTGTTTCTTTCATTCATTATTTTGATTCCTTCCCCCATCCCCCAACCTCACCTCTCCCCATTCTCAATCCATCCAGGACTGGGAACCTTTGTTACCGTCTACTGTCCCAACGCCTCGCGATTTTGAATTCTCTCAGTCATCTTTCCTCTGAGGAGAGCAGTTCCAACTTTGCCAACCTGTCTTCATAACGGGAGTCCTTCATCCCAGCAACCATTGTGGTGAATCGTTGTGCTGGAGTTAAGCCTCACCTCTTCACCCAGCACCATCTCGAGAGTCTTCATGTTGTAGCTGTACGTGAGGATGTGCTTACCTGACCTGGTAATTCGACGTGTTTCAACATGACTTCTGAGGACTGGTGAAATATGTTTCGCATTCCAGTGTGCGTGAATCATTTCACTGTTCCTTAACAGCATGAAATAAAATTCTCCTGATGAAGATCTAAACGTGGAAGGCTATTTTTTTTTTGCATGCCGCCAGATAACATTAATTCTGTGAAGCACGGTGCCTGCACTGTTTAATGATGGGGCTGCAGTTATAAATTTCAGCTAGGTAGATTTAATTACTTTTCAGGTTGTGCTTCTCTGAGTTTGATGAGGAGAAAAGCGAATGTGTGGCCTTTGTCAGGTTCGATCATGCAGCAGTCCTTAGAGACAAGGCCAGTCCCAGGTGCAAGTTCTGTCCTCATTTCAAATTACTTCCTCCTTTTGCTACAGGCCATGTAAGAATCATAGAATTATAGAATCCTAAAACCCCTACAATGCATAAGGAAATCATTAGGTCCATCGAGTCTGCACCAACCACAATCTCACCCAGGCCCAATCCCCACACCCCCATGTGTTTATCCTGCATATCCTCCTGACACTAAGGTGCGATTTAACATGGCCAACCCACATCTTTGGAGTATGGGAGGAAACAGGAGCACCCAGAGGAAACCCACACAGACACAGGGAGAATGTGCAAACTCCACATAGACAATGGCCTGAGGCTGGAATTTAACAAGGTCCCTGGTGCTTTGAGGTAGCAGTGCTAACCACGGTGCCACTGCATCACATCGGGGAGACAGGCTGGGGGGGTGGGGGGGAGGGTTAACACCCTCAGAATAATCACTGGATCTTTTAAACTACCAGTCCTCAATAAAAGATTGCAGTGAGAAGGAAGAGTCAGGAGGTTGGAATAGGGGGTATGGGTTATGGGGGGGAAGATGACGTTGCTGCTTGAATTGATTGACAGTTTCCCCAGTGGCCCATCAGTAAGACATAAGCTACATACAATTAACGACCTGTAGAGATTGTTGAACAGCCAGATACAAATCCAGACCCAGAAATCATTGTGCATCCAATTCTAATTTTTGGAATGGTGAAAAGCCACACAGGCCTGGTGTTACCTCAATCCTTGAACTCTGTTCAAATACTACATTCATCCAACAACAGAGAACTTCTGGAAAGTACATCTTTACTTACCCATTCACCAAAAGCAGTCATCAAGGATGCCAGCATTCAAGTCAAAGAAATCTGTAACTTGACCTGAACTGTATACAGTTTTGGTCTCCTTACTTGAGAAAGGATATACTGGCACTGGAGGGCATACAGAGGAGATTCACTAGGTTGATTCCGAAATTGAGAGGGTTGGCTTGTGAAGAGAAGCTGAGTAGACTGGGGCTATACTCATTGAATTCAGAAGAATGAGGGGCGATCTTATAGAAACACAGAAGATTATGAATGGAATAGATAAGATCAAAGCAGGGAAGTTGTTTCCACTGGCAAGCGAAGCTTGAACTAGGGGGCACGGCCTCAAAATAAGAGGATGCAGATTTAGGACTGAGTTGAGGAGGAACTTCTTCACCCAAAAAGTTGTGAATCTGTGGAATTCCCTTCCCAGTGAAGTAGTTGAGGCTACTTCATTGAATGTTTTTAAGGCAAAGATAGATAGATTTTTGAACAGTAAAGGAATTAAGGTGAGTGGGCAGGTAAGTGAAGCTGAGTCCATGAGACAATCAGCCATGATTTTATTGAATGGCGGAGCAAGCTCAAGGAGCCAGATGGCCTACTCCAGCTCCTAGTTCTTATGTTCTTATGAAACCCAGTCATGCAATTTCCATCTTTCCTACGTGGAAAGAAAGTGAATTCTTTGATAATCCTGCTCTGCTGGATTTTGAAGGAAACCAAAGTGTTGATCAGGTGAATTCTTCACAGCTTCTCCTCCAACCCAAAGAATGACTTTCCGGGCTAGCTGTCCTGGACAATCTGAGAGCTCAAGAATGAGAGGCTGCATGGAGTAGTCACTCCAGAAGTAAGGAGGAGCAGAAGAAAGCAAACAAAAGAAAGAGTACAAACTCAGTAGGCAAAGACAGGGAACACAAGAAACAGAAAGAGAAATAAGCCTGCAAAATCAAATAGAGAGAGAAAAAAATGTTATCATGAAAAAAACAGTAGAGAGAGGAAGTCCAGATCCAGTAGTCAGACTAAGGGTAGGAGGGTAAGTAGCCTAGAGAAATGACAATCAATAGAGCATATACTTCAGAAGGTACTCAATGAAGAAACCGGAGGAATCTTATTTCTATTTCAAAGATAACAATTGATCATCCATTTGGAAGAACCAGACATTGTGTCAGAGGTTAATAAAGAACCAGACACTACAATCTCAATGAAGTCAAGCAAAAGGAGTTCAGAGAGAGAGAGAGAGAAACAACAGATCTTCCAACTCTGCTTAGTATACAATCGGGGAGAGTTGTGAAGCGTCATAACAAATTGAGTTTGTGTTATCAGAGATGTAAATCAGAATGTAAACAATACAGTTGAGGGAGACATAGTATTAATATTTGTAAGGGTTAATATGTGGGACCATGTAAAAGTAGGGAAGTCTAAAACTAGAGGGCATAGGTTTAAGGTGAGAGAGGAGAGATACAAAAGGGTCCAGAGGGGCAATAGTTTCACACCGAGGGTGTTGAGTGTCTGGAACAAGCTGCCAGATGTTGTAGTAGAGGCGGATACAATTTTGTCTTCTAAAAAGCATTTCGACAGTTACATGGGTAAGATGGTATAGAGGAATATGGGCCAAACGCAGGCAATTGGGACTAGCTTCAGGTTAAAAAAAGGGGTGGCATGGACAAATTGGGCCTAAGGGCCTTTTTCCATGCTGTAAACCTCTATGACTCTAAATATCACCTCCCACGATAATGATGCAAGAAAACACACAGCCAGGAGAATGGCAAAGAATGCTCATGGCTTCAGCAGTGTGTCATGGATAGCTGTATATAGTTCAGTTGTATAAATAAACCAGTTAAACTTATTAACATCCCAGTAATCATTCCAAAACTAGATTAACCAATTGGGAATATCAATGGTGTCTCTTTATAGCTTGTTTTCCCTGGAACAGGTTACTCACCTGAAACCAGAGGCTAAAACCTGAGGAGCACCACTCTGCATCAAACATGGCTAACTAAGAGCCTGGCATCCGACCTGCCACTGGAGTGGTGGAAGGAATTTGCCTTCTGTGACCATCTAGTCCTGGAGAAGTACTTCAAGGCAATGAGCCAAATGCTGCTAAATAGGATTAGGTTGAAGGCCTGGCATTTCTCCCATGTCGGTGTGGATTTGATGGGCTGAAGGGCCTCTTCTACATTGAATGATTCCATGATACTTCACCTCAGCTTCAGGCTCATAGGTTCATAAATTCATAAGATATCGGAGCATAATAAGGCCATTCACCATTCGATCATGGCTGATATGTTCCTCATCCCCATTTTCCTGCCTTTCCCTGTAACCCTTCAACCCACTATCAAGTAAAAATCTATCTAACTCCTCCTTAAATTTACTCACTGTCCCAGCATCCACCGCACTTCAGGGTAGCGAATTCCACAGATCCCCAACCCTTTGGAAGAAGTAGTTTCTCCTCAAACCTTTTTTAAATTTGCTACCCCTTATCGTAAGACCATGATCTCTCGTCCTAGAATGCTGCACCAGTGGAAGCATCTGCTCCATGTCTACTTTATCCATACCTTTTATCATCTTGTATACCACCATTTGATCTCCCCTCATTCTTCTAAATTCCAGAGGGTATGGGCCTAAATTGATCAATCTCTTTTCATACAACAAACCCCTCATCTCCGGAATCAATCTAGTGAACCTGCTCTGAACTGCCTCCAATGCCACTAAACCTTTCCTCAAATAAGGGGACCAAAACAAAATTCAAGACCAATACTCCAGGTATGGCTTCATCATTGCGTTGTATGCAAAAATACTTCCTTACCTTTTTATTCTGTTCTTTTAGCTATAAATGCCAACATTCTGTTTGTTTTCTTTATTATCTGTTGTATCTGCATGTTAGTTTTCTGTGACTCATGAACGAGGACATCCAGATTCCTCTGCACCGGAGCACCCCAAAGTCTCTACCCACTTAGATAATAAGTCACTTCCTATTTTCCCAACCAAAATGCATGACCTCACATTTATCCACGTTAAACTCCATCTGCCACATTTTGATCCACTCTCTTAAGTTATCTTAGTGGTGGGTGAGTGGAATCAGCTGCCATCGGTGGTGGTGGAGACAAATTTGTTAGGGTCTTTTAAGAGACTTCTGGATGAGTACATGGGACTTAATAGGGCTGAGGGTTATAGGTAAACCTAGTAGGTAGAGATAAGGTCGGCGCAACTTGGGGGCCAAAGGGCCTGTTTGTGCTGTAGTTTTTCTATGATTCTATGATTCTATCTATATCCATTTGAAAGGATTTTATTTAGCTTAGAGGTAAGAACACTATAAACGTTAAGGTACCACATTGAACAATGGCCTACTCCTGTCTATCTCAACAGTACAATTACCATGCCATTAATATCATTTTTCAGTGTATGGAAAATAACAATGCGGTAAAGATCATTCAATTAATTTAGTTCACTCTCTCTCACTGAGGCGTAATCTGCCCAAGTTGTAGATATTCTCTCATTTCTTAAACCTTTATCGGTTACCAAGGACGACAGTGGGAACGCCCCATCGAAGTGTGGCCAATTTAACTGGGTAAGTTCAGATTCATATTTCTTTCCAACCAGAAAATTGCAAAACGTTCTGCTCAGTAAGAAATTCAAAGCACTCTTGAGTGAGAAGCACAGAGTTGACACATTTCCCCTACTTCTGTTGACTTTGGCAAATTGCTTTTCAGTAGTTCAGCTCTGGGTTGTGGATGGACCAGTTTGCTTTGAAATGAGCTGAGATGGGCCTTTTCTGTTAACCTTGCTAGGCTGGTTCCTACCCACCTTCATGCTGCTGAAAAATAGCATTTCATAGGAATACATAGAAATGGCAAGTGCTGAATAATAATCAACATTGCCTCAACTAGACCATTTTCATAGGATTCACAAGTTGAAGTGGCCAATTTTAATTCAGGGTCTGTTCAAATAGACCCATCCCTATAGAAGCAGAATTAGGCCATTCAGCCTATTGAGTCAGCTCCACCATTCAACCATGGCTGATATGATTCTCATACCCATTCTCTTGCCTCCTCCCTGTAAGCCTTGATCCCCTTTTTGATCAAGAGTGTTTTAAAGACAATGATCTGGCCTCCACAGCTCTCCATGGCAATGAATTCCACAGATTCACCATCTTCTGACAGAAAAAATTCCTCCTCATCTTAGTTTTAAAGGAGCGTCTCTTCACTCTGCCCTTAAGGTCTAATGTCTCCCACTAGTGGAAACATCATCTCCATGTCTATTCTATTTAGGACTCTGAATATTCTAAAAGTTTCAATTAGATCCCCCCTCATCCTTCTAAAATCCATTAAGTATAGTCCCAGACTCCTCAACTGCTCCTCATATGACAAACCCTTCACTCCTAGAATCATTTTTGTGAACTTCCTCTGGACCCTCTCCAAGACCAGCACATCCTTTCTTAGGTATGGGGCCCAAAACTGCTCACAATATTCCAGATGGGGTCCCTTGGTAGAAGTGTCAACAGGTGAACCCTTAGCAAGTGGGCTGCCTCACTTTACTGTGTTACACCAATTCTTTCTGGCCTTTGAGAAAGTAGCTTAGTCCTGATGTTTTTGATTTGATTTGATTTTATTATTGCCACATGTGTTGGGAGACAGTGAAAAGTATTATTTCTTGCATGCTGTACAGACAAAATATACCATTCATAGAGTACATAGGGGAGAAGGAAAGGAGAGGGTGCAGAATGTAGTGTTACTGTCATAGCTAGGGTGTAGAGAAAGATCAACCTAATATGAGGTTGGTCCATTCAAGAGTCTAAAGGCAGCAGGGAAAAAGTTGTTTATGCGTTGTTTGGGACGTGAGCTCAGATTTCTATATCTTTTGCCTTATAGAAGATGGTGGAAGAGAGAATGTCTGGGGTGTGTGGGATCCTTGATTATGCTGGCTGCGAGAAGTGTAGATGGTCAATGGATGGGAAGAACAAGAGTAAAAATGGGGACAGCTCAGAAGAAGCTGCTTCGATGCAGCGCCATCTTTTTTTTAACCCAGGGTCCCTGATTTTAACCCAGGGTGGGCTGCAAACATCCTGCATAAATTCTTCAGTGTGAGCCCACAGTTGTTCTGAACTCCACCCCTCCACTCCATTCTAACCTACGACCTAGTCTTGATTAAATAGGGCCTGCATTGTCCCTTGCTTTGAAATATTGGGATCAGGCTGAGACCAGTGGCATCGTGCAGGCCTCTTACAATCCTAAAGCTAAACTAAAGTAAAAATTGCCCAGCAAAGTCGATGATGTCATTACATTTCAATTGGCTCCCCTCTGCCCCACCACCTTTGGCCACCATAATGTGGGAGCAGCAACAGATAAAATGATGAGAGGACTGCAACTCCCGCTAGCTGCCATTTTGCAATCCCACTCCGCACTGGGTTACAATCAAGTAGCAATAAAGTTTACGGATGGGGAGGTAGACATCACCTGCCCCTTACCATTCTGCTGGCAGGGTTTGATGGGAGTACAATGGAATGCATTTCATGGACAGCACGGTGGTACAGTGGTTAGCATTGCTGCCTCACAATGCCAAGCACCCGGGTTCAATTCCAGCCTTGGGTGACTGTGTGGAGCTTGTAAATTTGCCTCGTGCCTGCATGGGTTTCCTCCGTATGCAAAGAACAAAGAAAATTACAGCACAGGAGCAGACCCTTCAGCCCTCCAAGCCTACACCAACCATGCTGCCTGTGTGAATTCAAACTCCCTATTCTTCCAGGTACCACATCCATCTATTCCCATCCTACTTGTCCAGATGCCCCTTAAAAACCACACTCCAAAAATGTGCAGGTTAGGTGGGTTGGCAGTGATAAGTTGCCCCTTAGTGTCCAAAGATATGTAGGTTAGGGGGGATTAGCCATAGTAAGTGTGTGGATTACAGGAATAGGGACAGCGGAGAGCCTGCATACTCTGTCAGAGTATGCAGTACAGATTAATCAGTACAGGTTTGATGGGCTGAATGGCCTCTTCTGCTCTGTAGGAATTTGACGATTCTATAATTCTCCTGGGTGACCTCAGCAAGCTCATGAGTCCTGGGCCAGGCAAGAGCAACTGCCTGCTGGACTTTGACAGACTTGGGCAGTTGATGACAATTACATCTGTATTCTCTGACAGGTTCTTGAGCTGCTGGTCTGTTGGGTGACATTTTAAACCTCATAAATATCTCGTTATGAGCAACAATGAGAAGAAAAATTGAAACTGAAACTGGAAAAGTCCTAAATACATGTCGACCCTTTTTCTTAAATTGACAAACTTACATGAAGGACTGACCCCACAATGTAGGGCCTGGTCAACCGTGAAAGGCCTGAGCAGAATAAATTCTAACCATCTCCCTGGAGTTCCAGTTCAGTAAAACAAGGCAGCAGAAAGCGTCAAAGGAGTGACTCGAGTTTGGAAGGAATAGTTCAATTAGCAAGTGTTTTTTTTTGCTGCCTCACTGAGCAGATAAATCATTTGAGGGGGGAACCCGCCTCCTGTCATATCTATATTTCTCATTGTCCATGGGGTTAGGGTTTGGTGTTCTGTACTCAGCCAGACTCAGCTAGCTTTGACTGTTGGCAAACATAGAAACGAGAACATAGAGACGAGAAGCAGTAGGCCATTTGGTACTTTGAGCCTGCTCCGCTATTCATTTTGATCATGGCTGATCATCAAATTCTGATTTCCCCCTTCCATATCCCTTGATCCCTTTGGCTCCAAGAGCTCTATCTAATTTCTTCTTGAAATCACGCAACGTTTTGGCCTCAATTATTTTCTGTGATAGTGAATTTCACACATTCACCACCCTCTGGGTAAAGAAATTTCTCCTACCTCAGTTCTCAAAGTTTTACCCCTTATCCTCAAACTATGACCCCTAGTTCTGGATTCTCCCACCATTGGGAACATTCTTTCTGAATCTACCCTGTCTAACCCTGTTAGAATTTTATACGTTTCTATGAGATCTCCTCTCACTCTTCCAAACTCCAGCGAATGTAATCTTAATTGACTTAGTCTCTCTCATGTGTCAGAGCTGCCATCCTAGGAATCAGCCTGGTAAACCTTCACTGTACTCCCTCTATAACAAGGACATCCTTCTTCAGGTAAGGACACCATAACTGCACACAATACTCCAGGTGTGGCCTCACCAACACTCTATACAAGTTGCCAATTGCAACTATTTTAGCATGCCTGACATACAGACAAGTTGCCAATTGCAACTATTATAGCATGCCTGACATACAGACAAGTTGCCAATCAACTCCTTCTCTGTTCCTGAATGCCAACTAGATGTACCTGGGTGGGATGATCACAGGCCTGGCCAGGTACATGGATGTGGGTATCACCCATTACAAGCCGTGTCTAAAGAGGAATGAGCGAGCAGTGTCCTAAAACAGCTCCACCTGAGAGGAGGTAAAGAAATTAATTCTCCAACAAATAAGGGATTCTTCCAAATGGACTTCTAATTTAAGTTGGAAAGAGGAACGATTTAACATTAAAAGTACTTGCATACTGACCTTATCCCCTTAAGACTGCAACATCTAATGATAATTGTGAATTTGGTGTGAAAATAACTGTTTTTATATTACGTCTTTCACAACGTTTTGTTTCAATTGAGTAATTTTGAAGTGCAGGCAACTGTGCTTTAGGAAATACATTAGCCAATTTGCACACAGCAAGCTCTCACAAACAGCAATGTGACAACGTACAGGCAGTCGGTGGTGAGAATGGTTGACACATTAATATTGGCCAGGTGATGGGGGGGTTGGGGGAGAGAAGAGAATGTTTCTGCTTTCTTCTATACAATGCCATATGATTTACGTCCATTGCAGATCTGAAAGACAACAGGCTGAATTTTCTGACCTCGCTCACGGCTAGGATTCTCCTGCCCCGCTGCAGTGAACGGAGATTTGACTGAGCGCCAGGTTCTCCATTCTCACTGGCAGCGGTGCAGGGCATGCAAGACTGGAGAATTCCGGCCAACTTCTTTGACATTGTGGCATTCGATCACTGCAGGGTTAAAGCGTCAGCCTGGGTTGTGTGCTCAGGTCTGCAAAGCAAGACTTGAACCCATAACCTTCTACCTCAGAGGCAAAAGTGCTGCCCAGTGACACAGTAAACTCCGATCCCACTGGGAAACGTGATGGTCGAATTAGCATTGCCAACTGCGATGCAGAGATCCACAGTCCTTCCAGGAGCCTTTGGCAGTTCAACTGGGACCCTGAAACATTGCACAGAGCATTCATTGAACAGAGAGGCTGCTGACGATAATCATCAGGCTGAGCTCATTTCGATGATGCTGATAAAAGGCGCTGACCTTGCAGTCGGAGGTAACATCACTCACGCACTGCTGCTTAGAACGATTATTCCACAATTCCTAAGGGAATTTGGAAATTTGTGCAGATATCACTCAGGTGAAGAGTTTAACCTGCAAAGCTGCCATGACGACACTGATTGACATGGTTAAAAATAATGCTGAAAAAATGTATACATGAATGCAGGCGAGCGATAGTAATCTTTGTTGATAAGGGATAGATGATTCCAATTTGATGAATCCATTTAGCCATGTCTGTATCGCTGGTTGGCAATATTAGATTTGATGCATGAAATAACTTGGTTCTTTGGGCTCAGTGAGCAGAGAAGCAAAGATCAGTGATGTCTATCAAACTAATTCGCAACTATTTTAGCATGCCTGATGTATAGACAGGCCGGGTACAGTAAACCACAGATTGACTGTGACAGATACCCACATATTAGTAATCTCTAAATAATTGCCGTCCTTTTGATTACCTTTTGTTATTTTCTTCAGCCATTGTCAAGGAGATTTGAGATAATAAAGTGGAATTGTTGAAATAAAGAGGTGCTATTCCCCCCTGATGGATGGCTATTGTTACTGGAATTGATGTTGAAATAGTCTCAAACTTGCACCATCCTTTTTATCTGAGCCAGGAATACAATCCGAGTTTAGTAAATGGACACATTAAAGACATGGAACTCGAGCATCCAATTTCCACCCTCGCCTACATTTCTTTTTTCCCAGAATTGCTCCAACTGGGTCAAAAACCATTTCTTGAGGGGAGCTTCTATTAAAAAAATATAAGTCTTGCTGAAAGAAAAAAGACATTTTGTCGAAGATTTTCATCTTCAGCTCAGGGCAAGAGTACCAATGTCATTGGAAACAACAATTTCATACTTCACGAGAAGAGATTGGTTGGCAAGTGGACTTTGATTGGTAGTTTGGACTCTGTCACTTGCCAACCATCAGCACTCTTTTCTTATACAGTATAATGTTGTTGAATGTGAGTATTCTTTTGATTGTCCTGATGAGTGCAAGATGAAAAATTTCAACAGAATGTCTTTTTTCAGTAATATTTAAGTTCTGCACTACCAAACTACTATTGTAAGAATATAAGAGGGAATTAAAGGCTGTCATAGTCAATCCAATTTGTTTCTTCCATGGGGTCCAGTTTCAATATCCACTTTCTTATCTTTTCCCACCCAAAACCATAATCTTCAGTTTCTGTTGAATCTGAAGTTCATCCAGTGTTGAAGTAGAAACAGTTTTTTCCTGGACTTGCTCGGAGTATGTTTCTTGCAAGCACAACCTTAAATGTCGAGGTGTTGGTCTGAATTCTTTTCCACAGTTCATTCTGTCTCTGTACATGAAAAGCTTTGAAGTGTATAAAGCCCTGTTTCCAATGTTCTATCCTTCACCGCCTGGCTATCTGAGTCCTAACAATGATTGGAGGAAGAGTTGAAAGGGAGAGCAGAGTGGATAGCTAGGAGCCTGAGTGCATGAGGAGGAGGAATGGAAGAGACGGAGAAAGTAGTGCCTCCAACATCTCCCCAACCTATCTTGGAAAATTGATTTCCTTGTGGTGCTGCTCAGGTCTATAATTCTTGGCAAGTTGAAGATGGGCAAAGCCAGAATTACATTCAAGCTATATAGGTGTAACCCAGAAAATTACATTCAAGCTATATAGGTGTAACCCAGAAAATGGTGCCAACTATTGGCCACATCACCTTTGCAGTAATAATGCTAGGGTCTTTCTCCCTTTATTTCCTGCATGTGACTGGATCTTAGCAGCTTAATAGAAATAGAAAAAGACAGTAAAATACTTACTGTAAAAAATTACAAGGTTATGGGTCTTGAAGATCTATTAGTGTCCATGCCATCTCAGTTGAACATCTCAGTGGAGAAATGGTGGAACTTCTCAAAAATGGCTACAAATAGCTGGGGATCGGGAGAACATTGATGCATTTTCAAAGCCTTCCAGTGTCATTGACCATGAAGTGCCTGTCTCTGGTATCCTTGGATCTGCAAACAAGACATTGAACTTTTGATTTCTTGTCACAGATCTTAAAATGAAGATAAACCTATAAGCATTGCCCATGCAGTTCATGTTGTGACAGATGCATCCTTTAATTGCTTAGGATGCAACTTACTGTCAGTTAAAGTTTATTTATTGGTGTCACAAGTAGCTTACATTAACACTACAATGAAGTTACTGTGAAAATCCCCGAATCACCATACTCCGGCTCCTGTTCGGGTACACTGAGGGAGAATTTAGCACGGCCAATGCACCCAACCAGCACGCCTTTCAGGGGAACCATAGCCCTGCAAGGAAACCAGAGCCCTCAGGGGAAACCCATGCAGACATGGGGAGAATGTACAAACAGACAGACAGTGATCCAAGCCAGGAATCGAACCTGGGTCCCTGGCGATGTGAGGCAGCAGTGCTAACCACTGTACCAGGGTCTGAGGAACTAACAGTGAGAGTTTCTGGTCTTTCCCACTGTGTGAATTGACATGGGTGATAACTGACCTTGCTCGCCACATCCAAACAATATGGGCTGAATTTTTGGGCCTAATGTGGTAGGCATGGAGGAGCATAGATTTGTGACACTGGTCAGTGTCCTGGTTCCCCGGCTCCATGCCACCTCAGGCTGTTTTCCCAGAGATGGGATTGAGGGCTGGAGGTGGGAGGATCTGGTAAGAGATCTGTTCAGGCCTATGTTCCAGTCTGCGGCATGCCAGAAGATCCACCATTGACTTATTGGCAGCACACAGAACCTGCTGTTTTTGAAGAACACATTTAAATAAATATCCATTGCACCGCCCTCCAACCCTCACCCCATCCCCTACTTCTCCCCCTTCCCCACCGTTCCTCAAGATCGTCCCATCTCAGTTTTTGTATGGGCTGCCAGTGGATTGGTGGAGGACGGAAAACAAATCACAGTGCACTGTTCGCCCAGAGGAATAGCAAAGGGATTGCACAAATAAATGAAAAACAAATCCCAGCTTGGCCCTGTGGCCATTAAACTGCAGCAACTTGGTCTGTCCTTCTATGCTGGTTCTATTTTAAAGCTTATGTGCAAAAAATTTGATTCCAGTCACACCTCAGCGTCTAGTATACAGCCAAACACCTCCCCTCTGCATTGCAAGGGCAGCAACTTTATGCTGCACTTGTTCAAGAGGGCAAGCAAATTCCTTCTTATCTCATTGGAAGGCAGTGCGATGTTCGAGATTTCTCGGTGCACCCGGGCCTGTTGCTCCAGCCTCCCTAATAGCGGCAATTATTTTGCTCCCCTCATACCTAAAACAACAGAAATATCGACAATGTCCAAAAACTAAGGAATCTGACAGCTTCACTGCAGCTGAGTTGCCTGCTTAAAAGTGATGCATTAGATGGGCAAAATGATTGAAAAGGTTTTCAGCTTAAACATTAAATGAATAACAGCCCGGGAGTATGGATTGCAGCTCTAAGGCTGTTATGACAGGAGAACCAGCTGCAGAAATCACTCTGAATGACCAACGATGCCATAAGGCATCTGCATCTTCACCAATTTCTTTATCTTGCCGGCTAAATGCTGACCACTGTAATTATTAACTCCACTCACTGAGGCTCAAATCCGTCTCTGCCTTCAGTATGCAGACCTGCCAACCATCCATCATCAAGAATGCCAACTATTCATTGCAGTTTAAAAGTCAGGCGTATTTTTCTTTTCCTGTGTTCACAGGATAAGCACACAGTTTAAATTTTATTTGTGAAGAAAATTTCAACGTCTCGATGATGCCCGCCACTGTTAACACACAAAATCGAGCAGCGACATTTAAAAGGGAACCTGCTTTACAATTCAACTCATGCGGCATGGTGGCACAGTGGTTAGCACTGCTGCCTCACAATGTCAGGGACCCGAGTCCAATTCCCAGCTTTGGTCACTGTCTGTGTGGAGTCTGCACATTCTCCCTATGTCTGCGTGCGTTTCCTCCGGGTGCTCTGGTTTTCTCCCACAGTCCAAAAGGTGTGTGGGTTCAGTGGATTGGCCGCGCCAAATTGCCTCTTGGTGTCAGGGGTGCACCTGATAAAGGAGCAGCGCTCCGGAAGCTCGTGATACCAAATAAACATGTTAGACTTTAATCTGGTGTTGTGAGACTTCTTATTGTGTTCCATATTGACACATGAAGCTCAAGTGAATTTGAAACCCCCAATATGTAAGAAAGGGGACATGCACGCTGCCATGCACACTGGTACTAATCCAATGGGCATCTAAGCTATCCCAAAGTTTGCCAAAATTACTGAAATAGCTCAGATTGAATCAGCTTGAGTTCTTTGGAGGTGGCATATGCACCAACAGCACTGGTTCAATTTCCGTACCGGCTGAGACTATTCATGAACTCAACCTTGGCCCTCGCCTGAGTACGGTGAACCTGAGGTTAAATCACCACCATTTAGTTCTCCCCCTCAAAGATGGGAGCAGCCTATGGTCATCTGAGACTACTGCATCAACTGGTCGCACTCTTTCCCCTTTGGTTTGCAGCTCAAGTCGTGCACCAGGATTGCTGCACATAGTCTGGCCTGGCGCGCCACTCTGAGGGAGATCCGCACTGCCTGAATGGTCATCCTTCAAATGATACATTTAAGATCTCATGGCGCAATCTGAAAAAAAAAGAATGGTGGGGTCTTCCTGATGTTCTGCCCGACATTCCTCCCTCAAGCAGTACCACAAAAAGAATTTGGATCCATCAGTGGCTTATTCAGCTTAATGCTGCTAATGTGAATTTGCCATGTGAAAAATAGTTGCAGTGTTCTGTTATCTAATAACAGCCATAACACTTCAATGTAATGAATTGCATGGGAAGTACTTTGAGGTGTTTCTCAGACGTGATAAACACATTCTTTTTCTCTTGTCTCCCAACCTACAATATTATTAGATTCACTGTGTTCCTGTAGATAAAGCAGCCAGATGGAATTTACAGATAGAATACAACAAAACAGGACTCACGGATCAGGAAAGTGTATTAGAAAGGGGAAAGTCTTTGAAATACTGAAGGCGATTTAAATTTGCGTAACGGATGCTTAATTCCTTGACAATTGTGCATCAGAATAATGAAATAGTTCCCTTACTACAGATTAATCTCTAGGATGTTGTCAGCTACATAGCAAAGTGGAACCAAAAACTTTGTCTTGGAGACTTACCTCAGCTGACTAACAAAGCGCTACAATAAATTCTAGCAGATCGAGACAATTCTTGGGTGTCACTTGCAGACATTCATATCTTTAATGATATATGAATTCCACAGTAATTCAAGGGACTGTGTGTAATTACAGACAGTGATAATGAGTAATGCTAGACTCTAATCCAGTCATGCAAGTTATTACACAGCAAATGTTTATCTTCTAAATGCTACAACATTTGTAGAACACTAGGCAGCAAAGCATTCTGTAAAGACAATCATTGAACAAAAATACATGCTGGACTCCAGAGTCGCGAGCATTAATGTAGCTATTTATTTGTCAGTTTAATCTTTGTTTTAATGTTAATGGAGTTGTGTATATTTAATTTGACAGTGTGAGTTGATGCAAGGATGTAAGTACTGTAACATGAAAACTTCAATCGTAATATCACAGAATGGTTGCAGCATAGAAAAAGGCCATTAGGCCCCTTCTATCTGTGTTGGCTCTTTGAAGGAGGAATTTACTTCATGTTATTCTCCCGCTTTCTCTCCGCAACCCTGAATATTCTTTCTTTCAAGATAATAATCCAATTCTCTCTTGCATGTTTCAATTGGCCATGGCTCCAGCATGACCCACTCCCCCAGGCAATGCATTTAAGATCTTAACCACTCACTTGCTTGGCAAGGTGCCAACCTGTGACAGGTTGCAGTGCCAAGGAGCATTGCTGGGGCACTGCCTGGCCGTGTCGTTCCAACCCCCCCCCCCCCCTCCCCTCTGGGGTCTATACTCACCTTTATGCCCCTGCAGGGAATTCCACGACAGGTTCATGCCAGGTCAACCTGTTGTAAACCGTGCCAAGGTGATGTCACGCCAGCACAATGTGAATATACAGCACGAGTTCAATATACGGTGAGGGAGCAGGTTAATGAAACGTAAAATCTCAGCCAGAGGTTGGTGAATCTGTGGAACTCTTTGCCACAGAAGGCTGTGGAGGCCAGGTCATTGAGTGTCTTTAAAACAGAGATAGATAGCTTCTTGATCAATAAGGAGATCAAAGCTAACGGGGGCAGGAAGTAGAACGGGATGAGAATCATATCAGCCATGATTGAATGATGGAGCAGATTTGATGGGCCAAATGGGGTAATTGTGCTCCTATAGCTTATGGTCTAAATCCATGGGAATGTATTTAAATTAGTTTGTGCCTATTGTGGATGTGAACACGATTACATCGCCAGTGAAGGGTGGTGAGAATCAGAGCTCCCCGGGTTTCGCTGCACTTTGAATCCCTGCCAGTATTCTCGTGGATGATGAGAGTGGGCTCAAGGTCCTGCTCAAGGTCCCGCTCAAGATGCCGCACAATGTATTTCTGCATTATCAATTATTCAGTATAAGGACATTTATTATAAAACCAATAATGATTTGCAAACGCCATGAGTAAAGTCACATCTGGAGTATCACAGGCACCTTTGAACACCTCATTTTGAGAAGGATATTGGAGTCATGGCTGCAGAAAGGTGAAAGCTCATGAAGGAAAATGTCCGGATTTATTAAGATCATATGAAGAGACCAGAGAATCCAGGATTGTCTTCCTTAGGACAGAGAAATTTAAGGGAAGATCTGAAAGAGGTGTTGAAAATCGTAAGGGATTTTACATATTCATATGAACATATAAACTAGGAAAAAACTAGGAACATACAAATTGGGAGTAGGCCACTCAGTCCCTCGAACCTGCTCTGCCATTCAATACGATTTGATCTGATTTATTATTGTCACATGTATTGGTGTACAGTGAAAAGTGTTGTTTCTGGTGCAGTATACAGACAAAGCAAACGTTCATAGAGTATATAAGGGAGAAGAAAAAGAGAGTGTGTAGAAAGTACTGTTATAGTCATGGTTAAGGTGTAGAAAAAGATCAACTTAATGCGAGGTAGGTCCATTCAAAAGTCTGATGTCAGCAGGAAAGAAGCTGTTCTTGAGTTGCTTGGTGCATGACCTCAGACTTTTGTATCTTTTTCCAGATGGAAGAAGGTGGAAGGGAGAATGTCCAGGGTACGTGGAGTCCTTAATTATGCTGGCTGCTTTGCCGAGGCAGTGGGAAATGTGGACAGAGTCAATGAATGGAGGCTGGTTTTTGTGATAGACTGGGCCACATTCACAACCTTTTGTAGTTTCTTACAGTTTTGGTCAGAGCAGGAGCCATAACAAGCTGTGATACAACTGGAAAGGATGCTTTCAGATAATGGTCAAGATCATGGCTGATCTGATTTTAACATCAACCCTACATCCCTGCCTACCCCGATAACCTTTTAGCCCCTTGTTAATCAAGAATCTATCCACCTCTGCGTTAGAAATATTTGGCACGGTGGCACAGTGGTTAGCACTGCTGCCTCACAGCGAGAGGGACCCGGGTTTGATTCCCGGCTTGGGCCACTACCTGTATGGAGCTTGCACATTCTACACGTGGGTTTACTCCGGGTGATCCTGTTTCCTCCCACAGTCCAAAGACGTGCGGGTTAGGTGGGTTGGCCATGCTAAATTAACCCTGGTGTCAGGAGGATTGGCGGGGTAAATATGTGGGGTTATGGGGAGAGGGCCTGGGTGGGATTGTGGACAGTGTAGGCTCGATGGGCTAAATGGCCTCCTTCTGCACTGAAGCGATTCTATAGATAGGATGCAGGACTGGGCGGAGAAGTGGCAGATGGACTTCAACGCGGATAAATGTGTAGTCGTCCATTTTGGCAGAACCAACGGGATGAACGAGTACACTATCAAGGGCAGAAGTCTGAGTAGTGTTGAAGAGCAGAAGGATCTAGGGGTCCGGGTCCACAGGACTCTTAAATCGGCCTTGCAGGTGGAGGAGGTGGTCAAGAAGGCGTATGGTGTACTGGCCTTCATTAATCGAGGGATTGAGTTTAGGAGTCGGGAGGTAATGCTGCAACTTTATAAGACCCTTGTCAGGCCTCATTTAGCGTATTGTGCGCAGTTCTGGTCGCCTCACTATAGGAAAGATGTAGAAGCTATTGAGAGGGTACAGAGGAGATTTACAAGGATGTTGCCTGGACTGGGAGGCATGCCTTATGAAGTTAGGTTGAGGGAGCTGGGACTCTTTTCCCTGGAGAGACGAAGGTTGAGAGGCGACCTGATAGAAGTTTACAAAATGTTGAGGGGAATAGATAGGGTGGACTCTCAGAGGCTATTTCCCCGGGTTGAAATGGTTGCTACGAGAGGACACAGATTTAAGGTGCAAGGAGGGAAGTTCAGAAGTGATGTTAGGGGTAAGTTTTTCACTCAGAGGGTGGTGAGTGAATGGAATCGGCTGCCGTCAGTGGTGGTGGAGGCGAACTCGCTGGGGTCTTTTAAAAGACTTCTGGATGAGTATATGGGGTTTAATGAGATTGAGGGTTATAGATAGGTCTGTAGGTTGGTAGGTGTTGATGTGATCGGTGCAACTCGTGGGCCGAAGGGCCTGTTTGTGCTGTAGTGTTCTATGTTCTATGTTCTATTCTATGATGATTCAAAGAATCTGTTTCCAATGCCTTTTGAGGAAGACAGTTCCAGAGACTCATGACCCTCTGAGAGAAACAAATTCTCCTCATCACTGTTTTAAACATGCAACCCCTAATTTTTAAACATTGATCCCTAGTTCTCGATTCTCCCACAAGAGGAAACATCCTCCCCACATGCACCCTGTGAAGACCCTTCAGGATCTTAACCGGGACAATAAATTGGGGTAAAATCTTTCCGCTGGCCAGAAGACACAGATTTAAGTTAATTGGCAAAAGAAGCAGAGGGGAAATTATGCAAATAGATTTGTTTCTTATGTCGTAGTTCTATAATGAGAAGAGCAGTGTGCGAGAGGCTGAGAGTGGTAGAAGATTGAATAGTGGTTTTCAAAAAGCAATGAGTCAAATACTCAAACGGGGGCTCTCATAGAATCATAAAATCATGGAATCATAGAATAATAAAACCATGAAATCATAGAATCGTAGAATCATAGAATCACAAAATAATGGAATCTTAGAATCATAAAATCATGGAATCATAGAATCATAAAAAAATCATAAAACCATGGAATCATAGAATCATAAAATCATGGAATTATAGAATCATAGAATAATGAAATCATGGCATCATAGAATCTCTTCAGCGCTATGTGGAAAGAGCAGGGATTCACCCCAAATCCCTGCTGTTTCAAAGAGCCAGCATTGATGCGATGGGGCGAATGGCCCATCTATTATGCTGAGTGATCCTCGGCTTGACAGTAAGGCTGTAAAGAACCAAAACCTTTCTTTTCACACTAGAGCAGAAGAATGCCGGAGAGGAATCTAATCAATGTCATGACAATTCTGTAAGGTTTTGCAAGGGTAAGGAGTGAATGAATAATGAACGGCTAACAGGAAAACCCCCAGAAATGCCAAGTGTCAGTGCCACAAAGCCTAGGAAATTTGGAAGGGATTTTTCGCAGGGAAGGTTTTTTTATCCGGGTTATCTGCAGGAGTTTAAAAGAAATTTCCCCCCTGCCCTTCCACCACCGACCCCAACCACCTCCCCTCCCCCACATCCACCCCACCCCTAAAGTAATTTTAGCTCAGAATGATAATA
Source organism: Carcharhinus amblyrhynchos (assembly GCF_965287045.1). Taxonomy (NCBI): domain Eukaryota; kingdom Metazoa; phylum Chordata; class Chondrichthyes; order Carcharhiniformes; family Carcharhinidae; genus Carcharhinus; species Carcharhinus amblyrhynchos. Next base: position 74,218,517 of record NC_137335.1, on the reverse strand, counting down.
TTAAGTAGTTATTCAGGTGAAAAATGATCATATTCATTCAAGTGGAATTGGAAAGGAAAAGTATTTGAAAGGAAGGGATGCAAAGGGAGGCAGTGAAAGGATGGAAATGAGATTAGTGCAGATCGTTCCATTTGAATAGTCAGCACTGACACAGCTCACTGGGCTGTGCTAGCATCTTCTGTCCTGCAATTCCTATCAGCCTGTGAGCTGCCTGGTTCAAAGAGAATGTTGGGTGGGGAGGGAGGGAGGGTAACATTCTTCTCTTGCGATCTCAAAGTTTAATCACGCACCCAAATCATCCACACCCGATCTCGCACACTTACAAAATTCTTTTTCTTATTCATTCATGGGACATATGTGACGCTGGCTGGCCAGCATTTATTGCCCATCCCTAGTTGCCCAAGGGCAGTTGAGAGTCAACTACATTGCTGTGGTCTGGAGTCACATGTAGGCCAGACCAAGTAAGGATGGCAGATTTCCTTCCCTGAAGGACATCAGCGAACCAGATGGATTTTTCTGACAATTGACAATGGTTTCATGGTCTTCAGAAGATTCTTAATTCCAGATATTATTCAGAACTGTTCCACAGCAAACAAGACCATGAATTAAAGAAATGTCCAAACTGCTGGAACTGGAGATTAGTGCTGGTCTCGAAATTGAGTCACTTTAGGGAAACTGCATGAAAACAAAATATTTCAGGTGGTTGTGCGATATATGGATAGTGGGGCAGTCGGTCACATTTTGCCCCCTGCTGGCTGGTGTATAATTGCATCTTCTATCATGCAGTCAGTTCATTTCCCCCACCCTCCCCCCTGGCTGTAGGATGTAATGAGGGGTGATGTACTTGCTGCTCTTAAACATTTCATAGGGGGCAATACAAGAAGGACAGGCACTATACTAAACATGTGTCAGTGGCACAGCGGTTAGCACTGCTGCTTCATAGAGCTAAAGAACCGGGTTCAATTCCAGCCTCAGGTTACGTCTGTGTGGTGTTTCCACATTCTCCCCGTGTCTGCTTGGGATTCCTCCAGGTCCTCCGCTTTCCTCCAGTCCAAAGATGTACAGATTAGTTGGATTGGACATGCTAAATTGTCCCTTAATTTTCCAAGATGTGTAGGTTAGGGGGATTAACGGGCTGGATGTGTGGGGTTATGGGGATAGGGCCCTGGGTGAGATTGTTGCCAGTGCAGGCTCGATGGGCCAAAAGGCCTCTTTCTGCACTGTAGGGATTCTATGAGTCTATGATTGTTCACTCCGGTGGGATTTTCCCATCCCGCCGCAGTGAACAGAGATGTGGCTGGCTGCCAAATTCTCCAGCTTCGCTGCAGCAGGAGCATTGTGTGAACGGGCAGTTAGATTGCGCCCAGTATCGGGCTATTTCCTGCTGACGTCTGTCACATCCCCCTTGTGGTCAGTGCTGCTGAACGAATAAACAAAAAAAGGGCATTGGATTAGTCACAATAACAAGCAGCCCACTGCGGGCGAGATGTGGTTTGATTGCTTTGGTTAGCTTTCAGGCCTAAGAAGAGGTTCTGTGACATTCTCTGGGCAATCAGTTGGCGGGGCTGCGACTGGGAGGGGTGGTGGGGATTGGCATCCATACTGCATTAAGGAGATCAAGCATTGATGATCTAACTGGAAGGGACCACTGCACTACCATCCCATCAATCACCTCGTGCTCGTTTGCCCATTGTTGGTCATGAGGCAGTCTGACAAATTACGTTTGGCTGTTTTTCCTGAAGGAAGGCTTCCAACAAGATCTAACGCTTCAGTGCTGTGAAGGGCCCTGAGGACATTGTGTGTGGACCACTCTCTTAGGGATACACTTTCAAAGGCAATTTTATGCAAGAATGTTTCCGCGAGGCACAAGGAGATGATGGGGCATGTTCCAGCTGAATGAAGTGTTTTGTGACAGTGTGGCTAAAATCAATTACTGCTCGAGATAGGGAAAATATACCTCAGAATAGAATAGCTTCTAGTGATCACATACCAAGTGTTACTGGTGTCATTTTGAAATATAGTTCAGACTGCTAACAGCTTCTCCAGCGGAAAGAGCAGAATTCCCCGGTTTGCTTTTTAAACTCTCTGCTCATTTTTCTCCCCCCACCCCTGCCCCACAGACCTTTAGGGGGCACCACCGCTGTAGGCGAAGGCAATCTAAAAGTCCACTGGAACTTTCATCAGGCAGTTGACAGCCAGGTTCCTTCAAACATGATGTGCAATGAGGATCACCATGCGGCATTGGGAAGGAAACATGGGGAAATAAATAAGTAGATGTTTATGAAGGGAGAGAAGCAAAGGAATTGATTTTCAGAGCCACCAAGATCAGTCCCAGCTAGCCATAACCCTCATCCTCCTCTGCATTTATTGGCCTTCAAGGTAGGGTATCATTAGTTAAAGCTATACTGGCTTTGGGGGCAGTCCAGAGAAGGTTCATTAGGTTGATCCTAGGTATGGAGAGGTTTTTTTATGAGGAGAGGTTGAGTAGGTTGGGTCTGTACTCATTGGAGTTTAGAAGAATGAGAGGCAATCTTATTGAGACACATTGGGTGGAATTTTCCGGCTATGCTTGCCTCAAAACCCAGCTCGAGGTCAACAGACCTTTGCATGGTCCACCTCTCACCCTCTCCAATTCCCGTGGTGGGTGGGATGGGAAAACTCCCCCCCATAGGATTCTCAGGGAGCTTGACAGGGTAGATGCTGAGAAGTTGTTACCCCTTGTGGAACAGTCTAGGACCAGACGGTATAATCTCAGAGTAAGGAGTCACCCAGAGATGAGGAAAAATTTCTCTCAGACGGTGGTGAATTTGTGGAATTCTTTATCACAGAGGGTGTTAGAGGCTGCGTCATTAAGTATATTCAAGGCTGAGCTAAACAGATGTTTAATCAGCAAGGGAATCAAGGGTTACATGGATAAGGTGGGAAAGTGAAATTGAGGATAAAATATCAGATCAGTCCTGATCTCATTGAATGGCAGAGCAGATTTGATGGACTGAATGGCCTACATTTGTTCTTACATCTTATGGTCTTACGGTCTATTCTCAGTTATCATAATTTTGCAGCAAGGCTAATAATGTTGATGGTGCACTTCATATTCCTGAAGCGATAGGCTGTGAATGTGAGTGTATTTCAGTGTGGAGAAATGTAAACTGGTGAGTTTTTTTTAAAAAAGTGCTGATTGTGGATTGGGTAGGCTATGCCAAAGTAAATATCTAATGGATGTGACATCAGCAGGGAAAAACTGAGGGAGAAAGAAGGAGAAAAAGACACACAAGGTATTTTTTTCTTCTGTTCATTTATTAGTTACAAGTAGGCTTACATTAACACTGCAATGAAGTTACTGTGAAATTCCGCTAGTTGCCACACTCCGGTGCCTGTTCGGGTACACCGAGGGAGAATTTATCAAGGTCAATGCACCTAACCAACACGTCTTTCGGACTGTGGGAGGAAACTGGAGCACCTGGAGGAAACCCACACAGACACGGGGAGAATATGCAAACTCCACACAGATAGCGATCCAAGCCAGGAATCAAACCCAAGTCCCTGGCCCTGTGAGCTACTGTGCCACTGTGCTGCTCTATTTTCCTAACTAGTAAACAAAAACTTAAAAGTGGAAGAGATCCACTTGGCATTTTCCATTGTTCCATCAGTAAGTCAAGGTGCTGTTAATGTGGGGCATGCACCATCAGGCAGGGGTGCTTTTCTTTCTGTCTATCCATTAGCTGTAGTGCAACCACACTGTAAAAGAGAGGTTTGATTGAGGGATTTAGAATGCTTAGGCATGCATCCTGACTGTGACGAGAGAAGGAAGTGAGGTTTGCAGCACACATTCACATAGGTGTATCAACAAGGTCCTTTAGGAAGAGAATCCACAGTTAAAATTAGACAGCAAGGACCTGTAACCTTTGGCAATCTCTAAATTAACCCTTTAAGATCTGACTCCTGTTGATGAACATATGGCCTGATGATCCCAAGAACATGTAAAAAAAGAAAAATTCCTTATAGCAGAAGGTAATGGGGAGGCAAATGGAATGCTGGCTTTTACTTCAAGCGGGTTGGAGTATAAAAGTAAAACAGTATGGCTGCACCTGTACAAGGTACTAATGAGCCCTTGTTTAGAGTACTGTGTACAGTCTGGTCCCCCTATTTAAGGAAAGATATGTTATCATTAGAGGCAGTGCAGAGGAGGAAAATCCTGGGTGGAAAGTCTGCAGAGGGATCTAGATAGGCTGAGCAAGTGGGTGAGGACCTGGCAGATGGAGTACAATGTTAGCAAGTGTAAGGTTATCCACTTTGGCAGGAATAATAGTAGGAGGAATTACTATTTAAAGGGCGAAAAGCTGCAGCATGCTACGGTGCAGAGGGACCTGGGGGTCCTTGTGCATGAGTCGCAAAAGCCCAGTCTGCAGGTGCAGCAGGTGATCAGGAAGGCGAATGGGATGCTGGCCTTCATAGCGAGGGGGATTGAATATAAAAGCAGGGAGGTCTTGCTGCAACTGTACAGGGCACTGGTGAGGCCGTGGCTGGAGTACTGTGTGCAGTTTTGGTCACCGCACTTGCACAAGGATATTTTGGCCTTGGAGGGAGTGCAGAGGAGGTTCACTAGGCTGATACCGGAGATGAGGGGGTTGGACTATGAAGAGAGGCTGAATAGACTGGGTTCGTACTCGTTGGAGTTTAGAAGGATGAGGGGGGATCTTATAGAGACGTATAAGATAATGAAGGGGATGGATACGGTAAAGGTAGAGAGATTCTTCCCGGTCAGAAAGGACAGCAGGACTAGAGGGCACAGCCTCAAGATAAGGGGGGAGCAGTTTAGAACGGACTTGAAGAGGAACTTCTTCACTCAAAGGGTGGTGAATCTCTGGAATTCTCTGCCCGTTGATGAGGTGGAGGCTACCTCGCTAAATATATTTAAGACACGGGTAGATAGGTTTTTGGTAGGCAAGGGAATTAAGGGTTATGGGGAGAAAGCAGGAAAGTGGAACTGAGCCACTTCAGATCAGCCATGATCTTATTGAATGGTGGGGCAGGCTCGAAGGGCTAGATGGCCTACTCCTGCTCCTATTTCTTATGTTCTTATGGGTATGGTGCGACTGCCATATGAGGGAAGATTAAACAGGTTGGGCTGTACTCCTTGGAGTTCAGCAGAATGATATGACTGAAACATGAGAGCTGGAATTTTACCGCCCTGTCGCAACGGGAATGGGAGCGAGCGAGGGGCAGACAATGGGGAGGTCTGTTGACCTTTGGCAGGATTTGACAGCTTTGAGACGTGCAAGGCCATAAAATCCCATCCATAGGATTCTTAAGTGGTTAGACAGGGTAAATGTTGGGAGGATGTTTCCACTGATGGAAGAGTGCAAACCCAGAGGACATTGTCACAGAATCGGAAGATGCCCATTTCCGATGGATTTGAGGAAGGATTTCTTGTCTCAAAGAGTGGCGAATCTTTAGAATTCTTCACCCCAGAAAGTTGTGGAGTCTGAGTCTTTGAACATCTTCAAAACTGGGATCAATAAGTTTTTAATTAGTTGGAAAATTAAGGGTTCCAAAGCTAAGGCAGAAAAGTGGACTCGCTGAGTGTTAGATTACCCACGATCTTATTAAAAGCTAAAAGTGAAAGTCTATTTATTAGTAGGCTTGCAATGAAGTTACATTGCAATGAAGTTACTGTGAAAATCCCCTAGTCGCCACACTCTGGCACTTGTTCAGGTAGACTGAAGAAGAATTTAATACGGCCAATGCACATAACCAGCACATCTTTCGCACTGTGGGAGGAAACCAGAGACACCTGGAGGAAACCCATGCAGACACAGGGGGGGCATGCAGACTCCGCACAGCCAGTGCAGTGTAGCACTCTTCCTCTCTCAACAACTCGGTATCAAAGGAGCTCCTCAGTACAAAGGGCCAAAACACCCAAGCATCATCTCAACCATTGATTACTTTATCAACTATCACTTTATCTCCCACAAGGACTTCCACCAAGGGCACTCATTATAAATTGCAATGCAGATCCACCTCTCCTTCTGGTCATGACACACGTTTAGACTTTCCTTCTACCCCTCTGGATGACAACCAGCAGATGAGATGCAATCAGAGGAAGAATTACAATCTCCCAAGTTTTATTGTGAGTCAACATTTATTGGGCTAAAATACTGGGCTCTCAGATTAGCCTTTCTTTCTCTGGCTGCCAGCTGTCGAGATCCAAGTCCTCTCCTGTCTCCCCTCCTCATATTATGAAGAAGCTGCTCACTCCCCACCCCTCCCTACCCTTCAACATCATCATCGTCGCCTTAGCTTGTGCCTGGAGCTGAGGAGCTTGTTACGATTGTGGAAGGTATGAATTGACAGTCCTTCTAAATGTAGCATCAGGAACCTTCCTGATGCATTGGCAACTAGCTGCCAGACTGTTGTGAAGCAGGCTCACGTGAACATGCCTGTCTGACAGCTGTTACAAAGGGATTTAAGGTGGTGCTGCACTCAATAGGGATCACCCTAATTTAGGTCAGAGATGAGGAGAATTTCTTGCTCTCAGAGGGTTGTGTGACTTTGGAACTCACTGCCTCAGAAGGTGGTCATGATGTGGAGATGTCAGCGTTGGACTGGGGTGGGCACAGTAAGAAGTCTCACAATGCCAGGTTAAAGACCAACAGGTTTTATTTGGAATCACAAACTTTTGGAGCACTCCAAAAGCTCGTGGTTCCAAATAAACCTATTGGTCTTTAACCTGGTGTGATCAGAAGGTGGTGGAAGGAGGGTTGCTGAGTATTTTAAAGATGGAGGAAGGAAGACTCTTACTAAGCAAGGAAATCCAAGGGAATTGACAGGAAGGTGGAACTCAAAATGATCTGATTGAATGGCAGAGCAGGTTCAAGGGGCCAAATAGCCGACTTTTGTTCCTATTTCATATGCCCATGTGGTGATCTTGTCCAACAGGGAATGCTCTTTTCCTGGTGGGAAGAGGCCTTCAGGTTTTCCAACACATTTTTTGGTCATCTGTTTTAACATCTCTTTTTGTGGCCCAGTGTCAAATATTCTTCGAAGGTACTCCTGTGAAGCATCTTGGGACATTCTACTAAGTTAAAGGTACCATATAAATGCGAACTGTTGTATCTTTTGCCCCCCACCCCCAGCTCAGCTGTACGGACAAGTCAGAAAAATCTGAGTAAGATCATCTTGGTCCGTAAACCCTTTAGTGAATGGGGTTGCAAATGCAAGGAACCCCCTGTGATGCTTCGATCAAAACATCTACAATCAAGCCTCTTTCATGTCCTCATTCTCCATCGATTCATCGCATAAGAATATAGAAATTCCTACTGGGAATCTCTCCCTCCACCGGAGCTAAGCAGTAATACAAAGTAAAGCTAAGTAAAATGACCCTGACAAAATAAGAACAAGATTAAGTACAGACAAAGATACAATACCTTTGAGTATCAGCCTACAAAATGGCCCTTTCAAAATGGAACCTACCTCAAGGATACCTGCAAATACCGACCGACAATAATCATTTCGGGTGGGTTTGGCTTTTCAGAGTGGAGAGAGTCACCCCACTGACTGGTCTTCAAAACTGTCTATTTTTCAAATAAGGAGGATTATTTAATAGGGGTTATTACTGCATGGGTTTGATTTGATTTTTGATTTGATTTGATTTTTGATTTGATTTGTTATTGTCACATGTAATAGCAAACAGTGAAAAGTATTGTTTCTTGTGCACTATACAGACAAAGCATATCATTCATAGGGAAGAAAAGGAGACAGTGCAGAATGTAGTGTTACAGTCATAGCTATGATGTAGAAAAGATCAACTTAGTGGCACAGCCGCACTGCTGCTTCACAGCGCCAGGGCCTGGGTTCAATTCCGGCTTGCATGTTCTCCCTATGTTTGCATGGGTTTCCTCTGGGGTGCTCCTCTTTTGTCCCACATTCCAAAGATGTGCAGGTTAGGTGGATTGGCCATGCTAAATTGCCCCTTAATGTCAGAGGTAAATACATGGGGTTATGGGGAAAGGTTCTGGGTGGGACTCTTGTCAGTGCAGGCTCAATGGGCTGAATGGCCTTCTCCTGCACTGTAGAAATTCGATGATTCTATAATTTGAGTGCAGGTTTTTAAGAACTCTGTGAGGTCCATCGCCTGGGAAGAAATAATTCCATTCTCTGAATCTATAATAAGCAAAATCTTTTGAAATGGAAGTGCAATGGAGATTGGAGCCCCCGAAGAGTACATTAAATGACTGAATGATGAGACTGATCAAACCCATCAATTTTCATTCAATTTTGATGAAATGGCCAGGGTTTTCTGTGTCTGCTCTCACCAGCTGTGAAATGCCCGCATTCCTCCCGATTTGTTTCATTTCATGAACAAGAGGATTTAAAAGCAGGGAGAAAAATCTCCAGCCTCAATCTAGGCCTGAAATGTCAACCTGTCAGGCTGCTGATTTTCAGGATTTCCTCCCTTTTATTTAATTCACTTCTTTGCGCTCTAGCTCCAAAAGAAAAAGTCCTGTCGATCTGCCCGGTAATGCCACCTTTCTAGTTCCACCAGAGCAAATCTGAGGCAAATTGACAGTAATTGACTATGTTGCTGACCTTTCACGGTTACGGAATGCGATTCTGTAGAAATGGCAGAGCCACAGAGGATGTGCTGAATGTTTAAACATTTAAATGTTAACCCAGACTGTGAGAACCATGCCGGGCAGCCATTTCACTTTTGTTTTTATTCATTCATGAGGCATGGGCTTCAGTGGCTGGCCAGCATTTATTGCCCATTCCTAGTTACCCTTGAAGGGCAGTTGAGGGTCAACCACATGCTATGGCTCTGGCGTCACATGTAGGCCTGACCAGGTAAGGACAGCAGATTTCCTTCCCTAAAGGGCATTAGTGAACCAGATGGGTTTTTCCAACAATCATTTTCATGATCATCAGTAGCTTCTTAATTCCAGATTATTTTTATTGAATTCAAATCCCACTATCTGCCATGGCGGGATTCGAACCCAGGTCCCCAGAACATTCCTTGAGTTTCTGGATTAACACTCTAGCAATGATATCACCAGACCATCACCTCCCAGAACTGTTCAAACAGAGATTCTTACAGGCCCTGAATATTAACTCTCACTAATGGCTTACAACAGAATGCTGTGCGTCTGGATTGCTTAGACTCCTTTGGCGCAAACTCCATGAAATTTAAGTTCACCATAACACGGGCTTTAACTTATAGACTGCAAACGAATGTCCTTCACACAGGCACAGATCTCATAATGCTGTACGGCAAGGTCATCTGTTACAGAGGTATAAAATTAAATGGTTTCGGTCCTGTGTTGTAAAAGTTAGAGCTTCAAATTTGGGTGAATTCCTCAAAGAATCCTGAGTGTCATAATGTATTATTTTTGAGGCATTATTGTGGAAATGTAAATTCCAGCAGATTGAAGCTACATGGGTGATTTTACCAGCTCTTCCTTATCAAATGTGGGACGAGCCAGTAAAGTTGCCTGGCACTCTGGCAATGACCACCAGGCATCTTGGCACTGCCCACTGGGGCGTGGCCTACAGGGCAGGGCCTGAAGGAGGCAGGGCCAATCAGGTAGGGAGGGAGGAGGCCCCACTACCACTCTGCATTGCGATGCAGGAGGCAACACTGCTGCCACTGTGCATCATGATTAGTGGGGAGGGGAGAGAGGCAGCCTTGCTGTCACTCTGCATCGCAATCAGTGTTGGGGGTGGGGGGTGGCCAATCAGTCTGGCTGGTGGGGGATGGTACGATGTTTCCAGGTGGTGTGGGGATCGTGATTGGCTGCAGGCCCCCGCGAAAGCTGTGGAGGTGTGTGGGAGATCTGCACGTGTCCAATAGCTCCCTCTGCTGCTGCAGCAGGCTGGCTGGTGATTTAAGCCCTGCCTACTCCTTTTAGTGGTTGGAAACGGTCTAACCCATTTTTTAACTTGTTTAAGTCCATAAGATTTGGAATAAAGCACATTCCATATATGCAACACCGTCTGCTGAAGAAGTTGCCCCTCAAGTCCCTTTTAAACCTTTGCCATCTCACCTTGAACCTATGCCCTCTAGTTTTCAATTCCCATCCCTGGGAAAAAGACTAAGTACATTCATCCTATCTATGCCCCTCAGGATTTTATACACCTCAGCAAGGTCACTCACCCTTCATTCTCATACCTGTGTTTCAAACAGACTCCATTGAGATGGCCCAATTGGAGCATCTTGCCTGAGAATGAATTGTACGACTATATAATGAAGGTAATATTCTAGCAGCTTTTAGTATATTGCAGCACTCTTGTAGAAATGACAGTATTCATTTATGAAGCTCCTTTCATAATCCCAGCTCCTAAAACCATTAGATAATCAGAATATGAACTCTCCCAGTGAATGATGTGTTCATGTGGTGCAATGCTAAAAGATGTTAATTAATAATTCTGTCCCGCCACAATCTGCTCTCTCAGGTGGGTGTAAAAGATCCTACAATATTCTTCAAAAAATATTCTCTCTGGTATACAGGTCAATATTCCTCCCTCAAGCTCTATCTCTGAAAAAAGAATCAGTGACTATTCCTCACCACATTGATTGGGGTCAAGCAAGGTTGTGCCATTGCACTGACACTCCTCACAATCTTCCTCGCTGCTATGCTCCATCTCACCCTCAGCGAGCTCCCCACAGGAGTGGAGCTAAACTACGGAGCAAACGGGAATCAGTTCAATCTCAGCTGCCAGCAGGCCAGGTCCAAGACCGTCCCATCCCCTGTTATTCAGCCACCATCTGCAGACAATGCTTGTCTCTGCGCACACTGGGAGGCTGAACTCCATGCCATCTTCAACATCTCCATCGAGGAGTACAAGGTGTTTGCTAGATTGAGTCCAGAGATGACGGATTTGCCGTATAAAGAGACATTGAACCGTTTAGGTCTATACTCTCTGGAATTTAGAAGAATGAGGGGAGATCAAATTGAGGTATACAAGATGATAAAAGGTATGGACAAAGTAAACGTGGAGTGGATGTTTCCTCTTATGGGGCATTCTAGGACAAGAGGTCATAGTCTTAGGATAAGGGATAGCAAATCTAAAACAGATTTAAGGAGAAACTACTTCTTCCAAAGGGTTGTGAATCTGTGGAATTTGCTACCCCAAAGTGCAGTGGATGCTGGGACGGTAAATTTAAGGAGGAGTTAGGCAGGAAAATGGGAATGAGGAGCATATCAGCCATGGTCAAATGGTGGAGCGGACTTGATGGGCTAAATTCTTCTTCTATATCTTATGACCTTATGAACAACAGGCCTTGGACTAAACACCTGTAAGACAAAAGTTCTCTACCAACCTGTCCTCGTCACACAACACAGTGCAACCCCACTCCCGTCACCATCCAGCCCTTTCCATATCTAGGGAGCTTGCCATCAATAAAGGCGATGAGCTTCAATACCACCTTCAGTGTGTTGGCACAGCCTTCAGTTGCCTGAGGGAGAGAGTGTTTAAAGGCCAGAGCCTCAGACCCAGCAATAAGCTGATGGTCTCCAGAGCAGCAGTGATACCAATCCCCCTATATGGCTCAGAGAGGTAGAATATACAACAGCCACCTCAATACCCTGGAGAATTACCACCACTGCTATTCTGCAAGATCCTGCGAACCCATTGATGCATGCAACGTCAGTGTTATCGTTCAGGCCAACATCCCCAGCATCGACTGCACTCAATCAGCTCCACTGGGCAGGACACATTGTCCACATGCCGGACACAAGATTCCCTAAACAAATGCTCTATCCACAGCTTTGGCATGACAAATGAGCCCCAAGAGGGCAGAGAAGAGGAAACGTTTTAAAGACACCCTCAAAAAGCCTCCTTGGAAATGTGCAAACACTGACACCCGGGAATTCCTGGCCCAAGACCACCCTAAATGGAGAAAAAGCATCTGGGAAGGAGCTGAACACCTCAAGGTTCATCGTCGAGCATAAGCTGAAGCCAAGATTCGACAGCAAAAGGAGCACATGGCATCCCAGGCAACCCACCCGTCTGCTCCTCCAAACACCTGTTTGCCCACCTGTGACAAAGACTGTTGATCACAGATTGGCCTCCTCAATCTGTTTTAATGTGGAGGCAAGTCACCCTCAACCCCGAGGGACAGGCTTAGATGGGAAGAGCTGTTTGTGGGAGTTTGTGGTAGGGGAGATGCTGGAGTTGTGGTAATATCACTGTAATAACAATCCAGGAGGCCCAGGCTAATGCTCTGGGGACATGGGCTCAAATCCCACCGCAGCTGGTGGAATTTAAATTTAATTTGAAATATAAAGATAGTTTCATGGTTACTATTACTGAGACTATCATTGATTGGTTTTTTTTTTAGAAAACCATCTGGTTTTCTAAATGCTCTTTAGGGAAGGGAATCTGCCGTACTTACCCAATCAGGCCTGCATGTGACTCCATACCCAAAGGAATGTGGTTGACTCTCAACTGTCCTTTGAAATGGCCGAGCAACCCACTCAGTTCAAGGGTAATCAAGGGTGGGTAATAAATGCCAGCCCCGCCAGCAATGCCTACATCCTGTGAAAGAATTTTTAAATTTAAATTGTGAGCAAATTTCCTATGTAACAACCATGACGACCCTGCAAATGCTTTTGGGGGCCCTGAGTTTGTGAAAGACATGATGTAAGACTCTCAGCGTAGACTTTTCCCATCCTGCCTGCCAAGGCAGTCGTAGCAGATGGGGCAGGGAAGGGGGAGGTGGCAGCGGGAGGGGGGGGGGTACCATGCGGAGGTCTATTGACCTCGGGCAAGATTTTCCAGTCTTGGGGTGAGCACAGCTGGAAAATCCCACCCTCCGTCTTTTCCTTCATTTGAGATTTTATAATATTGTCATAATTCGAACCTGAATCTTCTGCAGAAAAGTCAAACTGGAGGGTACCCTAAAGAAACTCCATCACTCCTTGGGCCTGGACACCTTGGGTGAAGCTGCCATTCCTTTCAGAACCGAGGTACCTCATCTTAAATCACTACATTCAGGAGGTGAAAATAATTCCTTCCTAATTAGGCAGCGGGCAACAAATGCTGGCCCTGCCTGCGACAGCCATTTCCATTGAAAGAAGTTATTTGAAATCTCCAAGGTTTAAATAAAAGAGAGACTTTTCACACCGACTCCCCACTCTCCTCAGAGTAGCTTTCTTGCACAGGGGGTTGGGTTGGATTGAATGACTCGTATGTTTCCCTTATTTATGCTGAACTTGCACAGATGTTAACCAGGTTCTCAACAGTTTGACACATGGTGATTAATTGTGGCTTCATATCGAATGAACGGCTCTTCAAGCTGTCACTTCCCAGTGCTTTATCTTTCCAGTGCTACTTTTGTGAAGGGTGAAATAGTGCCTGCTTTGCCTGTTGCTATGTGAAAGCCTCCACCTGAGCAGCTTTTGTACACAAAGAGACTCCTTTCACTGGAGGGACATCGATTTAAATTTCCAACAGCCTGCTGCAGATCCAGGGAGCTTCTCGCTTGACATCTTGCCTGTGCGCTCTGTGTTCTGCTCTGTGCAGGGACTGGAAATCCACGAGCAAACGGAATCTCCAGCACAGAAGGTAGGCCATTCGGCCCATTATCCCCATGCCTGCTCATTGAAAGAGCTATCCAGTGTGTCCCACATCCAGCTAGGGTGGATTCTCAGATATTGAATTATCCGCCCAGCTTTCCCACTGGCATTTATGTTTACCCAGTAAGAAGTCTCACAACACCATGTTTAAGTCCAACCAATTTATTTGATAGTAATCCCACTAGCTTTCAGAAACGGTGTTCCTTCGTCAGGAGTGTGGAAAGTTCTGACAAACCTGATGAAGGAACACCGTTTCCGAAAGCTAGTGGGATTACTATCAAATAAACTGGTTGGACTTAAACCTGGTGTTGTGAGACTTTTTACTGTGTTTACCCCAGTCAAATGCTGGCATCTCTACATCATTTATGTTTACCAACAAGGACAGGAATATCACTCAAGATAAGAATGTCACCCGGCAGCTTGGTGGCACAGCGGTTAACACTGCTACTTCACATAAGAACATAAGAAATAGGAGCAGGAGTAGGCCAACTAGCCCTTCGAGCCTGCCCCGCCATTCAATAAGATCATGGCTGATCTGTCGTGGCTCAGTTCCACATTCCCGCCCTCTCCCCATAACCCTTAATCCCCTCTCTCATCAAAAACCCATCAACCCGCGTCTTAAAAATATTTAGCGAAGCAGCCTCCACCACTTCAACGGGCAGAGAATTCCAGAGATTCACCACCCTTTGAGTGAAGAAGTTCCTACTCAACTCTGTTCTAAACCGCCCCCCCTTTATCTTGAGGCTGTGCCCCCTAGTCCTACTATCCTTTCTGAGCGGGAAGAGTCTCTCCACCTCTACCCTATCCATCCCATTCATCATCTTATACGTCTCAATGAGATCTCCCCTCATTCTTCTAAACTCTAACGAGTACAAGCCTAATCTATTCAGCCTCTCCTCATAGCTCAACCCCCTCAACTCCGGTATCAGCCTAGTAAACCTCCTCTGCACTCCCTCCAAGGCCAAAATATCTTTGCGCAGGTGCGGCGCCCAAAACTGCACACAATACTCCAGCTGCGGCCTCACCAATGCCCTATACAGCTGCAGCAAGACCTCCCTACTTTTATATTCAATCCCCCTCGCTATGAAGGCCAGCATCCCATTCGCCTTCCTGACCACCTGCTGCACCTGCAAGCTGGGTTTTTGCGACTCATGCACAAGGACCCCGAGGTCCCTCTGCACCGTCGCCTGCTGCAGTTTTTCTCCACGCAAGTAATAATCCTTCCTACCATTATTCTTACCAAAGTGGACCACCTCGCACTTGCCAACATTAAATTCCATTTGCCATTTCCTGGCCCATTCGCCCAGCCTATCTAGATCCTTCTGTAGACTCTCCCCACCCTCCGCACAATTTGCCTTTCCACCAATTTTGGTGTCATCAGCAAATTTCGACACCCTACACTCGGTTCCCTCCTCCAGATCATCTATATAAATGGTAAAAAGCTGAGGCCCCAGCACCGACCCCTGGGGCACTCCACTAGTCACCATCCGCCAATCCGAATAGCACCCATTGACCCCCACTCTCTGCCTCCTATTTGACAACCAGTCCTCTATCCATGCTAACACCCTACCCCCAACTCCATGCCCCCTGACCTTCTGCAATACTTCACAGCGCTAGGGATCCAAGTTCAATTCCGACCTCAGGTCACTGTCTGTGTGGAGTCTGCACATTCTCCCTGTGTCTGTGTGGATTTCCTCCGGGTGCTCTGATTTCGTCCCACAGTCCAAAGGTATGCGGTTTAGGTGGATGGGCTGTGCTAAATTGGCCCTAGTGTCAGGGGGATTAGCAGGCTAAATGTCTGATGTTATGGGAATAGAATATGGGTCAGATTCTGGTTGCTGCAGACTCAATGGGCTAAATGGCCTCCTTCTGTACTGAAGGGATTCTATAATTCAGATTATCTGCCCAACTTTTCCACTGGCACTTTTGTTTACCAACAAGGACAAGAATATCATTCAAGATCAGAATATCATTAATATACTAGAAGGGGAAATGAAAATGAGCCATCCACAAATAAAAGGTTCATTGATCACTTAAAGAAGGAGAATCAATGATTCCTGTGCTTGACACACTGCAGGGATGTGCACAGAGAGATGCAACATATACCTGCTTAAGTCAAGTGCGTTTATCTAGGGTCTAAATCGGACTCCAGACGAGGGGCACCACATGGCTGAGGAACTCAGGTTCATCCTGTGGCGATGGTCACAGGGATCAACTCCCACATCTGCATGGCGAGAACCGATTTGGCATTCCTGATCATGAGCTTGATGTCTCACTGCCACTGAAGAAACAAGCTGCAGATAACAATGGGCAGGTCAGGGTTGAAAGGTGAAGTGAAGGTCGGTCATGACGCCATCAGGGACTCAAAGGTAAGTCATGAATGGCAAATATGGCAACTGGGAAAGGGCTGAAGGGCGATAAAAATGGTGACATTCACCACAAGTGGAAGGAACAGTGGTGTTGACCACAGTGTGGGTTAGTGGTAACCACTGGGGGCAGGGTAGGTGGGGGAATGGTGAGGCAGTATTGCCAGTCAGGGGAGGGGTGAAGATGTTGACGTGTGGGAAGCGTGATGAAGTTAATTGAGGAGGGGGAGAGATTGGCAGTGGAGTCGATCAAGAAAGGGGCAGGGGTTTGATTGGGAGGCAGGAGCAGATTGTTGATTGGCAGAGGAGGAAGGTACAGATCAGGAAAGGGAGCACGTTTGGTGATCAGGGAGGGGTATTTCTTTTGATCCTAAGAGGGTTAGAAATTCCGATTCCAAAGCAATAGGGTGTTGATGCAGGAGGGACAAGGATCGCTCAGGGGGAGGGGGAAGGGTGTTGTTTGGGGGAGGGGGAAGGGTGTTGTTTGGGGGAGGGGGAAGGGTGTTGTTTGGGGGAGGGGGAAGGGTGTTGTTTGGGGGCAAGGGGCATTGATTGGGGGTAGGGAGGGTGGTGTTTAGCGGAGGGTTGTTGATTGGGGGTGGGGTGTTGATTGGGGTGGGGGAGGAACAAGAACGTCGATTGAGAGAATGAACAGGCATGATGATTGTGGGAGGGGAAGGGTGTTGATTGGGGGAGAGGTGTTGATTAGGGGAGGGGGAGGGACCTGGATGCTGATTGAGGTGATGAACAGGGGCGACGATTGGGAGAAGGGTATTAATTGGGTGAGGGATGTTGATTGGGGGAGAGGCATTGATTGGGGGAGGGACCAGGATGTTGATTGAGGTGATGAACAGGGGTGATGATTGGGGTAAGGATGTTGACTGGGGGAGGGGAGTTGATTGGGGTGGGGGAGGGGTGTTGACTGGGGAGGGAGGGGCAGGGATGTCGATTGAGGGGATGGACGGAGGTGATGTTCAGGGAAAGGCTGCTTACCCCCATTCATTGTATGGTTCCCAAAAGGAAAAGTCAGATTGGCACAGCTATGGAACAGGCTACCTGCCTTCCCCACTGATCAGAGCGGTCTGTCTGACATGGCACGTGTAAGTAGACAAAATAGCAAGAGTAAAAAAGATAAAAGAACCTCACTGGCTGCTACACGAGAGCCATAAACTGAAAGATACCTATTTAGCATTTAGATTTGGTACACTATTTTATAACAATCTGAGATCCCTATTTGCTTCAAGAAGACCAGTACTACACAAAAGCCATGCAGCATATCTTAATGACTATCATCTGGTGGCTCTGACATCCATCATTATGAAGTGCTTCTAAAGGCTAGTCATGGCACAAATCAATTCCAGCCTCCCAGACTAACCTGGATCCACTACAGTTTGTCTATTGCCGCAAAAGATCCACAGCAGATGCCATCTCTCTGGCCCTGCACTCAATCCTGGAATACCTAGATAACAAAGACACCAATGTCAGACTCCTATTTATTAACTACAGCTCAGCCCTCAAAGCCATTATTCCTACGAGGCTTATCTCGTAGGACGAAGAACGAAGCCAAGGCCATCACACAAGGTCTCCCATCCATTGACTCTGTGCACTTCATGCTGCCTTGGGAAAACAGTCAGCATAATCAAGAACCCCACACACCCTGGACATATTCTCTTCCGCCTTCTTCTGTCGGAAAAACATATTGTCATGGATTGAAAATTGGTTGGCAGACAGGAGACAGAGAGTTGGCATAAACGGATCTTTTTCTGGTGGCAGGATGTGATCAGTGGTGTGCCACAGAGATTAGTGCTGGGGCCTCTGGAATACGTTGCTTGAGAGTGCATTGGGGGCTTTTGAGAGGGAATTAGATTGCTATCTGAACATGCCAGGATATGGGGAGAAAGCAGGGGCTGGGCACTAGGTAAATTGTTCTTTCAGGGGGTCAGCACAGACACAAGTTAAAATCAGCCCCTTTATTATTGCAGTGCAAAAATATGTTTGAGGAGAGTAGTCGATTAGACAGAGTGAAATTGTAAGTGACTTGGAGGAGATGCTTCTTCAGATACTGAAGCATACAGGGTTGAGAGAGGTGTTAAGTGATCCAAGAATGAGGTTGGTGATGGTCTAGACACAGTTCTGGTTGATTAATGTGAGAGATTGTAATGATTTTAGCTGACTCCTTGCTGCTACATCACTGATAATGCAATTTCATAGTGTAATGGAAAGTGCATCTTGAGAATGAACATGAGCAGTCACTCATGAACATTGCCTGGTGAGTTTAATAGAGACTTTTCCACATGGGGATTGATGATCGCTACTTTTACCTGTGCAGCAGTTCTCTTGACTGCGCCACTGCCTCCGTTTTCAGACTGCTTGTCGGACATCCAGAATTGACGAGCTGTCATTTCTTCCAGTTAAACGTTGCCCAGATCACAGGCAGCATACCTGGCCCTCTCTGCTAATTCTGCACCTTTACCATTGATCCTATACCTATCCCTGACCTCTGTTGCAGGCTGAACCAGACTCTTAGCAACACTGCCATTTTCTTCTGCGGCCTCAGGCAGAACCTCTGCCCTCGCATCCACCAGAATTCTGCCGCCTCGCCCGCCACAGGATCGGACCAGGTGAGGGGTGTACACCAGAAACGTCCATTGACCTTGGGTGGGAATTGTCTCGCTCGAGCGAGGCCATAAGATCCCACCATCTCCATCACAAGGACCACCCTGTCCCTGCTCTTCCCTCAGTCCATCAGCTGCTGCTTCATGACATTCGTGGCTTTCATTACATCTAGACTCAATACTCGGCCAGCCAGCCTGGATGTCTCTACTCTCTGTAAAACTCTGCTCTGCGGGTTACATCCATAGCAACGCATATTCACCTCCCCCCGATACTCACCCCCCATGTGCTCATCCCCATTCCCCAGCACATCAAATTTAAAATTCCCATTCTTATCTTTAAATCCCTCCAAATTCTTCCCTTCTCTCTTTCTGCGACCTTCTCCAGCCCCACAACTCTATCTCGGCCTTGCTGTTCTCTGACATCCCTCCAACCCTTCCTTTGCTCCAACAAGGGCAGCTTTGCTCCAACAAGGGCAATATTTTTATTGTGAATATCTATTTCATAGTTTGTGTATTTGTCAGTAATTAAGTTTTTACCTGTAGAAAATGGGGTAAATGCAATTAAAACACACTTGAAGTCTATTACACTTAAAAAGTTGGAGTCAAGTTGACTTAAGAAATTAATAACTGGAAGGGTGAGAATGTAAAACAGCAGGTTGAGAAACTTAAAGAATGGATGACTTCACTGTGGTTTTGGGAGTTAGATGTGTTTTCCATTTATCCGTGGGATGTGGACATCACTGGCTAGGCCAGCTTTTATTGTCCAGCCCTAACTACTCAAAAAAAGTGTTGGTGGGCTGTCTTCTTGAATCGCTGTAGTCCATGTGGTGTCGGTACACCCACAGTGTTGTTAGGGAGGGAGTTCCAGGATTTTGACCCAGCAACAGTGGAGGAACGGCGATTCCAAGTCAGGATGATAAGTGACTTGGAGGGGAATTTCAAGGTGCTGGTGTCCCCACATGCCTACAGTCCTGTCCTTCTGGATGGCAGATGGTGTTCAGCGGTGCGGTCTAGGGAGTGTTGGTGAGATCCTGCAGTGCATCTTGTAGATGGTACACACTGTCACCATGGTTTGTCGATAGTGGAGGGACTGGATGTTTAAGGATGGAATGCCAAGCAAATGGACTGCTTTGTCCTGGATGGTATCAAGCTACTTAAGTTTGTTGGAACTGTACTCATCCGGACAGATGGAGCATGTTCCATCATACTCCGGACTTGTACTGCTGTAGATTGTGGACAAATATTTTTGGCTCAAATAGCTTGAAAGCATTTGGTAAACCCTGAAGACTTGTAAAATCCATTCAATTCTTCAGAATAAAGAAGGAATTTTAACTGCAGGATACTTTACATAAAGCTCTGAGGACATCCAAGCATATACTTCGATTTCATTGAATGCATGGTGTTTAGGGGGGGTTGCTGGTTTCAATTAATCTGGGTGTTTTTTAAGACAATTAGTTGCAGCTTGGACCAATGACTTTGTGCAAATGGCGGCTCACAAGGTGAAAAAAAAGTAAATGACAGTTAGTAGGTCTGCACAATAAGCAGAAGAAAAGCTAATTTCATTACTCACAACATGGAATGCAGGTATGGTTTAATCTCCATTTGGATTTTTTGAGTGGGCAGAAGCTGGAAGACGACCTACGTTGAATCCAATGGTCCTCATAGAGTCTTGTGGCAAAAGAAAGCTCCAGGCTTATTGGTTTGTAGGTATTGAGAAGGAAATGAGCACAAGGGACTGAGGCCTCCATAGTCACGAGGTGTAAATGAAAGTCTAACCTTTGAGAATAACTGGAATGAGGAGAATATAATAAGTTTCCAGAGCATGTGGCATGCTTATTAGTGGTGCCAACAAAAGTAACCAATTCCAAGATATCGTAAAGTATAAGAGAATTCTGGGGGGAAGAAAGGAACAAAACTGAGTGCCTTTCATACATACATGCAAACCATATTATTATTAGTACTTTTTTTAAGTCTTTGATGTACAATAAAGTTTGTTTTAAAACAAAGCACAGTACAGCACAGAAATAGGCCTTTCAGCCCATCAAGTCTGTGCTGCCACAGATGCTTCTCTAATCCAATATTTTCTTATCTCTGTGTAGTCCACATCCCTGCTTATTCATGTATCTATCCAGATGCCTCTTGAACATTGTTATAGAATCTGTTTCCACACCTCCTCTGGCAGCGCATTCCAGGCATTCACCATCCTCTGTATGAAAACCTTGCCGCTTATATCTCTTTTAAACTTTCCCCCTCTCACTTTCAACCTGTGCCTACCCCACTCCCCCCGACCCTGGGAAAAAGACTCTGACAATCCATTTTGTCTAAACCTGTCATAATCTTGTAAACGTCTATCAGGTACCCCCTCATCCTCCAATATTCCAATAAAAACAATCCAAGTTTGTTCAACCTTTCTTCTGAGTCCATATCCTCCAAACCAGGCAACATCCTGGTAAATCTCTTCTGCACTCTTTCCAATGCATCGACGTCCTTCTGGTAGTGTGGCGACCAGAATTATACACAATACTCCAAATGTGGTCTAACCAAAGTCTTATACAGCTGCAAAGTGCTTTTCCAAATCTTGTACTCAACGCCCCAACCAATGAAGGCCAGCATGCCATACACCTTCTTAACCACCTTGTCCACCTTCAGGCGACTGTGGACCTGCACACCTAGATTCCTCTGCATGCTAATATTTCTAAGGGCCCTACCATTTACTGGATACTTTGCTTCTGCAGTAGACCTTCCAAATCCATCACCTCACGTTTGTCTGGGTTAAATTCCATCTGCCATCTTTCAGTCCAGCTGATTTATACCCTGCTGTATCCTCTGACAATCTTCCTCACTTTCCGCCATTCTGCCAATTTTTGTATCATCAGCAAATTTACTAATCAGGCCACCTATATTCCTTCAAATCACTTATATATTTTACAAACAACAGAATTCGCAGCTCTGATCCTTGAGGAACACCGCTTGATAGAGACCTGCAGTTAGAAAAGTACCCTTCCACTGCTACTCTCTGCTTTCTATGCCCAAGTCAGATTTGTATCTTACCAGCTCACCTCAGATCCCATATCACTTCACCTTTGTATCAGCCAGCCATGAGGAACCTTATCAAAGGCTTTACTAAAGTCCATGTAAACAACATCCACTGCCCGACCCTGGTCAATTTTTCTTGTCACTTCCTCAAAGAACTCAATCAAGTTTATGGAGAGAGCCAACATTTTGAGTCTGAATGACCCTTCATCAGAGCTGAAGATGCCTCGGTGAAAAGCCCATCTTTCTAATTTTTATTCCTGTTGAAGTCAGCTCCTTATCACTCATTTTACACCATCGCAGGTATCCCCAGTGGCTGTATTCACACAATAGCCACTCGGGCAAAGAGGTGGAGAACCCCTGAATCCAGTGGATAAATGTGCCAGGGTAAAAGAAGGATTCCACTCTTGGTTTGTGACGAAGATGATTGATGAGGGAGGGCAGTGGATGTTGTCTACATGGACTTCAGTAAGATCTTTGACAAGGTCCCTCATGGCAAACTGGTGCAAAAGGTGAAGTCGCATGGGATCAGAAGTGAGCTGGCAAGGTGGATAAAAACCGACTCGGTCAAAGAAGGCAGAAGGTAGCAGTGGAAGGGTGCATTTCTGAATGGAGGGCAGTAACAAGTGGTGTTCCTCAGGGCTCAGTGCTGGGACCCTTTCTGTCTGCAATATATGTAAAGGATTTGGAGGAAGATGTAACTGGATTGATTAGTAAGTTTGCGGATGACGCAAAGGTTGGTGAATTTGTGGATAGCGATGTGGACCATCAGAGGATACAACAGGATATGGATCAGTGGAGACTTGGGCGGAAAGATGGCAGATGGAGTTTAATCTGGACAGATGTGAGGTAATGCATTTTGGAAGGTCTAATACAGATAGGAAATATACAGTAAATGGCAGAATCCTTAAGAATATTGATAAGCAAAGGGATCTGGATGTACAGGTACACAGGTCACTGAAAGTCGCAATGCAAGTGGAAAAAGTAGTCAAGAAGGCATACAGCATGCTTGCCTTCATCGGCCAGGGTATTGAATTTAAAAATTATTAAATCATGTTGCTTTATAGAACCTTGGTTAGGCCGCACTTAGAATATAGTGTTCAATTCTGGTTGCCACACTATCAAAAGGACATGGAAACTTTGGGGAGGGTACAGAAAAGATTTACTAGGATGTTGCCTGGTATGGAGGGCATAAGCTATGAGGAGAGGTTGGAGAAACTTGGTTTGTTCTCACTGGACTGACAGAGATTGAGGGGAGACCTGGTAGAAGTCTACAAGATTATGAGAGGCATGGACAGAGTGGATAGTCAGAAGCTTTTTCCCAGGGTGGAAGAGTCAATTACTAGGGGGCAAAAGTTTAAGGTGTGAGAGGCAGGGTTTAAAAGAGATGTATGAGGCAGATTTTTTCTTTTTTTTTACACAGAGAGTGGTGGGTACCTGAAACTCGGTGCCAGGGAAGGTAGTGAAAGCAATAGTGGTAGTGACTCTTAAGGAGCATCTTGACAAGTACATGAATGAGATGGGAATAGTAGGATATGATCTCCAGAAGGGTAAGAGGTTTTAGTTAATTCAGGCAGCATGGTCAGTGCAGGCTTGGAGGGCTGAAGGGCCTGTTCCTGTGCTGTAATTTTCTTTGTACTTTACAATCCAGCTAGCGAGGAAAAGCGATGGCCTAGTGGTATCATCACACAACTACTAATCGAGAAGCTCAGCTAATGTTCTGAGGACGCGGGTTGAATCCCACCATGGCTGGTGGTGGAATTTGAATTCAATAAAGTTCAATTCAAGAGTTAAAGATCCACTGATCACCATGAAACCATTGTTGATTGTCAGAAAACCCATCTGGTTCACAAATATCCTTTAGGGAGGGAAATCTGCCATCCTTACCTGGTCTAGCCTACATGTAACTCCAGAGCCACAGCAATGTGGTTGACTCTCAGCTGCCCTCAGGCAGCTAGGGATGGGCAATAAATGCTGGCCAGCCAGTGACACCCACATCCACGAATGAATAAAAAAAAGGAGAGAAAGAGAAAAAAAAGTGACTGTTTATAATCTGAGTAGACAAGTTCATTTAAATGTACATAAGGAAATAAGTGAAGCAGCCCGTAAAGTAGCAGGTTGCTTTTTGATTTTGCATTTAACTCGAAACAGAATATTCATGAGTGAATGCCCATGTTCAACTGCAATAGGCACACCTCATTACACAAAGGCAGCTGTATGATCAGTAGTGTGCTGACAGGAAAATCAATGCCCTTCTATAGAAATCCTTGCTTCATTCATCCAAAGCAGAAAAGACCGTGCCATCTTTATATGGCTAAGTGCATCCATCTATTGAATTGTGTAGCTCAGAGGAAACCCACGTTATCCATCACTTCTGATGCCCAAGTTGGGTTGAAATATCTGAACCATTCAGTAGGGGAGTTGGGGTATGGCGGCAAATCAAACTTAATACAAGCTTGTGTTATGGCCAGGTGAAAAAGAGTGAATTGGGTCCCTTTAATCAACCTGCTCGATATGTCTCTTCCCTGTAAATGTCTTTTCCAATCCAAATATATTTATCTGTTAATAAGCAGCCAATCACAGAACAGCACAGGCCCTTCGGCCCTCGATGTTGTGCCAAGCTACGTCCAAATACAAAATCAAACTATCCCCCACTCCCTGTCAATCAAACCAGGTTCATGATTCAGAGAAAGAATAAGTTTATTATTTACCAAAACAGAATAAAATACTTCCATACCACAGGTGTCAGAAGTTAGAAAAGTTAAAATCCAAATATATGTTAAATGAATATAGAATTAAGTCCTTTGATTGTCCCTGAAGCATAGATTGTTGTCCATTTGAAGTTAACTGGTTTGCCTTAAAATCCTGGAGTTGAGTTAATGTTCAGGTTACCACATTTCATTGGAGACAACCTTAGCTTCAGAGAGCGAGAGAGAATCAATAATTTGATTAACAGTCATTATTACAGAACAAGTAATCACATTTTTAATCTTACATCTCAGAAACTTTTGACACATTTCAAGATGATGGAAACCAACAGGAGATGGAGTTATATCATTCTCCACAGTGGGAGTTGAGTGCCTTTTGGTGCATCTGGCTGGTTAGCAGTTCCCATTGTTTTGACAAAAATACCATTGATTAAGATCCAGCACTTTGCATTTATAATGCTTTCCCTTTAAGAGTCCATTTTTGAAGTGGTCCTTTATATTCTTCTGATGTGAATTTCCATGAGCAAAACGTCAGCCATTCAATCCATATCATAACTTTCCAGAAAAAGTCAACATGCCTATCCAGACATCAGGTGATTCATGGAAACAGTCTTCAGTCAGCATCTTCTATCTTTGTATCTTTTTGAAAAAGGTCCTTTTTAAACAGTTTGACATGTTTTTAGTTAGCTGGTAACGTTGTAGCTAAATCTCATTCAGTCACAATTTCCCTTCATCTGTTAGAAATTCCTTAGACTTTCATGACATTTATAAGAACCTTCCTGAATGTTGGACTTCAACATTCTGCCCCTCTTTAACTTGGATTCATCCAAAACTCTGCTGCTCAAGTCTCTCCTCGCACCAACTCCCATTCCCCGATCCCCCTGTGCTCGCTAACCTACACTGGCTCCTGGTCAAACAACGCCTTCATTTTAAAATTCTCATCCTTGTCTGCAAATCCCTCCCCTCTCTATCCCTGTAACCTCCTACAGTTCAACCACGCTGTGAGGTATCTCTTGCTGATCTAATTCTGGCTTCTTTTGGTCCCTGATTTAAATAGCTCCACCATTGGTGGCTATTCTTTCAGTTGCAATAATTCCTACTCACCAGCTAAGTAAATAACAACTGTCACATTTATTTACATACAACTACAATACAGAGGCTTGCAGCCTTATGGCTGCCAATCAGCTCCCCAAAAAGGTTCTAGAACAGAAACACAAGCTCACCTGTGTGATTACCCCACCCTGCTCCCCAATTGGTTCTCTGCAGATTGATCCTTAAAGGGATAATCACCACAGTTGCCTGTGCCCAAAGGTCTGAGATTCCCTCCCTAAACCTTTCTACTTCTCTCCCTCTCTATCTTTAAAATGCTCCTTACAAACTATCTGTTTGACCAAGCTTACAACATTCTGCACTCACATCATAGAATTCCCACAGGGCAGAAGGAGTCCATTCAGCTCATCGAGCCTGCATTGACAACAATCCCACCCGAGCCCGCTCCCCATAGCTTTACCTATATACCTAGCTAATACCCCTGACATTACAGGGCTATTTATCACGGCCAATAACATAACCTGCACATCTTTGGACTGTAAGAGGAATCCAGAGCTCCCAGAGGAAACCCATGCAGACATAGAGAAAACATGCAAACTCCACACAGACAGTAACCTAAGACTGGAATTGAACCCGGGTCGCTGGTGCTGTGAGGCAACCAGTGCTAACCACTGTGCCTCACTTTATGTGGCCCAGTCTCTAATATTGTTTAATAATGATCCAGTGAAGGGCCTTGGAACATTATATTATGCTAAAAGTTCTATGTAATTGCAGGGAGGATATTCCCGATGGTGGGGAGTCCAGAACCAGGAGTCACAGTCTGAGGATTCAGGGTAGACCATTTATGACAGAGATGAGCAGACATTTCTTCACCCAAAGGGTGATGAAACTGTGGAATTCATTACCACAGGAAGTAGTTGATGCCAAAACATTGAATGAATTCAAGAGGTGGCTGGGTGTAGCCCTTGGGTGAACGGGACCAAAGGTTATGGGGAGAAAGCAGGATTAGGCTATTGAGTTGGATGATCAGCCATAATGGTGATGAATGGCAGACAGAGCAAGCTCGAAGGGCCAAATTGCCTCCTCCTGCTCCTATCTTCTATGTGAATATAAGTTGTTTTAGTGCGAAAGACCACTAGTTCGATCCCTTTTGTGAAAGCAAACTTGAACAATGGCGAGACACGTGGATCGAGCCTGATGTTAATCCGTCAGCACTTTCCAAACTAAAATTACAGTCAGGACCTAAAATGAGTGGGACTTGCGCCAGGTCAACAAATGAGCTGTTGAGTTATGTCTGGCTGGGCACTCAGTTTTTGGAACGTGCAAGGTGCTGTGCCAACTTCAAGGCTGTGCCTTCTCCGGTGTCAGAGTTCTTTAAGTTATGTTGAAGAGGGTCTAAGCCAGAGAGCCAGTCTTTCTGGGAACCTCAAAGATTCACATTCAGCCAAGAAATAGCACGGCCAAGCCAAACATCCAAACCTTGGCTAGATCACTCACCCTTCAGTACATACTGCTTAAGTGTTTGGTGTTCAGTTATGTTATTTTACAAAAAGCCAAGATGTTCTCTCCATTGGTTTCTATGAAAGCCTCTACTATGTAGAAACTATCAATAAGGGACATGTGATTTTCATTTTACAGCCCAACGCATGTATTGGAAGCCTTAGCATTGCCCTAATGATTTTTAGCTTCAATAACTTCATAAATATGTAGCCTACTTTTCAGCTCTAGACATTCACTTCATTCTTCACTTTATTGAGTCTGTCTGTTTACTATGATAATTTTCTCAATCTGCATCATTTTTCCTCATGCACCAACCATATCCAGTAAGATACTTAGACTTGCACCTCTCCTGATAGCTCAGTAGTTAATTATATTGGTGTTATGTAAGAATGTACTAAGATACCTAGTTCTCTGATTTCCAACAGCAACTTAGCAGGTAGTACACATGGTTGCAGCTGACAGCCCTCACCATGGTCATGGAATTTAAGTCTGGAGCTCATAGAGTCATAGACTTTTACAGCACAGAAAGAGGCCATTCAGCCTATCATGTCCATGCTGGCCATCAAGCATCTATCTATTCTAATCCCATTTTCTAGCAGTTGGCTCATAGTCTTGTATGCTCTGGTGTTTCAAATGCTCAGCTAAATACTTCTTAAATGTTGCGAGGGTTTCTGCCTTTCAGATAGTGAATGTCAGATTTCCACCACTCTCATATCTCCTATAAAACTCCTGATCCTTAACTTAAATCCAGATAAATGCAAGATGATGCATTTTGGTAAGTCAAACTGGCAGGACTTAGTTAATGGCAGGGCGTTGGGGAGAGTTATGGAACAAAGAGATCTAGGGGTACAGGTTCATAACTCCTTGAAAGTGGAGTCACAGGTGGATAGGGTGGTGAAGAAGGCATTCAACATGCTTGGTTTCATTGGTCAGAACACTGAATACAAGAGTTGGGACATCTTATTGAAGTTGTACAAGACATTGGTCAGGCCACACTTGGAATACTGTGTACACTTCTGGTCATCCTACTTTAGAAAGGATATTATTAAACTAGAAAGAATGCAGAGACGATTTACTAGGATGCTACCAGGACTTGATGGTTTGAGTCATAAGGAGAGGCTGGATAAACTGGAACATTTTTCCCTGGAGCTTAGGAGACTTAGGGGTGATCTTATAGAGGCTCATAAAATAATGAGGAGCATAGATAAGGTAGATAGTCAATACCGAGTCTAAAACTAGAGGACATAGGTTTAGGGTGAGAGGGTAGAGATACAAAAGGGTCCAGTGGGGCATTTTTTTTGACATAGAGAGTGATGAGTGTCAGGAACAAGCTGCCAGAGGTGGATACAATTTTGTCTTTTAAAAACCATTTAGATAGTTACATGGGTAAGATTTGTATAGAGGGGTATGAGCCAAATGTGAGCAATTGGGACCAGCTTAATGGTAAAAACTGGGTGGCATGGACAAGAACATAGAACAGTGCAACATGGTACAGGCCCTTCGGCCCTTGATGCTGTACCGAGCTTTGTCCAAAACTAAGATCAAGCTATCTCACTCCCTATCATTCAGTTGTGCTCCATGTACCTATCCAATAGCCGCTTGAAAGTTCCTAATGTGTCTGACTCCATTATCACAGCAGGCAGTCCATTCCACACCCCAACCACTCTCTGAGTAAAGAACCTACCTCAAACATCTCCTATGTCTCCCACCATGAACCTTATAGTTAAGCCCCCTAGTAACAGCTACAGCCACCCAAGGAAATAGTCTCTGAACGTCCACTCTATCTATCCCCCTCATCATCTTATAAACCTCTATTAAGTCGCTTCTCATCATCTTCTGCTCTAAAGAGAAAGGCCTTAGCTCCCCCAACCTTTCCTCATAAGACCTACCCTCCAAACCAGGCAGCATCCTGGTAAATCTCCTCTGCATTCTCTCCAATGTTTCCACATCCTTCTTAAAGTGAGGTGACCAGAACTGCACACAATATTCCAAATCTGGTCTCACCAAGGTCCTGTATAGTTGCAGCATAACCCCATGGCCCTTAAACTCAAACACCCTGTTAATAAATGCAAACACACTATAGGCCTTCTTCATGGCTCTTTCCACTTGAATGGCAACCTTCAGAGATCTATGGATATGAACCCCAAAGTCTCTCTGTTCCTCCACATTCTTCAGAACCCTGCCGTTGACCCTGTAATCCGCATTCAAATTTGTCCCACCAAAATGAAGCAACTCGCATTTATCAAGGTTAAACTCCATCTGCTACTTTTCAGCCCAGCTCTGCATCCTATCAATGTCTCTTTGCAGCCTACAACAGCCCTCCACCTCATCCGCTACTCCACCAATCTTGGTGTCATCAGCAAATTTACTGACCCATCCTTCAGCCCCTTCCTCCAAGTCATTGATAAATATCACAAATAACAGAGGATCTGGCACTGACCCCTGTGGTACACCGTTGGTAACTGGTCTCCAGTCTGAATATTTTCTATCCACCACCACTCTGTCTTCTATGACTTATCCAATTGGTCACATTTCCCTCTATCCCACACCTCCTTACTTTCTTCATGAGCCTACCATGGGGAACCTTATCAAACTCCTTACTAAAATCTGTGTATATGACATCAACTGCTCTATCTTCATCTATAGACATAGTTACCCCCTCAAAGAATTCAATCAAATTTGTGAAGCAAGACTTATCCTTCACAAATCTGTGCTGACTATCCCGGATTAAGCTGCATCTTTCCAAATGGTCATAAGCCATTTTATCAGGACCTTTTCCATTAACTTAATGACCACCAAAGTAAGACCAACCAGCCTATAATTACTAGCGTCATTCCTATTTCCTTTCTTGAACAGAGGAACAACATTGGCCAGTCCTTTGGCACGATGTCTGTGGACAGTGAAGACCCAAAGATCAAAGCCACAGGCTTTGCAATCTCATCCCTTGCCTCCCAGAGAATCCCATCTGGCCCAGGAGACTTATTAACCCTCAGGTTTTTCAAAATTGCTAATACATTTTCCCTCAGAACATCTACCTCCTCCAATCAGCCTGTATCACACTCTGATCCTTAAAAATATGGCCCCTCTCCTTGCTAAATACTGAAGAAAGGCACTCATTCATCACCTTTCCTATTTCTTCTGACTCCATGCAAAATTTCCCACTACTATCCTTGACCCTAGTCATTCTTTTATTTGTCACATAAGGGTAAAAGACTTAGGGCTTTCCTTTATCCAACCCACCAAGGACTTTTCATGCCCCCTCCTAGTTCTCCTAAGCCCTTTTTTTAGCTCATTCCTTGCTACCTTGTAACCCTCAAGCTACCCAACTGAACCTTGTTTTCTTATCCTTACATACGCTTCCTTTTTCCTCTTGACAAGACATTCAACCTCTTTTGTGAACCATGGTTCCCTCACTCGGCCATTTCCTCCCTGCCTGACAGGAACAAACCTATCAAGGACATACAGTATTTGTCCCTTGAACAAGCTCCACTTTTCATTTGTGCCTTTCCCTGATAATTTCTGTTCCCATCTTATGCTCCCTAATTCTTGCCTAATCGCATCATAATTACCCCTCCCTCAATTATAAACCTTCCCCTGCCGTATAGTCCTATCCCTCTACAAGTTGGGCCAAATGGCCTGTTTCCATGCTGTAAACCCCTGTGACTCTATATCCCCCTGGTCATTGACACCTCTGCTAAGGGGAGAAGTTCTTTCCTATCCACTCTATCTATGCCCCTCTTAATTTTATACACCTCAATCAGGTCCCCCTTCAGTCTTCTCTGCTCCATGAAAAATAACCCAGCCTAACCAGCCTCTCTTCATAGCTGAAATGCTCCAGCCCAGGCAGCATCTTGGTGAATCTCCTCTGCACGTTCTCCAATATAATCATATTCCTGTACTGTGGTGACCAGAATGGCACACAGTAGTCTTTCTGTAGCTAACCAGTGTTTTATACAACTCCATCAAAACCTCCCTGCTCTTACATTCAATGCTTCCATTAATATGCTTCCTTGGCCACCTTATCTACTTGTCCTGCTGTCTTCAGAAACCTATGGACATACACACCAAGGTCCTTCTGACCTTCTGTACTTCCTAGGGTCCAACCATTCATTGTGTATTCCCTTGCCTTGTTAGTCCTTTTAAAATGCATTACCTCACACTTTTCAGGATTGCACTCCATTTGCCACTGTTCTGCCCATCTAACCAGCCTATCTAACATAAGAACATAAGAACATAAGAAATAGGAGCAGGAGTAGGCCATCTGGCCCTTCGAGCCTGCCCCGCCATTCAATAAGATCATGGCTGATCTGTCGTGGCTCAGTTCCACTTTCCGGCCCTCTCCCCATAACCCTTAATCCCCTCTCTTATCAAAAACCCATCAACCCGCTTCTTGAAAATATTTAGCGAGGCAGCCTCCACCACTTCAATGGGTAGAGAATTCCAGAGATTCACCACCCTTTGAGTGAAGAAGTTCCTCCTCAACTCCGTTCTAAAACGCCCCCCCTTTATCTTGAGGCTGTGCGCCCTAGTCCTACTGTCTTTTTTCAGTGGGAAGAGTCTCTCCACCTCTATCCTATCCATCCCATTCATCATCTTATACGTCTCAATGAGATCTCCCCTCATTCTTCTAAACTCCAACGAGTACAAGCCTAGTTTATTCTCCTCATAGTTCAACCCCCTCAACTCCGGTATCAGCCTAGTAAACCTCCTCTGCACTCCCTCCAAGGCCAAAATATCTTTGCGCAGGTGCGGCGCCCAAAACTGCACACAGTACTCCAGCTGCGGCCTCACCAACGCCCTATACAGCTGCAGCAAGACCTCCCTACTTTTATATTCAATCCCCTTCGCTATGAAGGCCAGTATCCCATTCGCCTTCCTGACCACCTGCTGCACCTGCAAGCTGGGTTTTTGCGACTCATGCACAAGGACCCCGAGGTCCCTCTGCACCGTCGCCTGCTGCAGTTTTTCTCCACGCAAGTAATAGTCCTTCTTACCATTCTTCCTACCAAAGTGGACCACCTCACACTTGCCAACATTAAATTCCATTTGCCATTTCCTGGCCCATTCGCCCAGCCTATCTAGATCCTTCTGCAGACTCTCCACACCCTCCGCACAATTTGCCGTTCCCCCAATCTTGGTGTCATCCGCAAATTTCGACACCCTACACTCGGTTCCCTCCTCCAGATCATCTATATAAATGGTAAAAAGCTGAGGCCCCAGCACCAACCCCTGGGGCACTCCACTAGTCACCATCCGCCAATCCGAATAGCATCCGTTGACCCCCACTCTCTGCCTCCTATTTGACAACCAATCCTCTATCCACGCTAACACCCTCCCCCCAACTCCAAGTCCCCTGACCTTCTGCAATAACCTCTTATGAGGTACTTTGTCAAACGCCTTCTGAAAATCCAGAAAGACCACATCCACCGGCTCTCCTCTATCCACCGCCCTAGACACATCCTCATAGAACTCCAGTAAATTTATCAGACACGACTTCCCTTTAATGAAACCGTGCTGCATCTGCTCTATCAAGCAATTGCCTTCAAGATGCCTCGCAATTTCCTCCTTAATGACGGATTCTAACATTTTACCTACCACAGATGTTAAACTAACCGGCCTATAATTCCCTGCCTTTTGCCTGGCACCCTTCTTAAACAACGGCGTAACATTAGCCGTTTTCCAATCTTCCGGCACTTCCCCGGAATCCAGCGACGTCTGGAAAATAACTACCAATGCATCCACTATAACCTCCGCCATTTCTTTCAGAACCCTCGGATGCATTCCATCCGGTCCTGGGGACTTGTCCACAATCAGCCCCTCCAGTCTGTCGAGCACCGCCTCTCTATTAACAGTAATGTCATTAAGACCCTCCAGTCCTACCACCTTTCCATCGCTAACACCCGGCAAATTATTCACGTCCTCCTCCATGAAGACAGAAACAAAAAAGTTATTCAATACCTTAGCCATATCCCCATCCCCTACCACTAGGTCCCCTTTCTCATCCTCTAAAGGACCAACGTTCACCCTAGCCAGCCTCTTCCTTTTTATATATTTATAAAAACTCTTGCTATCCTTTTTTATATTAAGCGCTAGCCCAGCTTCATAGTTTCTCCTACCCTCCTTTATCAACTTCTTTGTCAATCTTTGTTGACATTTAAACCTCTCCCAATCCTCTTCTCGCCCACTACTCTTAGCTACTCTAAATTCCTCCGCTTTTAATTTAACACTTTCCTTCACCTCCTTCGTTATCCACGGCTTATTACCTCTCCTCCTACAGTCCTTTTTGACCATCGGAATAAATTTCTGCTGAGCACCAAGAAAGATCTCCTTAAAGATCCTCCACTGCTCCTCAGCAGACCCTCCCTCCAATGCACTCCCCCAGTCCACATTCGCCAATTCTTCTCTCATCCTACCGTACTCCCCTCTATTCAAACAAAGGACGCGTGTCCGGGAACCCACTTTCTCCTCCTCCATCTGCACCAGAAACTCCACCATACAATGATCACTCTCTCCAAGAGGATCCTTCACCGCAAGGTCCCTAATTCTACCCGCCTCATTACATAGCACCAGATCCAAGATAGCTCGCTCCCTCGTCGGCTCCAACACAGACTGTTCAAGGAAATTATCCCGGCAGCATTCCAAGAACTCCTCCTCGAGCCCACCGTGTCCAACATGGGTCGACCAATCAATACGCAGATTGAAATCCCCCATAACTACAGCCGTCCCATTCCTGCACGCCGCACTTATTTGCGCGTTAACAGCCCGCCCCACCTCCAGATCATTATTCGGGGGCCTATAGACGACACCCACCAGCGTCTTCCTCCCTTTGCTGTTCCTAATCTCCACCCACAACGATTCCACGTTCTGCTCCTTGGCTCCAATATCATCCCTTGCTACCACCTTGATGCTATCCTTAATCAGCAGAGCTACGCCCCCCCCTCTTTCCTCCAGCCTATCCTTCCTAAATACTTGATACCCTTGGACATTCAGCTCCCAGTCCCTGTCACCTTGCAGCCACGTCTCTGTAATGGCCACCAGATCATATCCATTTGTGTTGATCTGCGCCACCAGCTCATCCACTTTATTCCGAATGCTTCGTGCATTCAGATACAGCGCTTTCATCCCAGCCTTCACCTGGACCCTATTTGCCATAACTCCACCAACCGTACTCACGCCCCCTACTCCCTCTATTATTGGGACATCCTCGGCCTCTTCCCTTACCTGTACCCTCTCCTTAACTTTAGACCTCGTAAGGTCACCTACCCTCGCACCCTCCCCCTCCCAATTAGTTTAAAGCCCTGTCTACAGTCCTCTTTACTCGATTCGCCAGCACTCTGGTCCCAGCACGGTTCAGACCAACCCCATCCCGCCCGAACAGGTCCCACCTACCCCAATACTGGTGCCAATGCCCCATAAATTCAAACCCATTCCTCCCACACCAATCTCTGAGCCACCCATTCACTTCCTTAATCCTGTCAACCCTACGCCCGTCTGCACACTGTTCAGGCAGTAGCCCAGAGATGACCACCTTGTCGGTTCCATTCCTATATTGTCCTATAATCTAAGGCTTTGCTCCTCACTATTTACCATACCACCAATTTTTGTGTCATCTGCAAATTGACAGATCACACCTCCTACATTTGCATCCAGATCATGAATGTACACTACAAACAATAAGGGACCCAGCACTGATCCCAATGGTACAGCATTGGACACAGGTGCGTCAATTGGAAGCAGGTTGGGGTCAAGTTGAAGATTTTTATTTTAAAAGTTTTTACATCTCACCCAACTCCAACCCACTTGTTTTGGGGTTTAAAGTCACCCCTATTATTTGCTTGCGCAAGCACAGTTTAAATATGTTAGGCTGGGGGAGCCAACTCTACCTCGAAGCAGTTTAAATCTCCAGCTGTCTTTGTTCTGTCAAACTGGCTGGAATTAAAATGTGAATGAGGCAGAATCTGTATCTCAAAATTGACTGCTGTCAAGACAAATGCGGCTGTACAGAACCCCCTATCCAGCTTATAGCCTCAGGTTAAAGACCCCCTCCCAAATCCCAGTGAAGAGGCCACATCAGTTGTGCCTGCCCTGTATCAGCAGCAGAAATGTTGGAGTGGTATCACGGAAGCAGGGCTAGTGAGGCCTCAAAAAAATCTTCCTTCTTCAGATCTTCCACTCTCAATTAAATAACTCAAGCATTTTTGGTAAGATGACCCAATTTCCCCCTGAGTCTGTTATCCTTCTCTAGTAATAGTTTGAGACATAATAAGGTGGGACTCACATCAGCTCTCAACTCGTGCCCAAAGGAAAGCATTGAGGGCAGCATTTCCATAGGGATTCTCAGGAACTCACCCATCCACTCTCGCCTGCTGGAATGTGTGGTGTTATTATAACAATATAATTCCTAAAGTTCTTATTCCAACAGAAACAGAAAGTGTTGGAAATGCTCAGCACATCTGGCGGCATCTGTGCAGAGACAAACAGAGGTCAGTGACCCTTCATCAGAATTAGGGCAGCATGGTGGTATAATGGTTAGCACTGCTGCCTCACAGCACCAGGGACCCGGGTTTGTTTCCCGGCTTGGGTCACTATCTGTGTGGAGTTTGCACATTCTCCGTGTGTCTGCATGGGTTTCCTGGAACATGTCTTAGAATCTCTACAGTGCAAAAAGAGGTCATCTGGCCCATCAAGTTTGCACCGACCACAATCCCACCCAGGCCCTACCCCTTTACCCGCTAATCCCTCTAACCTACGCATCTCAGGACACTAAGGGGCAATTTTAGCATGGCCAAACAACCTAACCGCACATCTTTAGACTGTGGGAGGAAACCGGAGCACCCAGGGGAAATCCTGTATCCTCCAGATGCAGGGTTTCATAGAACATAGAAAAACTACAGCACAAACAGGCCCTTCGGCCCACAAGTTGCGCTGATCATACCCCTACCTACTAGGCCTAATTATAACCCTCAATCCTATTAAATCCCATGTACTCATCCAGCAGTCTCTTAAAAGACCCTAACGAATTCGCCTCCAACACCACCGATGGCAGCCGATTCCACTCACCCACCACCCTCTGAGTGAAAAACTTACCCCTGACATCTCCTCTGCACCTACTCCCCAGCACCTTGAACCCGTGTCCTCTCATAGCGACCATTTCAGCCCTGGGAAATAGCCTCTGAGAATCCACCCGATCTATACCTCTCAACAACTTATAAACCGCTATCAGGTCACCTCTCATCCTTCGTCTCTCCAGGGAGAAAAGACCAAGTTCCCTCAACCTATCCTCAGAAAGCAGGCCACCCAATCCAGGCAACATCCTTGTAAATCTCCTCTGCACCCTTTCTATAGCTTCCACATCTTTCTTGTAATGAGGTGACCAGAACGGCGCGCAGTACTCCAAGTGGGGTCTGACTAGGACCTTATAAAGCTGCAGCACTATCTCCCAACTCCTAAACTCAATCCCTCAATTTTTGAAGGCCAGTACACCATATGCCTTCTTGACCACATCCTCTACCTGCGAGGCCGATTTAAGAGTCCTATGGACCCGGACCCCAAGGTCCTTCTGATCCTCTACATTGCTAAGAGTCTTACCCTTGATATTATACTCCTTCATTCCATTTGACCTGCCAAAATGGACCACTACACATTTATCCGGATTGAAGTCCATCTGCCACTTCTCTGCCCAGTCTTGCATCCTATCTATGTCACGCTGCAACTTCTGACATCCCTCCAGACTATCCACAACACCACCAACCTTCGTGTCGTCAGCAAATTTACCAACCCAACCCTCCATTTCCTCTTCCAAGTCATTTATGAAAATTACAAACAGCAAGGGTCCCAGAACAGGTCCCTGGGGCACTCCACTGATGACCGACCTCCATGCAGAAAAAGTCCCATCCACAACCACTCTCTGCCTTCTGCAGATGCTCCGGTTTCCTCCCATAGTCTAGTGATGTGCAGGTTAGGTTGATTGGCCATGCTCAATTGACTCTAGTTTCAGGGAGATTAGTGGGTAAATATGTGGAGTTATGGGGATAGGGTGGGATTGTCGTTGGTGCAGGTTTGGTGGGCCGAATGGCCTTCTTCTATACTCTAGGGATTCTCTTGTGGAGCTGAATTGACTCTTTTCTTTCTCCACAGATACTGCCTGGCCCATTGTATACTTCCAGCATTTTCTGTTTATATTTCCCGGAAGATTTTGTTTTTTTAAACTTGGAAGTGAAACCAGGAGACATGCACCAATAGAATGGACATAGGGTTGTGGTTTGAGGTTCAAGTCTTTTGGATGTTACTGTCCAAATGTTACACAAAGCCAGGTTCAAAAAACTGGAGCTGGTTGCATAACGTGCATGACCAAGTTATAAGTTTTAAAGTTTATTTATTAGTGTCACAAGTAACACTACAATGAAGTTACTGTGAAAATCCCCTAGTCACCACATTCTGGCGCCTGTTCGGGTACACTGAGGGAGAATTTAGCATGGCCAATGTACCTAACCAGCACGTCTTTCGTACTGTGGGAGGAAACGGAGCACCCAGAGGAAGCCCATGCAGACACAGGGAGAATGTGCAGACTCCGCACAGACAGTGACCCAAGCTGGGAATCAAACCCATGTCCCTGATGCTGTGAGACAACAGTGCTAACCACTGTGCCACCATGCCATCATGCCAGGTTGTGTGTAGTTCTCTGACAAGGCCGTGCTTCATAGGTGCATCATACTGAAACCTTAGCTTTCAATGAGCTTTATAAATAGCTGCATGGAATACAAAAGCCAAGAATCTTTTTCTAAAGCTGTACAAAATAGTTCGACAACATTGTGAATATAGTTCCCAAATTTTGGTACTCGAAGGAGGTAAAGTGGAGGGTTAAAGGTGGTTGGGGGTGCAATGGAAATAAGGAGTCTGGAAACTTGAAAAGCACCAGGGCCCATGATTTCTCTCCTTGGCCCTGTTCCTTCTCAAATAAAGATTCTGAAAAGAGCGCACTGCCTTTCAGCATGTTTTTCTAGTCCAGGATCTGATATTCAAACCCAAAGCTGAGCATCTGATATCACATTTTGCTTGGGTAAGCGGCAAGTCAGGTAAGAGCGGCCTTATTGCCAGGCTTTGCGAGTCACTTTTCAAGGAATCATTTTAAAGGATCTTGGAAAGTGGAAAGTTTTACCCACTGAGTGAGCCAAGGACAGAACTGTCATCGCAAGAGCCAAATTTAATGCGAAATGCTGGAGTTTATGGAATCAGTGGCCAAATATAACCATTCATTGACTCCTTGTGTACTCTGGCAGAAACACTTTGAGAAAAGTTCCATGCAATATCACCGGATAAAGTTATATAATGACCCGCCTGTCATACTCACTGCTTTTGAGTTGACACATCAACACTGCACATAATAAAACTGACACCAAGGCTACACCAGTGTTTAAAATGCACAATGAGTGACCCAAAGGAGCTATAGACAGATGGGCCAGACGCATAAGGGATTTTCAGCCAGAACAAGTTACCTTAATGGGCTGGGTAAGAACGGATAAGATGTCAGCACCACAGTTCAGAGACTAAAGTTGTTTTCATTATACTTGAGCTCCTAGAGGCCAACTCCACTACAGCAAGGCTACAAGGTTCCATCTGTCAGTCTACCAGTCTGTTTATTGTTACGTTCCATTCTTAACACTTCTTGTAAAATTATTTCCTGTGATGTGGGCGTTGCTGGCTGGGTCAGCATTTATTGTCTAATTGCCCTTGAACTGGGTGGCTTGCTAGCCCATTTCAGTGGGCATTTAAAAGTCAACCACATTGCTGTGGGTCTGGAGTCACATGTAGGCCAGACTGGATAAGGACGGCAGATTTCTTTCCCTAAAGGACATTAGTGAACCAGATGGCTTTTACAACAATCAATAATGGTTTCATGCTCACCTTTGGACTTTTAATTCCAGATTGTGATGGAACTACAATGACACTTAAAGGAGTTTTACAAAGCTCCTCATAGGTACGTAATAATGCTTGTATTTCTTTTTGCCTCATATCACTCTCCAACCACATTCCCCAAAGTTTGGTACTCGAAGGAGGTGAAGGGGAGGGTTCAAGGTGGTTGGGGGTGCAGTGGAAATAAGGAGTCTGGAAACTTGAAAAGCACCAGGGCCCATGATTTCTCTCCTTGGCCCTGTTCCTTCTCAAATAAAGATTCTGAAAAGAGCGCACTGCCTCA
The DNA here is from genome assembly GCF_965287045.1 of Carcharhinus amblyrhynchos. Lineage (NCBI taxonomy): Eukaryota > Metazoa > Chordata > Chondrichthyes > Carcharhiniformes > Carcharhinidae > Carcharhinus > Carcharhinus amblyrhynchos. The sequence continues at coordinate 74,179,475 of NC_137335.1, read as the reverse complement.
GCTCTACCTCCAACTATATTTGTCCCAGGAAAAAACTATCTACCAATTAACTTACAACCCTTGGACCCACCATCCAACACAATGGTTTTGTAGCTACTGATTTGTTTAACCCCATCCACACCTCTCCCTTTGATAACCCCAGTAATAGTGAACTCACTCTGGCACTTCCCTCCGGCTTTGTTCTTTTCTCAATTTCATTAAATCTAAGGGGTACAGATCTGTAAGGATACCACTAAAATTGATTCAGCCATTCAACACCAGAGAAGGCTGGACCACATGAAGCACTGTTGGGGCTCCTTTGCTGAAACTGCTCACTATTCCGGGATCATCCTGGAATTCAAACATAACCTCCAGCTTCTTTACTCTACTGCAAACTACCTTTCAGTCCATTGAGTCTGCACCAACTCTCTGTCACAGTATTTTACCCAGGCTCTATCCCCCACCCTGTTCCCAAAACCTCACTTTTACCAATGCTAATCCATCCAACCGAAGCGGGACACCAAGGGGAAACTTAGCATGGCCAATACACCTAAACTGCACATCTTTGGACTGTGGGAGGAAACCAGAGCATCTGGGGGAAACACAGAGGCACCTGAGGCCAGAATTCCACCCAGCCCAGGTATCTGGCCAATCCCACCCAATGAGTCAGCGTCCACTGCTTTCTGAGAGGCGATGGCCTACTGGAATTATCACTAGACTATTAATTCAGGAATTCAGCTAATGTTCTGGGGACCTGGGTTTGAATCCTACCATGGCAGATGGAATTTGAATTCAATAAAGAATATCCGGGATTAAGCCATGAAACCATTGTTGATTGTTGGAAAAAACCATCTGATTCACTAATGTCCTTTAGGGAAGGAAACCTACTGTCCTTACCTAGTTTGGTCTACATGTGACTCCAGAGCCACAGCAACGTGGTTGACTCTCAACTACCCTCGGGCAACTAGGGATAGCTAATAAATGATGGCCAGCCAGCAACGCCCATGTACCACGAATGAATAAAAAAAATTACAGACTAACAATCCTCTAAGAGAAAGAATTATCTTCATATCTGTCTTAAAAGGGAGACCTCTTATTTTTAAAC